>NW_026595981.1:6191158-6194814 GCF_907164565.1 Psammomys obesus | reverse complement strand
GTGTGTGTGTGTGTGTGTGTGTGTGTGTGTGTGTGTGTGTGTGTGTGCATACATGTGACTTGCTAGGTAGGGCTGGTCCTTTTCTGTGTTAATAAATAAAAGGGAAATGGTCACCTGATGATGAGTCTGACAAAGAAAAAGAGAGTTGAGTCTCATCTATCTATAGGCAAATGTACTTACTTTCCAAAATGAGATCTGACATTTTCCTAGCATTCTTGAAGTTACTGGCCTAGTCTTACTTTTCCATCCCTAACCAATCAAATGCAGCAGAGACTAGAGAAGGCTGGTAGTGTTTTGTAAGCATCTTGCTTAAGGCACGGCCAGTGGCAGTGCCAGAACTTCAGAAGCAGTACCAGCCCAATCCTCCTCATGCTCAGACTCATTTCAAACATATCTGCATTTTGTCCAGTTGTGTGTACAGTTTGACAGTGTTATTTTATTTTTAAATAACACAAGCACGAAATGTGAAAAGGCAAGCCCTGTGTGTTTTACTATACATGGGACTATCCAGTGAAGCTTCAACAGACAGCTCCCTCCTGCCCATGAAGTCTGCTCCAGCACCTACACTGTCTCTCACCTAGACAACTCTGGGCCTGAACAACCTGGCAGCCCTTTTAAAAATAGCTCTCACCACATAATCAACAAAATTATTTGTGATCACACACTCCACATCAGAAAGAACTCAAAGTCGTGGGCTGTTTTTCTTTTCGATGTGCCCGCCAGCTAGCCCTGCCCTATCTTCCACACTCCGGGAGTTTGCCCCCAGGTGTGAGAGAAGGCAATTCACACAAGCTCCCTTTGATGCACCGCTAACCTGTGAGCAAGAGGCAGTCTGTATAAAGTGGTCACTGCTTTTGGTCCCCACACTGCTGGCTTCCTGTGAGCATTGCCTCCCACTGAGTTTGCAAAGACGTTTTCCATAAGCTGCAAGTTGTAAGCCTTACAGTTTTTGCTCATTAGATGGGCCTTCCCATTAGGTGTACAGGTCTGGACATGCACATCAATAGAGTGTTAATAACCGACAAGGCCACAGCTGAAATAGGGCTTGCCTGGTGTCACAAGAGAGGCAGTGTGCCTTACCTCCCTGTCACGCTGTGGGAAGCAGAGAGCAGGCAGGTCTGCACACGCGTGTGTCTAAACCAGGTACAGCAGTGGCTATCCAGAGGCAGGTCCTGATTCCGGTAGTGAAAGGAAATGGTTACTTGTGTTCCCTGGAGTAAATTTTCCAATATGGCTGGTGCTTCCGTAATTCTCTAAAGGCCCCTTTCTTCTTTTGAGCCGATAGAATGAGAAAGACAGAAGGGAGAGAAAGAGCAGTGTCACCACAGATGACAAGGGCCATGGTGGTGTATTTTCCAGCTCTGAGGTTCCCGAAGGACCCTGGAGTTGACCTGCTAGGAGAGGGCAGTCTTCAGAGCCTTCAGTAAAGAAGAGTTAGCAAGTGGTGTGGGGGGAGGGCTGGGGGCCATTCTATTAAGCACAGGAGTGCTGAGCCTAAGTTAATCACCCTATGGGAGTCCCTGGAGGAGACTAAGAATGAGACGCCCCACTGCTCGGTGAATTCTCATAATATGCATTTCTGAGTCCCTACTCGTGCTGGGACTAAACAAGAGCTTCACGCGCATCATCAGAAGCAACTCAGAACTTCTGACATCACCTCTAGTGGAGCCCTTTTGACACCCACTTACCCCCTCTAAGCTCCCACTGGCTCTCAAAGAACCATTCATTTTCTTTCCCTTTAGATTTGCCTGTTCATATGTGGAGTCGTATAGTGTACGATCCCTTCTTTCCTTAACTTAGCACAATGCTTTCAGAGTTTGTCAAGTTATGTCAACAGTATATAACAGAACTTTATTATTTTTTATATAATATACCTAGCCCAGTCCAAACTAGTCATTTCGTAGGTGCACCGTTTGTTTCTTTGGTTGGTTTTGGGGGGGTTTGTTGTTGTTTTTGTTTTCTTTGTTTTTTTAATTTATGTATTGTTTTATTAATTACAGTTTATTCACTTTGTATCCGAGCTGTAGCCCCCTCTGTAGTCCCCCCCCAACCCCCCCCCCCCCCTCTCATCTCCTCTCATGCCCCTCTCCCAGTCTACTGATAGGGGAGGTCCTCCTTCCCTTTCCTCTGACCCTAGTCTATCAGGTCTCATCAGGACTGGCTGCATTGTCTTCCTCTGTGGCCTCGTAAGGCTACACCCCCCCTTAGGGGGGAGGTGATAAAAGAGCAAGCTGTTGAGTTCATGTCAGAGACAGTCCCTGTTCCCATTACTAGGGAACCTACTTGGACACTGAGCTGCCACAGGCTACATCTGTGCAGGGGTAGTTGTTTTTGTTTTTGTGTTTGTTTTTGTTTTGAGACAGGATCTTTCTAAATATCTCATATTGGCCTGATACTAGTGAGCCTCTTGCTGAGGCATCTGAGTCACCATGCCCAGATTAATATTCCTATTTTTATAGGCCATTTATTTAATCCCTCCATTTATCATCTAGACTTGAGATCAACAATTTTTCCTGTAAAGAATCAGGTAATGAATGATTTATGTTTTGCAAACCATGTTCTCTTTGCCACAATATTCAGTTTGTCCATTGTAACACAAAAGTAGCTATAGACAATATGTAAACACCCAGACAGGATCATGTTCCCACAAGCCTTATTTTTACAAAGTAGGCAGTCAAGTAGATGAGGCTGCTGTGACTAGAACTGTCACTCTCCACTAAAGAATAAATGATGTCATTCATTTCTACCAAGACTGTAAAAGTTCTAAAAGGAGGGTTATTCTGAATTGATTATTAATTAATTGACTGTGACCTGGGTCATACAGGACCAAAATAAATAGCTGGATATGTAAAAATGTAGAGGCATTGTTAATGTGGGTCACCCAGAAGCCCTGGGAGGAAGCATGCCTGCCAAGGCTATGCCCTGCGCTCATCTCCACTCCTTGAACAAATCAAGAAAGACAGAGCTGAAGAAATGGCTTTTATCCAGCCACACATTTCTGGGTCAAAGGTGGCCTTTCAACTCCAAAAATAGAATTTCTCCCCAAAATCTACTTCCTGCTGACAAGAAGTGTGAACCGTTGTGTCTGTAACTGTGAAAGGATGCAGTTCATGGAACTGTTTCCCAGTGCATTAGAATGAAATCCTGGAAGTATGCTTTTAACAGGCAGTCGTAACAATTGCTGGAGTCAGCCAGTGCCCGAAGGCATCAAACAAACAAAAAAAGTACTGCTGGCTACCCACTCAGATCCCAAGAGACAAGACAAACTAAAGCAAGACATGACATTTCCGCATTCAGTCATTTCCTCCAGCTCCAGTCTAACTCCACAAAACTGACTACTCGGAGTTATCTGCTGGACAATCTGGAAATGAAGGCAGCACCTGAGATTCATCACTCTTTGTAACCCAAACAGCAGTAGTTTTGATCCACTGATCACAATTTTAAAAAATCAGTTTGAATGCCGGGTGTTGGTGGTGCACACCTTCAATCCCAGCACTGGGGAGGCAGAGGCAGGCAGATCTCTGTGAGTTCAAGGCCAGCCTGGTCTCCAGAGCAAATTCCAGGGCAGCCAAGGCTACACAGAGAAACCCCGTCTCAGAAGAAGAAGAAGAAGAAGGAGGAGGAGGAGGAGGAGGAGGAGGAGGAGGAGGAGGAGG
>NW_026595981.1:6155017-6191058 GCF_907164565.1 Psammomys obesus | reverse complement strand
AAAAAAACAAAATTGTCTGACACAACAGGGTCTCCTTTTGATGACTTGGGATTCACATTGGTTCCTTTCTTTCCAGCCCTGCAGACCAGGAGAACCAGAGTCTGTAACCAAGGAGACCCATAACTCTCCACACCATCTCCACTGCCCAGCTGGGCTATCAGGAATAGAGTCCAGCAGGGAAAAAGAAACTGGCCCTTCTCCCTCAGGTTACACAGTCCTGCTCCTGTGTAATTTAAAAATTGGGTACTTGTTGCAGGCTGGAGAGATGGCCCAGTGGTTAAGATAGCTTACTGCTCTCGAAGAGGACCTGAGTTTGGTCCCCAGCACCCACAGGCAGCACACAGCCACCTGTAACACAGCTTCAGAGGAGCCAACACCCACTTCTGCGCTCCAGGAGCACCCACACACATGCACATACCCACACACAGAAACACACACACACAATTAAAATAAATAGTATGCAGATGTCACTGAATTTTATATAAATATTAAAGAAATGCAATTAGTTGGAGGTTTTTCCTTGTCAGTGAGGTTGAAGTTTTTGTTTCAAAGAGTACACCTTTGGTGTTTTTGTTTCTCTCAAAGAGCATACTTTAAAGGTTACTTAGTTGGTGTGCTTTGCAACAAGTACTGTGGACAAAAGCTTAGTGTCCATGCTTCGCTGAGTAAGAGGCACTGTGCCATCACTAGTCCTCTTGACAACACTTTTCATAGACCAAAAGTTAGTTTCCTTTTCCCAAACTATATGATTCACTTGGAAATTCAGGTGGGTTTTAACACCTGATGCAGTTAACCCTAGAGAGAACAGCCCGCCTCCCTGAGAAACTCCCTTTGTACGCAACATTCTCAGGTTGTGTCTTGTGTTACTGCAAAGGCCACCGGGTGCAGCTGTATGGGCTTAGCTGAATGATTTTAATTTTTCTAGAGAACAAAACTGGTGTGTTCACTCCCCGTTCTGCTTCTACTTGGGCTGGCTGAGGCCACACCTGTTGCTTCCCACTAACTAAAGCACAGCAGCTGTAAGGTCTTGAAATTGTACCTTTTTTTTTTTTTTTTTGGTCACTTCCATTCCTTGTGGCTTTCCAGCTGATACAAACAAACAGGAGGCAAAGGGAAAGAGAGAGAGGGGGACTCAGGAAGGGAACCCCATCCCCAAAGTGAGGAGTTAATATTAGCCCTAGCATTTGTCAGGAGCCTCGGCAAACCAGTCCCCACCCTCCTCAGCTGCTTCTGTGCCTCACCCTTTGTCACAGGTGATTACAGTCCTCACAGTGAAGCCTCTGGATATGGTGCCCACTGTAGATTTAAGCTTCAAGCTTCACTCCTTGAGGAATGGCCCAGGGCTGTCCCTTGAGAAAATGTCAGTCTGACTGCACGGTGGATAGGATGCTACTGGGTAAAGCTGCTTTGCAGTAGATGATACTGTGGCATGAAAAATAAACATGAATGGGACTGGGGAGATTGCACAGTTGAGCTTTCCACATAAGCATGAAGACCTAAGTTTGATCCCCAGAACCCATGTAATCCCAAGGCTGGAGAACCAGAGACAGACAGACCCCTGGGAGCTTGCTGGTCAGCATACTTGACAAGTTGCAGGCCAGGAAGATACCTTGTTTTAAAAAGCGGGTTATCTGGAGGAATGACATTTAAGGTTGACCTCTGACCCCATACTCAAACTCAGCCCCATGCATACATACATATACTATAAATAAATACATAAATAAATGAGTAACAAAAGAGTGATTCTGTGCTTTCGGTAGTATACTGAGGCATGAGTTGTTCCTGTTGAGCATGCAAGCAATACAATACTCTAGGCACATTGTCTCTGTCATTTTTTCCCCACATGTTGGCATCCCTGCCTGCTGTGTTCTGATTATTCTTCCCTGTGCTGGTGCCTTTCAGGTGTTTGAATGATCTAGCCCCAAATTCATGAATGCTTTTCTAGCACTCTTCTGGATATGTGCACATGGCTATTTGTGTATACTTTACAAACAAAGCTGGATAGAAAAGGGATTAACATCTTTAAATGCTGAGTGATGCCATTTGTTTATAAAAACAAAAACAAACAAAAGCAGTGATCTTTAGAGAACCATTTCTCTACAACATTCTTATTTCCCCTCCATCAAGTCCTATCGGGTACTTCAGATCAAGCTCGTATGTAAATCAGGATCTTTCAGATGAAGCTGGAGTGCAGCCTGGGAATCCCAGCACTTGGAAGGTGGGGGCAGGAGAGACAGGGATAGTCATCTTTTGTTGGATATGTAGTGAGTTTGAGACCATCCCAGGCTACTTTAGACCCTTCCTCAAATACACACACACACACACACACACACACACACACACACACACACCCCAGCCTGGGTTACTTTAGACTCTGTTTCAAACACACACACAATACTAGCACACACAAGGAGCTCATAAGCTGTAGAGCCCTAAGGACAGTGAAGCCCTAGAACAAGGAATTGGGGACCATTGAGACATCTGCTTCCTCCCTCCTGCCTGGTTCTCCATCTCCACTCTCCATTCTGTGTATTGTATTCTGCACAGGGAACACCCAGGCACACTAATTTTAGTGAAAGGCAGCTGAGAACAGCTCTAGAAACATAATGGGAAAGCTTTCTTTAACATTTGTTGCCGGGCACAGTGACACATGCCTGTAATCCCAGTACTCTGGGAGGTAGAGGCAAGTGGATCTCTGTGAATTCAAGGCCAACCTGGTCTACAAAGTGAGTCCAGGACAACCAACGCTACACAGAGAAGCCCTGTCTCAAAAAACCTAATAATAATAATAAAAACACCAACAAAAAAGTTTGTTGGACAAACTACTTGTCAAGAATGCCTTGGGCGGGGGATGGGGCTGGAGAGATGGCTCAGAGATTAAGAGCACTGGCCGCTCTTCCAAAGGTCCTGAGTTCAATTCCCAGCAACCACACAGTAGCTCATAACCATCTATAGTGAGATCTGGTGCTCAGATGTACATGCAAACAGAATGCTATATAAATAATAAGTCCTTAGATAGATAGATAGATAGATAGATAGATAGATAGATAGATAGATAGATAGATTGAATGCCTTGGGAACAAGGGTTCAGGCTTTCCAGCCCACAGAAAAGAAGGCTTAAAGAGGCTGGTACCAAGGGTCCAGCTAGCCAGCCCAGCTCCTGTGTGTGTGTGTGTGTGTGTGTGTGTGTGTGTGTGTGTGTGTGTGTATGTGTGTGTCTTTAGCTCAGATATGTCTGGGGTCTACACTGCTGTGTTTCACACATATCTTCTTAGGTTTATTTTTATTTAATGTATATGAGTGTTTTGCCTGCATGTCTGTCTCATCACTTCCGGCCCACAGAGGCCAGAAGAGGGCATTAACCTTGTAGAACAGGAGTGACGGCAAGCTGTGTGGGGCTGGGAATTGTAGAGAAACAAGCACCTTAGTTACTGAGCCACACATCTTCTTGGAAGCTCTTTTTCTGATTGGGAATTGGGAAGGGACTCAGTTTAAACAGAAGTTGAGATCAACTAAAATAGAAGCTTAGAGAGACAATTTGGGACTGTTTAAGTGTAGCTCAGTAGCAGTATGCAAGGCTGTGATTTTTCAACACTGGGGTTGGGGACATTTGATGTCTAAAAAACTCTATAGGTGGGGGAGGAAGGTATTGTTGGTGAATCCTGAACATCATCAACCAGCTATCTGCTGAGCTTTACTATGCTAGGCCAGAAGAGGGTAGACTTGTAAGAAAAATAGCTGCCTAAAAGTTGTTACATACAGCCCTAGAGAACTGTCGTTAAAGGACGAGTGACCCTGCAGAGAGGAAAGGGCTCCCCAAATAACAACTAGAAGCAGGTCTACACACCACACAAACAGTCTGTGCAGAAGCCTAAAGGCAAAAGCATCATGGCAGACAGCTGGAGCTGCACATCCTCAAGAGAAAGGCAGATGGGTAGGTGTGTGTGTCGAGAAGCACAGACGCACACGAGATCAGAGGGGGTATGATCTAGCCCGCTACTTCTGGATAGAACAGTTCATCCTGGGGCCTGCCTGCTCACTGTTGATTCTAAAGGGAGCTCCAGGCATACTAGCGAGCTGCCTCATTCTCTCTGCTTTCTTCTGTGGCCTCAGTGTCCAGGAGGACAGGCTCATGCTGGAGCTCATCTTAGGAAACTGGAGAGATGTCTCTGCCTCAGACCTGGTGTTACGGGTCAGAAACATTTGTATCCTAACATTTGCCATGGTCCTTTCTACTGGAATTCTGAAATGTCCCCCACTAGAACAGGTGATGAGATGCCCAGATCTGCTGTCACCCCTGGAAAAAAGCTTGTGAGATCACCTGAAAGGGGAATTTTAAAACTCACTTGCCGAGAAATGTCAGATAATACCGGCTAGAGATCAAGCCGTGGCAGCTGCTTTCCACAGCTGCACACCATGCAGCTGCCTCTCTCAAGCAGTTAGTGGGGCTAAAAATAACTAGGAACTAACACTCAGCAAGCCACCAGGCCGCAGAAATGAGTGTGGGGAAGGAAACTGCAGAGGGCTGTCCCAGGGCCTCTGAGTGGATGTCAGAGGAATACGAACGCAGGGGCCCGAGAGACATCAAAGACGTCCAGCAACCCATGTGTCTGGGTGGAGCAGGCCTTTTGCTGCCATTTCACAAATGGTGGCCAAGGGTGTCGCCTACTGACTTCATCCTGCTTCTAATCTCAGCTGTCATCCAAGTTGAGTTGACAGCCTTAGGGAAACAAAAGCAATGAAGTAGGAATAAATAGCTTCCTTGTTTCCACCCTAAGCCTGAACCAGCGACCTGAGCAGCAAGTATAGAGGGGCCTGGGCTACTCTACAGTGACTCTTTTTAATAGTGAAACTAAACTGGGACTTTCTCACCAGCAAAGAAAAAAGTGAGGTGACATCAGAAGGAAGCATGGTCCATCAGAGACAGAAAAGGGATGTTTGTTATATTGTGGGAAACTTCAAAGATAAATATACCCATTTAGCACCAGAGAAAATAGATCTGCTTTCCTGATAATATGAAAGCATTGGCACTTTTTTAAGAAAATGAATTGACCCCTAATTGTCCCAGCTCTGTGGTCATCACCATGACACTCACAGTGCTTGCTTGTGAGGCTCTTGTGGCTCTCCAGGCATGATCCTGAGAGCACTCTCTTGCCTGGATCATTCATTTTGGATTGTTACAAGATTTGTATTCATGGTCCTAGGACACTGAGACAAGCAGAGGTTGGGAAATGAGCTCTGCTGACCCCTGCTGACCCCTGCTTGTCCAAGGTTGGTCGAGATTGGCCCCCAGCCGTTCTCTCTGCAACAGTATGGTAGAGCTATCTCTGGTTGTGAAGACAGACTTCTGGGTTTCCTGTGGAGTCTCTGTTGTGGATCTCATTGTGTGCTTTCATCTATGGGTGTGGGATTTCTCATATGAGTGAAGTGAGTGAGTGAGTGAGTGAGTCTGTTGTTGAGTGGGTGGGTGAGTGAGTGAGTGAGTGAGTTAGTGGATAAGTGGGGGAGTGAAAGAGTGGATAAGTGGGGGCGTGGATGAGTAGGAGAATGAGTGGGCAAATGAGTGAATAGGTGTGAGTGAATAGGTAAATGAGTGAATCTTGGGTGTGCTCTGCAAGCATTGTTCTGCCATTAACCACCTATGTGGTTTGAGGGCATTTTGTTGGCTTGGTTGGTTAGTTGGGGTTTCTCCCCACTCCTGGTTTATTCTGAAACAAGATCTTACTCTGTAAACTGGACTAACCTTTAATTCTTGATCCTACCTGCCTCAGCTTCCCTAGTTCTGGGACCACAGGCATGCACCACTACATCCAGCTTAAGACATAGTTATCTGTGAAATAAAGCTGCTGGATTATAACCAAGGCCGCTCCTATGCTAAGCACCCTCCTTTCCTTTCCTTCCTCCCTGGACCTCCCTGGTCTTTCATTATGTGCAGTGCTGCTAAGTGGCTAAGGACACATCTTGGATAGCAAAGAGGCCATCAGTGGGATGTGGACATGGAACACAGGCCAATCTGGCTCTCCCACAAGGAGACCAGAAATATTTCTTGGCTCTGGCACCTCCCTAATCCTGTTCTCGTCTGCCTTGTCCTCCACCCTCACCCTGCTCCTGTGCTTCATAGACTTCACTCACAGCAAGCCATGCTGACCTTTTCCCTACTCCACCATCTCTTCCCTCTGTCCTGCATTCCTTTCCCTTAGCAGTCTGCTGTCTGTTTAGGAGGCAGTGGGTCTAGTCTTTACTGAGCACTGTAATGCTCTTTCGTTAAGTCAACATCCAACATTTAAGGTATGGTTCAGTTCCCAGCACCCATATGGTAGCTCACAACCATCTGTAACTCCAGTTCCAGGGATCCACAGGCACCAGGTATGCATGTGGTGTTCATACCTACATGCAGACGAACACTCATACACACAAAATAAACATTAATAAAAATAAAGGAAAAGGTACAAACTAATTTTCTTTCTTAGTAACTCATTCCTTTGGATCTCTATACTGTGGGTTTTTCGTTACTTGTTTTCCAAAGAGTCATTATTATATAAGTAGTTGTTAAACAACGTCATATTGATTCATTTATTTGGGGTGTTGTGTTTATCTTAATAGTTTTGTCTGGGTGTGGGGTTGGAGAGGAGTCCTTCAAGATATTTTTAGTAATTTAGAGCACAGTTCTTTCACTCCAGCCACTGCAGAAGGTTTTGTGTGGGTCAAAAGGCTTTCTAACTCAACAGTGGTGGTTCCTAGTCAGCATAAGAAGCCAGTACCAGATTGGAGCAGTAAAGACAGGAGGAACAGGGACAGTGAATGGGGTGATAATTTATGCAGCATTTGTACCTTTAGTGGACTATTCTTTAATCACAGAACATAAAGCTATTTGGTCTTCAGGGATGTATGGATTTTATTAGACTGGAATATTTTAAGCACATGAGAGGAGCTGATATGTATCTAACCTAAGCTGACTGGGTAGGTAGGATTGTATGGAACCATGGACAAACCAACATTGCCTATGCTGTGGGAAGGTTATGAACTTCACAGATACTTGTATTGAAATGTTTCCTAATCCACTGCTGTGGGAAGAATTTGTAAGAGAAATTGAAATTCTTTTACTTTTTAAAGACAGGGACTTCTCAATGTAGCACAGGCTGGCCTTGAAATTGTCAGCCTCTTGAGTAGAATTACAGATGTGTGCCATCACACCTGGCCCTCTTCACTACACCTCTGGGTTCTCTTTATTTTTCCACAATCAGGTGAGACCTTGTGGGCCTTTGTCCCACACAGGTCACCTCTAAAAGAAGAGTATTTCACTCTCTCAGCACATGCTTAGGCTGCAGGATCAATGTCATTGCTTGGGACTCATCCCTATTTTAGGTGTGTTTCTAAGGAGTAGGCTGGTTGCCATGGTTTACAAAGGCCTTCTTCACCGTCAGGATTCAAGAATATTGCAGTAGGCAGCAAGGGAGGCACAGGCCATCTGTCCCCAAGGGAAGTGTCTAGAGGAAATAAATAGCCTTTCAGCCACAATGCTTTGCATGTGTCCTGCTCAAAGCTGAACTGGGTTTTGTTCTAGGATTCTAAGCGTCTAAACTGAGGTTGTGTTATTAAGGAAGCCCGCTGAAAAGCAGCTGTGGTGGTTTTCCATCCTGCCACATCAGATTCATTCTCTGCCTGCCGCCATTCCAAACCATTCTCACGCCCCCACCCCCGCTGCCTGGAAGATGAACTCTGCCTTTCCTATGAGGGTAACGGAGGGTGACTGAGCTCTGGGATAGGGGACTCACAGCAGTCGATGTGCATCATCTGTAGTGTTCCACCATGGCTGAGTGAAGGCTTGGGTGAGCAGGCTGCTCCACCCCGCCTGACCATGAAATACATGGACACAGCTTCAGTCTAAATGGATCACTGGTGCGGTCTGGAAAGCAGCAGCGCAGTCAGACCCCTGCCTCCTGAGCCCCGGGAATCCACAGTAGCTGAGAGTCAGCTCCCAGCAGCCCACAGCAGTGTGTCTCACACGCCTCTTAGTCATCAGAGCACCTCTTCGTCATCCGACAAAGCAGGATGCTGCAGACCCAGGAGAGGTGCGTCATAAGGAGGAGAGCACCTGTGGGGAAAGGCAGTTGCATTGCCCCACAGTGCTGAGTTTTCAAAACTCCTCTATCATATGCCCTAACATTGTGACTTCATAGCAAGGCGCTCCTGTCACCAGGGTGTTTCTGGGCATCCTCCCCGGGAACTCCAGTCTTCTATGGCCTCCACACCGGTCACCCTCCCCCGTCTGTGTGTGGCAAGTTCCACCATGGGCTGAGCAGTTACAGAGATGAGGGAGCTCAGCTGTGCCATATGAATAGATTGATAAGCCTTTCCTGTCAGTGCTGGAACAGTTTGAGAGATAACACCATGAGGCTGGGCTCTGAGTCTGGAAGGAAGACAGAAAAGGATACACATTGATTTTCTTTTTCTGGAGGAGGAATGTGAGCAGAGCCGTCATGTGAAGTCCCTGCTGCTCAGGTTTCCCCCGAGGCTCTAGCCTTCAGGGCTCCCTCACACACTCACAGTTGTCTGGAGGGCAGCTCTTTTGCTGCCTTGCCTTCCGCCTAACACTTGTTTCTTTTGCACATTTGTTTGCTTGTTTCTAATCCTAAAACTCATTTTCCCGTTGCCTACTGCTTTTCTCTTACACTAATCATATGCCCGTATCTTACCCAAATCCATAAACCCCTTCCCTTTGAGCACTCAGTGAGCTCATCAGTATGCAAGCAGATGATCCACAGCCCAAATCATCACCTCAAGAAAGACAAACAGAGCAACGGTCAGAAGGCAGGCAGGCTAGGAGGGCACTGTAAATGATACATAGTCTGAAGTAAGCCACCCCGCCCTTCTCGGTGGGCGTGCGTGTGTGTATTTGAGCACATTTCCACCCACAGCTATAGCACCCGCTCTCTCGGCCGGCAGCAGCATTTTAATGTCAGATGGAAGCACCAGGCCTATGTTACCATGGCAACCACCGAGTGGCAGAGCTAAAAGCAGCAGCCTTGGCCACGCTGCCTCCCTGCAGCCCACCCTCCTCGGAGGCGCAGACTCCCTTTGTCTAGCTCAGGCTCTCTCTGCCACCGTCTCCCCGCCCCCTTTCCTTTGTGGCCCCCCCATTACCAAGCTCTGCTGCCCTGCACCTGCAGTACCCAGGCCGGTGCCAACCACAAAGCTTTCGGGAGCCGGGGAGAAGTCCCACCCCAGCCCAAGCTTGGGGACCGAATGCCTCATTGAGACCAGCCTTTTAGAGAAGGAAGGGTTAGTTAGAGCCCAGCAGGAATGCTCGCCCCTCACCAGTCCTTCATAGTGCTTGCAATGAGCACTGTCTCTGGCTCATTGGCCATGGCTCTGCTAGCCTGAAGGGATGGGCTGTGTGCCTGCCTGTCCCCTGACTAGGCTGCTCCCATGCTCAAGCACTGGGAAATAAAGTTAAAAGTGGCCACAACTCCCATAAAAGATTCAGAGAGATTGCCTTCAGATCGCCATGCCCCTTTTCACTTGGTGAGAGATGCCTGATAGTATCTGTAACCAGGTGGTCTTTTGTAGATCCCGGGGTCCCTGGCGGCAGCCCCATCCTATCCTTCCTGGCTTACAGGCACTTATCTGGTCTCTCAGAACTCTGTAAAGTGGAATTGCCACCCCAGCTCAGAACTGCCAGGGCCTCTGGAGTGTGGACTCTTGGTTCAGAAGGGGAATTGTTTCAAGAGAATGTGCTAGCCGGTTGGCTTCGCCATCAGTTTAGAAGGTGGGACACAGGGGTGACCCCAGCCTCCAACCCTTCTTCACTCCCGCCTGGGCAGCGCTGCAGTTGCAATGCATGGCTTTTCTCAGCCACTCGGATCTTCTCAGGAGGCTGAGGCGGGAGAGTCTGTTGAGCACGGGAATCCCAGGCCAGCAACATCTCAAAAAGGAGGGTTTATAATCTCCACAAAACATCGCATGGCCTAATCAAGGTTTAACATTTTTCTAGGATACCAACTATATATCCAGCACACAAACAGGCATTTGTGTTGCTGTTTGGTCTTCGTTGTTTGTTCTGTGATGCGGTCTCACGTGGCTCAGGCTGGCCTCCAGCTCACCGTGTAGCTGAAGGTGACCGGAACTCCTGCTCTTCCTGCCTCTAACTCCTAAACGCTGGGGTTACAGGTGCGCCTCCCATGACGGGCTGATTCAGTGCTGGGGATGAGAACTAGGGTTCGTGTGTGTAGGCAAGCACTGTATCAGCTGATCTGCAGCCCTAGCTCTGGGCGTTTGAACGATGGTGGTGTTTTTAGTGTTTCCCTCATACACTGTTCTACTTACTTTTTGTTTAATTACATGTATTTGTTTATTTGTGTGCGTGTTCATGCATGTGTGCATTCCACAGTGTGAGGATAGAAGTCAGAGGACAGTCTAGGGTCACTTCTCTCCTTCCACTCTGCGGGTGCTAGGGATGGCATTCAGGTCATTTTGCTGGCAAGCACCTCTGCCATGTGAACTGGCTCGCTGACCCTAAGTATTTGTTTTGTGTTTTTTGGTTCTGGTTTTCTGAGACAGGGTTTCTCTGTGTAGCCTTGGCTGTCCAGGAGCTCACTCTGTAGAGCAGGCTGGCCTCACTCAGAGATCCTGCTGCCTCTGCCTCCCAGTGCTGAGATTAAAGTCGAATGACACAGCACACACAGCTCAAGGCATCTGTTTTAATACTGTGTTTTTGGAAGGACCTCTGGCATGTTTGGGAAGTTACCCCTGACTGCACAGGATGAAGTTCATTACAGCCAGAACCCCTGAGCTCTTCCGGCCCCGTCGCCAAATCAGTGACTCTCCAGTATCTTTTGTAACAGCACACAAGCTACTTCTACCATTGCTACCTCAGAAATAAATGTGAAGGCTGGAGGCTCGGGTTCTATCCTCAAAGTCTCACTCACACCCTGGTGTTCGTGAACATTATACTTGTGTACTTAACATTCTTGCTTGGTGGTTGTTGTTTGTTGCGGAGGTGGTGGGGTGGGATGAGATAGCCCTCTTCTATCCAGCTTGTCCTAGAACTCACTCTGTAGGGATGATGACTTTGAACTCCTCTTGTCCTATCAATCAAATGCTGGGGTTCAGGTGTGCCATCACACCCAGCTGCTTTTTTCTTCTCTTCCTCCTCTTCCGTTCAGCATAATTTTACTTATTATACCAGAGAAGCAGAGAATTTTCACAGGCCCACTAAGGACTCACATATTCCAAGTAATTTAGATAAAGGTGATTTTTAAGCAGCACACAGAGTCACCCTAAAACAATCTACATATTTCAGAACACATGGCGAGGTCTACAGGCTGTGGCCTGCGTGTGGAGAAGGATACTCTAAACAGCTTATGCAAATATGCAGATCCAGTGTGCTTTCTCTCCCGTCCTATCCTCTTATGGTATCAGTCTAAAAATGTGCCTGGAGGGCTGGAGAGATGGCTCAGTAGTAAGGAGAACTGTCTGCTCTTCCAAAGGACCCGGGTTCAATTCCCAGCACCCACATGGCAGCTCACAACTGTCTGTAACTTCACAGATCTGACATCTTTACACTAATGTATATAAAATAAAAGTAAATAAATCATTTTTTAAAAAAATCTGCCTGGAGATGGGGAGATTTTCTTCTTCTTAAAGTAAAATGGATTTTAGGGTTTTTTTTTGTTTTTGGTTTGTTTGGTTTGTTTTCAGTTTTTTTCAGACAGGGTTTCTCTGTGTAGCCTTGACTGTCATTTGTTTGTTTATTTGATGGGGGAGTGTGGTAGAGAGGAGGAGAGTAATTTCAGGCGTTGGTTCTCTTCTCTCCTTCCGTGAGTGCCAGGATTACACCAGAGCTTTGGTCCTGCAGCAGCTTACCCATAAGCCATCCCTCAGGTGAGGGCTTTTTGGTTTTGACTTTTTAAGGTTCTCCAACAACACTTTTCTTGTGTATGGGGATGGGTGTGTGTGTGTGTGTGTGTGTGTGTGTGTGTGTGTGTGTGTGTGGCAGCGTGAGTGTGTACGCATGTACGTGAGTGTGGATGCACAGGAGGGCACAGAGGAGCATGCTGGATGTGAGCACGCTGCTCTCTCACCGTCTGGTGTATTCCCTTGAACGCTCTCTTCCTGAACCTGACAGCAGCAAGCCCAGCACTAAGTCACAGGCACACATGACCGCACAGATTTTTATATATTTTGTTGTATGTATGATTTTTTTTTATATATAAATCAAATCTGGTTGTAAGTATGTCTGTGTAGGATAATGCCTCTCCATGGTTTCAGATAACCTCTGAGGAGCTTGGGCTGTGTCCCCAGCAGACAAGAGGAGATGGGCACAGGTACTTTGCTAAGCTGTTTCTCAGGCTGGTAAATGGGGCATTTATCTGAGGCAAAGCCAGACTAGCTCCACTCCCATCATTCCCAGGCAGCGATCACATGGGAGACCCTGGCCGTTCCGTTCCCATTCCCGTCATCACACTGAGGGAAGCTGCCTTTTGGGGGAAGGGCCTAAGCACTTTCAGGGCCTCTGTTTTTCAGCTGCTTTTCAGCATCTAAGGTGTAATCAAGGAAGAGGAGTGTTGCTCTGCAGTCTTCCAGAAACAAAGCGTGCTCACCGGACCCTGAGCTTTGATTTCAGTTGCAGGCTCGATGCTGGGTGCTATAGGTCAGGTAAAGTGAGCAGAGAAAACCCACAGCCCTTTCTACCATCTCATGGCTGCTCACAGCCTCTCCTTCAGAGCTCCAGGTCCCTCCTGTGACAGCCACTTAACACAGACATGAAACTGCCTAATCAGGACACGCACCATTTTCCAGACTTGCCCAGGCAGCAGTGACCTAAATATTACTCAGGGTGTCTTAACATCTAGCCCCAGAGGAAGAGTATCTTTGGTTTGATTGTTTTCATGCTCAGGAAGCTGGGCCAGTAATTCCAAGTCCCCTTCAAGATGGCTGAGTCACTTGAGGCTATGAGTTAGTTCTTTAGAAAGCACTGTGGCGTCTTTATTGAATTATCCACTTTCCAACAGAATCACTTGCACAGCCATTCGTTCCCATTGGTTGTGTCATTTTTTATTGATACATGAGATAAATGAGTAGGATGGAGGGACTGGAGGGAGTGGCCCCGCCCACTTCTGCCAGCCAGCTAGAAAGTCAAGAGGTATAAGACACGCAGTGGCAGATTGTTGAGCTACCCTCCCCCATAACCCTGCAGGCAGTAAATACGACCGGCATCAGAGCCACTAAAGCCAGAAACACGCACAGCAGGGGAAGCCCATCTGCACTGGCCCCCTAGGTGGTGGCTGCAACTGGCCTTCTACTACAAGTGTATTTGCAGTCAAGGTCACACCAAATTTGACAGGGAGCCACATGAGGACACTTCACAGTGAAATCTCTTGGGGAGGGGCGGCCGGAAAATGAAAGCTTCTCTTGGGTCCTCAAGTCAATGATCACTGAGAAAATGAGAATTCTTCATGGCACACAGGAAAAGCACCTATGTGGCTTGAGAAAACCCACATTCCAGCCAGCAAGCTCCGGCCCATATCTAAACAACCATTTCTGGGAACTTAAAAAAAAAAAAAAAAAAAAAGAATGAACACACACAAGAAAGTGTAGTCAGATGGACTTGAGTCTGTGCTGTGTCCACCCTTGGCAGCATGGCCAGTGGCTTCTGTGATGTGGGATTCCAGAGTAAGAAAGGCTGGGCCTCGGTCACTGGACCCCTCTCATTACTGTGCCAGAAATAGATGCCCCATCCCAGGGAAAAGGAAGTGAGGCTGCATGGAATGTGCCCTCCATTGGAATACTGTTCTGCTCTGCCTGACGTGATCACTGTGTCCTCATTCTGTAGCAGAGGCATTAAGTAAGAATCTGAAGATTGATGCATTATGTACTTGCTTAAAATAGCAAATGCAGAATAGAAAAGGCAGAGCTGCTAGGCAGCATGCAGAACATATTGATGGGAGGCCTGCTTAGCCTCTGTGTGTAGCAGCAGGAAAGCGGGTGCTGGAGGAGGGGGGTATTTTCCATGAATAGCACTCCCAAGGTGGAGGCTCCCTGAGCACAGTGAAACCAGGTACGTGATTAACCAACATGACAGAGTGCAAACCCTTCCGTTTGCAAACAAGTGGTAGAAAATGGGCAGTTCCTTTTCCTCTCCGAGTCCCGGGGTTGTTCTATGAGTTGTTCTGTTTTAACCTCCTCAGACTCCCCCTCGGTACAAAAATCCCCAGTTACTTGTTTCCTAACGAGGCTACATGGGCTACACTCGCCTAAGTGGGCATCAAAGTCTAATGACAATGAAGTGGAAATTTTTAAAAAAGTACCAGGCTATCAATGCTGAGAAGAAAGTACCATTCTGTGTCAGCTTGTCTGGGACTTCTAAACACCCAAAAACAAGTTAAAAGCATCTCCTGGAACCCACAAGCTTTCCCACCGAAGCAGCACCATGGCCGGTTGTTTCTCAGGAGGCCAGAGGTGGTCAGGAAGAGGCCTTTCTACTGGGGCTGGAGCCCAGGGCCTTGTGCATGCTCAGCAAGCACTGCAGCCTCAGAAGGTTTGACCACCACTCCATACCTGCTGCATCCCTCCCGAAAGCACTCCACCCCACTAGCACAGAAATGGGACACCTGTTTCTGCCGTGCTGCCCTGGCTGCCCCGCAGGTCGCTTCCCCTCACCACGCCCTCTGTAAGCAAGGTGTGTCAGCCTTCATGGAATTCCCAGAGCCAGTGAGCTGGAAGGTAAGTCCTGGACTAGCTAATTCCAGGCTCAGATTCTGCCTGCTAGATTCCTACTGGGTTCTCTCTTGACCCAGAAAGAGAACCAGGAAGACCCTGTCCCATCTCTTCCTGATGGACCATCTGACTTTGGTGTATTTTAACTAAAGTTCTAAAGCTTAGTATCTCAGGCATTTCTCAGGCTGTAAGTAAGCACTCTGGCAACCCTTAAAAAGTGACTCCAACTGTCATTCTACAAATCATACCTAGCTGACTGTCGCAGGGCAGCCTCCAAGTTCTTCCCAGTCCACTACTGGATAACTTGCAAAGTAGACATTCCAACACCTTCCCTCCCTCGTCCCTCTCTTTCATAGTTACCCTGTCAGTTCTAGAAGTTTTTAAAACTCAGACACTTTCAGATAAGTGCTTGGGTGGTGGCACACACCTTTAATCCCAGCACTCAGGAGACAAAGGCAGGCAGATCTCTGTGACTCCCGGGCGAGCCTGGTCTACAGAACAAGTTGTAGCCAGGGCTACATCGTTAGACCCTATCTCAAAATCAAAAACTGCATATGAACAATATTAAAAATCTTAGGCTGGAGTAAAAGCTCAATGACTAAAAGCATGATCTTGCAGAAGACGTGCATGCAGTTCCCAGCACACTCCTCAGACACCTTACAACTGCTTGTAACACCAGTCTCTGCCCTCCACAGGCACCTGCACCCATTTGCATATGCATGCACGTATACACGCACACACACACACAATTTAAGCTTAATAATATAAAGAGTTTGAAAAGGACAAAGATAACTGTCTCCAGGTTGAAGGCACAGATGCAAGCCCTGCCTGCAGTTTTTTGGTTTTTTTTGTTTTTTGTTTTTTGAGACAGGGTCTTTGTGTAAGCTCTGGCTGTTCTGGAACTTGCTCTGTAGACCAGACTGGCCTCTAACTCATAGAGATCCACCTGCCTCTGCCTCCTGAGCACTGAGATCAAAGGCATGTGCCACCATTCCCCGGCTCCTTTATACATCTGTTTATTTATTTGTTTACTCTTTCATTCATTTATGGTGTTCTCGGAACACGGTCTCATCTATCCCTGGCTGTCTTTGAACTTACTGCACGTATCTAAGGAAGACTTTACAGTCCTGTCCTCCTGCCTCCACACCCTGAGCACTCTATAGCACTACAGGTGTGCCACCAGCACACCCTTTCAGACACAGCACGGGCCACCATAACATCTTACACTGTCTTTCTGATGAATTATTTTGAAACACAGGTCCTGGGAGGCAGTTCTTCCATGAGATTCACCTTTCTGAGTCACACCTCTTCCTGTAAAGGAGAAAGGTGTGGGTTTTGTGTACTCCTGGGTCTGCATGATGCATAGTGAAACCCTGTGGATTTTCCAGAGCTGTCATCAGCACTG
The DNA here is from genome assembly GCF_907164565.1 of Psammomys obesus. Taxonomy (NCBI): domain Eukaryota; kingdom Metazoa; phylum Chordata; class Mammalia; order Rodentia; family Muridae; genus Psammomys; species Psammomys obesus. Next base: position 6,174,935 of record NW_026595981.1, on the reverse strand, counting down.
CCCCAAGGCTGTCTTCTTTCTCTCTAGCTCCTTCGCCAACACCCAAGCTGAAGATCTGGAGCCACGATCAACTTCACATTCAGTCAGCTGCCAAGCCCTCCCTTTTGGGCATCTCTCTATTGACTGTCTTGCCCTTTTAATGACCTTGACCCTTTATTCCCAAGTTGTTTCCTAACTCATCTTCCTCCCTCCAAATGCCCCATTCGCCTATTCTGTGCATTATTTGTCTCATCTCTCTCAAGTCCTGGGTTGATGATTCTATTCAGTAGTAACTGTATGCCAAGCACCCTTTTGGCACAAGGCCCCCTTCTCCCATAGAGCTTTCTTTGAAAGGGTATGAAGCCAGGAATGGACATAAGGCAGCCAAGAATTCAGACAGTGGTGAGCACATGGAAGGAAAGAAGCATTCCCCGTCTTCTCTACTCAAACCCTCAAGGATTCTCACTGCCCACAGATTCAGCCTAGATGTCTCCCCTGGCAGCTGCCTGCCAACCTGGCTGGATACGTTTCCACCACAACATCCCAAATCTGTATGAGTCCTGGACTGTCTAAATCCTCCTCCTCCTCCTCTTCCTCCTCCTGCTCTGGGCAGGAGAGCTCCAGCCAAGCTCTGAGGGAGGAGGAGTTGGAACTTGAGGGATGTTATTAGTGACTGGCGGGTGAGTCACCATCAGCCCTGGCACACCAGGCTCAGTGTGTTTGGCACCCACTTCCGGAGCTGCATCTTGATCCATGCCAATAACGCGTCTGGTGCAGAACAGACTCACCAGATTTCTGCCGCTCACCAGAGTGCTGGGAGCCTAAGTTACTGGGAAGATCTGTGTCTAAAGCCACGGGATCCTTAGCACACTTCCTGGACCTCCCATGGCTGTGGCAGGGTCCCACTCTCCACAAGAATATCTGTTGCCCATCTTCCTCCCTGCCCAGATTGTGAAGAACAAAGGCTGTTTCGTTTGTTGCTCGTCCCCCAGAGCTCTCATCTCACTTCGTAGAACAGGCTGTCAAGACCATGCTCAAACCAGCACCTGAGGGTCTGAATCCAGACGGTCAAGAGTTGAAGTCAGAACCTGTCTCACAAATGAGAAACTAAACAAAGAAGACTGCCAGGAACTCCTGAGTTCTAGCAAACATGTTTTGTTCTTAATTCCCAGCCTTGCTCAAAAGGGCCATCCTTTAACCTGTGCCCAGTGAAAAGTTTTACCTATTTGTTCTTTTGGCAAGTCCTTTTAATATCCCTGTCCCTGGTGTGTTTGTGTGTGGAGTGTTTATTCTCAGGTGGCAGGACTGGCACTCAGCTGGCTTCCTGTGAAGCTGCGACTTTGACCATCAGTGGGCATGACTCCTGGTTTTAAGTTCCTTGAGTTTGTATAAGCTCACATGTACCACTCTTCCTGACAGGCCCCTGAGATGTCAGTCCAGAGGAAATCGTGGGTGCTGGTCAGGTTCCATCCAGTCTTATTTAGCACCTTCATTAACGATGTGATCAGAAAATAAACACCAGTGTGCACAGATGGTGCTGTGAACAGAAGTGTCGAGAAAGGAGAAACAGAAACGTAAGCAGGAAACAGCAAAGATGTTAAAGAAAAGAAAAGAAAAAAGAAAACCTCAGTACAGCAAAGATGAAAAAAAAAATCTCTCAAACAGATATAAGATAAATCCCCCAGGATGTTACAGCAAAAGCATAAAGAGATGTGAAGTTAAGGAGGGAGAGGCTGCTGCCCACAGACCCCGGGGCTTCTTGAGAGAGGACAGGCTGCAGCCAGGTACCCATGGCGCCACGCAGACCTGCACGCTGAGGTGTGGTCTGCTAGGCCCTGTCCCTTTTCTCTTGTTGTAAAGGTTTTGCTTTTGGTTTGATGCTTCTGGGTAGTGGTGTTATTTGCATTTAAGGAAAAGCTGTGGCAACAATTGCATCTTTGTAGTTTGGCTTTGGAAGGTTGCTTTATCCCATTTTACCATTTTGGCAGAGACCAGAATGAGCCTTTTAACTATAAAGTTAAAATGGGGCATTCTCACATCTGCAGCTCTGGTTGGTACAGAGATAAACCCTAGCTGCCACCACCCCTGCATGAGTGCAGCCTACAGCGCGTCTTCACCCACCTTTCGAGCAGAAGGCTTGGGGTACACTCAGAACAGAAACCTTTACTCGTAGTTGACAGAAACAGCAGCCGGATATCCACAAAGCAGTGATCTTCCCCAGGCCCTCCACCTGGAGGCAAACAAAATGTGTCCCGAGGGGCTAGATATCGGTGGAGAGGGTCTGCCTAGCATGCAAGGGCCTGGGTGTAACCCCAGCATAGAGAAGGGGAGAAAGGCACCGCAAGAAAGCAGAAACTGTGTACAAGCAGCCCACACACCAGGAGAGCACCCCTTCTGACAGCCTGGCACCACCCATGCCTGGGAGCATTTGTCGTCTGCCTAGGTAGCAGTAGCAACACCCAGCAGAGAAAGGCAAGAGAGGTGAGCTGGCCACTGCAGGGTCACAGATGCAGGCCAGTGTCCAGCCCCAGCCATAGATGTAAGTGCTTTTTCCTGTGACTCACCAGGTCCAGTCTTGCTCTGCACAAGGCTAAGACAGCACTAAGTGCAGAGAACAGAATGGAGGTTGAAAGTCTCTGGAGAGGCAGACACTCTGGGTGTGCCATTTCCCAGCTTTGAGGAGTTACTTAAACTTCTGCTTCCTTCTCTGTAAAGAGAAAGTAATGGCAGTCCCTCATGGAAGGGATTAAATGAGATGACGCATGCACAGTGTTTAATGCAGTGCCTGCTACAGGGTAAGTCCTTAATAAGTGGATGATTGCCAATTCCCGCCCCAGCCCCAAGACCCCTAACAGTTAGCCTGTGGCATGCTGCCACCACCCTTTGCCAGCAGCCAGCCCAGTGACCACTGGAAATATTTGCACTTTGTAGAACCAGGCCCCACTCACCTTCACCAGCCCTCAGGAGATAAGAATGACATGTTCATCAATGTCATGTTCCAAACCCCATCAGTCCTGCCTTGTAAAATGGCATTCATGAGACCTTTACTCAACCTTGATGCTGGGGGCGTGGGTAAAATCTACCCACTCACACGTTCTCCATCCTCCCAAATGTTTTTCTCCCTTAGAATCTTCTTTGAAATAAGGCATTTCTAGGCATTAAGGTTTACAGGGCAAGTAAATATACTTTCTAAAAGAGCCCTCCAAATCTCAAAAGGCACCCTTTGGATAGTGAGTGACCCTGTGCCTCTTAATCACACTATATACGAACATTCCCTCACACAGAGCAGGGTGCCAGAAGCACACATGTGCCTCCTCTGGCCGCCTTTGGGCCCGTGCTGGATCTGATGGCTCCCCAGCCACCATCTCCCTGCTCTACGACCCCACTTGAAAGCTGTAGAGGTGCTCGTCTTCTGGTTACTGTCTCACAGTTCAGTTAGCTCCAACTGCTTTCCTAATCTTGTCATCAAAAAATCATTCCACAGACACTGGTGCGCCCCGATTCTGTGGCAGACACTGTAGCAGGCACGGACAGTAAGTACTCAGTGCCCACTGCTCAGGAACACAGATAACGATGACATCATATTCAGAGGTTAAGACTCCAGCCTGGGTCAGTAGGTTTGAGGCCTACCTCTGCTCTGTGACTCCGAGCCTTGTTTCTGAAAGTGGAACTTGCCTCCAGTCGCGAGGCTGTCAGCAACTGATGTTTATAACACTCCAGTAGCCTCTGCTGCTCTCAGGCTGAGGCGGGGCAACAAGCAGAAGTTTGTCCTCCCATGTCCTCCCATGTCCAGCTCAGAGTTGGCGCGGTTGGGGTCTGGCAAGGGCTGCCTTCTCACCATGTCCTGACATAAAGGAGACAGAGCAAGACTCCACTTTGGCTGGGGGTGCAGCCTAGTGGTAGAGTAGTAAATGGTTATCTCTAATCACATGTTGAGGGTCAAGACATCATGTTAATTTGGTACAATCTGTAACATCATTACTTTATTTGATTTAATTACATTTCTAAATTGTAGATTTCGTTTACTATGTGTATGAATGTTTTGCCTGTATTGTATGTTTGTACATCACATGTATGCCTGGTGCCTACAGAAAGCAGAAAAAAGCACTGGATCCCCTGGATCTGGTGCTGTGAGCCACCGTGTGGGCGCTGGGAACCAAACCCGGATCTTGTAGAAGAGTAGCCAGTGCTCTTAACCACTGAGCTATTTCTTCAACCCAATCTTTGTGATTCATACGTCTCTGTGAGTAGCTTATAGCTGCATATTTTAGGTCAACCTGAAAAATCTCTTTAAACAGTTTATCAACTTGAACAGTTTATCCATTTGTCTGGTTTATTTCTTTTATATATTCAAGATCATCTATGAATATTCTACGTGGCTGTGCATTTAAAAAAACATTTCCATCTTTTTGTATGTTTACACATGTACATGAATATTAAAGAGGTCAGTTTTCTCCTTCCACCATGTAGATTCTGGGAACTGAAGTCAGGTTGTCAGGCTTGGTAGCCAGCACCTTCACCACTGAACCACCTTGTTGGCCCAGTTTTAAACCCAGGTATATATGTATATGTATAATTTTTGAGATTATGATTACTTTTTTTCTTCCTCCTTCTAAACCTCCCATGTGTCCCTCCCCACATTCCTCCAAATGCATAGCCTCTTGCTTCACTCAGTATTTTTCTCACCTGTGCTCTTGTGAAGGAAGCCAGAAGCCCATCCTCCTCCTCCCATCTTCCCAAATAAGAGGAGTTGGCATGTTCCCTGGGACACCTTGCTGTCTTCCCTGTTGTGGGCATGCAGGATTTTAGCTCATCATTGTCTTGTTTCAGTGCTGGGGACGAGACCCGGAGCCCAGTGCTACTTTCCAGTCTTTCAACAGTCTTAAGCCACCAGCTAGGCACATTCACCATAGTTCTGAAAATAGCCGCATTCCCCGTGAACTGTATGGTCTGTGGGTTTTCCTGTTCACGTGTCCTGCTATCCTGGTCCCTGTGGACCCATACCGCCTGCTGTGTCCCACAGTGATCACATAGCAGCTAAGCCTGGCAAGTCTATTTTGTGTCTGCCCGTGTGACGAGGCCATCAGTCTTCTGTGACCATCATTCTTGTCTTCTTGCCTCTGGTGATCTACAGTGCTTCACTCTTCAGAGATGCAGAGGCCTGGGGCCCTGTCTTTTTTTGAGAGTTGTTTGTTTCCCGGCTGGTGCTTTCTCCACCACTCTGGAAGGCTGGCTGCTTCTGTGTCCTTTGCACAGGCTGGGCAGCCTATGGCGTGTCCAGAACCATAGGCTCTGGTCCTTGCTCCTCAGTTGTGGTGCCAGCCATGACACTGTGAGGGCCCCAGCCCAGCCTTCCATTCTTACTGCAAGTCCCCTCCATTGCCCATGCCACCTGGAGGCTGTCTTTTTGTTCCTTTAACATCCACTGTGTCCCCCATGCTCTCTGTAGAGGCCACAGCACCGAGCCAAGTGCAGAAGGCAGGCTTGCTGGACTTGCCCTTTACTAGAATGAGCACAGCCCAGCTCCACAGTCCAGCCCGAGTGAACACCCTGGGCCTGTGACCTAGCTTGAGAGCTGGGTGGAATGAGGGGAATTGAGAGTGAATGGCAGCAGGGAGTGGCAGGCCCCTGGGCGCCTGGTCCACACTATTCGGACAGCATGGAGGATGCCTCGGAATGTGTGTGAGGCAAGCAGGGTGTGGGGCAGGGAAGACAGGAACCAGTTGGGCCACAGTGGTTACTAGGAGAGGCTGAGGAAGGGCAGTCTGAAGGACTGGCTCTGGTCTGTGTGGGATGTGGAGGCAGAGGAAGCTGAGCTGACTCCCAGCTACTGGCCTCTGTGAGGAGGATGTCTAGACTGGACTCTTGGCAGGTCTGACAAGGGATGAGGGCAGAGGGCGTGCTCCGGGTTGCTCACTTGAAGACTCAGTTGCCTGTGGAGTATTGTGGGATCTCTCAGAAGTGGCTAACAATGTGCTGGAACCTCGTGCTTGAGTGGGGACGATGATGAGGTCATTATCTGTCATTAAACCACATGGGTGGGCGTTACCACTGTGCGGTGACCTGTAACATCCAATGAACATGCAGTAATAATTGAGAGTGAGAAAATAAAGTTCATCTTTGAGACTCAGCCCCCCCCCCATGCCACCTCTTTGGAGAAAGTCCCTCAGCCACCATGCCCAGTACAGGATGCAGAGGTTGGCTCTCTGGATCCATTGATGTGCACTCTCTGGACCAGTGGCTCTGAACCTGTAGGTCACGACCCCTTTGACAAACCTCTGCCTCCAAAATTATGTATATTATGATTCATAACAGTAGCAAACTAGTTATGAAGTAGCAAGAAAAATAATTTTACGGTTGTGAGGGTCACCATAACGTATGAGAGGGTCGCAGTGTTAGGGAGGTTGGGCACTCCTGCTCAGCGTGGAGAGTCAAGCAGGCAGGGAAGAGATAGGGCTTGGAATCGTTTAAGGAGAAGGAAGGACACAATGAGGGCGGAGTGGGTCCCCCTGCCTGGGTCCGGACGCCAAAGCAGATCAAGCTAGGGCAGAAGCAGACCTTGGCCTGGGCGAGACCCAGGGTTCCCAGCTGTTTTGTTACTGCTGTCTGTTCTGCCTCATTCCCTACCGTCTGCAGACAGGAAGTGCAGCACCACTGTCTCCAGCCTGCAGCACAGGAGCCAGGCTCGCTTTAGCAGCAGCTGTGGCGCAACCCTGTTGCACCAAAACAGAAGTGGCGCTTCCCCAGGAGGATTTTGAAAGAGCTGCGCTCTGCGGCTCAGCAGGCGAAGCTGCTTCCTGAAGCAGAGCGAAAAGAGCTCCAGACGTGCGGTCCTCAATTCGAGCTAGTGCGTGTGCTTACTGTCCAGTGATGTCCAGCGGGGATGGCTCTGGGGCTGATTGCACAGCACGTGAGAGACTTTTCATCTCTTTGTGACCAGCTCTCTAGCCCATGTCCTGTGGCCAGACAGCAGAGAGGACTGGACTGGCCTCACGGGGCCACTTCTCTCCCTCCAAGTGCTGCACCCCACTTCCATGCTGGCCAGGCCGGGCTGCCTCCAACCCCTCAGGGGCCACCCTCTTGGATCTGCTTCAGTCTAGCGACTGCATTTCCCAGCTGACCAGGAGCCTCAACAAGGAGGGCCATTCTTCTGGGCTGATTCACTCCTGGACATACGTGGCTGTCCTCTTTGTGCAGTGCGTGCGGGTGCATGCCTAGCACTGGGCCATGTGGTCTCCTCACGCTGATCCGGCCTTACCACAGCAGCTCTAGTGATCAGAAGATGCGAGTCTAAGTGAGAAAGGAGAGAAAGTCACTTGATAAGGGCCATTTGCCTGCAGTGATGGCTGAGAACAGATGACATGAGATGAAAGTCCCCAAATACCACAATTTGCTGAGCCACTAAATCCTGTAACAGAAGCTGGGGAGGAAAGGCCCCTCCCCCACAGCCAGCCTCCCTCCGCAGCTGTCATTTGGCTTGGCACACCATCAGAGGGAGACAGCGTGTCTCCCTCTCTATTCTCTGTTAAAGTGAGGGGAGCACTCTGACTCTATACAGACCCCAGTGTGTACTGGGACTCAGGCCAGAGCCGGGGCACTGCTCTCTGCCCCATGGCACCCACTCTCCTGTCCTGCTGGGACTGTACCAGCTCCAGGGTCACACAAAACCTTTCGCTGATTTGGTTGTTGTTCTGAGACAGAGCCTCACTCTGTGAGCCAACATGTTCAGTCTGCCCTTCAGCCAGCTTTGGTTGAACTTAAATAAGAACTTCCCCTAAAAGCTGGGCAGTGGTGACATAGCCATGATACGCAGAGACACCTATCTCAAAGTAAACTGAAGAAGAGCAAGAAAAAGAAAAGGACTTCCCCTAAAACCATGTTTTCCTTTTGTCCTCCAAACCTACTGTCGAAAGCTCCACACGGAACACCACGTCCACTGTGGACACAGTGTTGTACAGCCGTCACCTCTGTCTACTTCTACAATACTTCTCCCCCTCCAAAAGGAAACCCAAGCAGCCCCGCCACCTCACCCCTCCCTCATGCCCCTTGCAACATCTAAGCTACGCTGTCTCTGTCCATGTCTCGTGGGCATATTTCCTGAAATGGGGTCTTAGAGGATGTCTTCCGTTAGAGCTGCCTTCTTTCAAAGTTCATTACCTTATATTGGTACATTGGTACATTGCACCTTTTACTGCTGAGTCCAGTCAGCAGTGACATCCCAGTAAATGGATGCCGCACTTTGTTGATCCCTTTAACCACTGATGGGACAAGTAAGTTGCCTCTGCTTTTTGTAAATACCTCTACTGTGAAAATCGATGTACAGAGGCCTTGTCTGAACACCTGCTCTCATTTCTCTTTAGTACACCTGGGCGTGGAATTGCTAGGCCGACCATGCGATGACTGTTTGGCATACTGAGAAACTGCACAACTGAAGCCCTGCTTTCTTCCTTTGTGCGTGCGGCAGGTGGGTGGGTGGCCAGCAGTATCCTCCAGAGCTGCTTCTCCTCTCCACCCTGTCACTCCGTTATGAACTCAACCCCCTCTTCCTGAACCCCACAGCAGCCTCACAAAGATGGCTGGACACCAGGTCATTCAGGGCTGTGCCTGGGGACATCCCATGTCTCACAGTGACAACACTGAGTACGTTCTCTCTGGAGCTGCCTGCCTCCTGGGACTCTCCCATTCCACAGGCCATCTGGCCACTTTGCCTCGGGAATGACTTTCCTGAGTGGGTGTTTTGGATCATGGAGGATCATGGCCAGTTGAGCGCAGTGACCCCTCATTATGAGGCTGGAGTGACTATGGACAAAGTGCTGAGAGTGGGCAGTCTGAAGTGTGGGGAGGCTGAGGCCTGTGATAGCACGCTGACTCAGTAAGCCCAGGACCAATAACCTGGCTAGAATTACTGGTCTGTAGTGGGAGCCCTTCCGGACCTCCAGGCACAGTTTTCCAGCCCTTCTGAGACCCCTCCCCCTCCAGGAACCAGTGAGGTTCCAAACACAGAAAGTAAAGCCATGCATATGGCATAAGGGTCCTCACACCTGTCAGCTGAGAATACCCAGGGTGCATAGCACCAGGCAGGGAGCTGCTCAAAACAGAAGCAGCCGTGTGGTTTATGAGCTTTATGAGCTATGATAACATGGTTGTCCTAGCCAGCTCTTGGGGAAGCTGCTCTTAGCACTTGCCTAAAGGAAGAGTAAAAGTGGAGAGTGCCCGCTTCCCATAGACGGAGCTCAAGTCTTTCTAAATAGCCTTGTGATTGGTCACCAGACTTCAGGACCCGGGAGGGTGGGCAGCCTGCCACAGTACACAAAACCCTGTCTCCAACCAGACCCGGACTTTCTGTGCTTCTGGGGCTCAGCACCTTGAGGTAAATACTGAGTAAAAGCTGGAGAGCAGGTGGCAGGATGATGACAACAACGAAATAACTCTTCACCTGTCCTCACCACAGAGTGACTGAAGCATAGATTCCCTCATACATGGGGGCTGAGGCAAGCCCAAGAGCCAGTAGGACCAGAATCCAGGCCTGTAGCCCCAACCGTGTATTTAAATATCAGATGAATCAAAAGCAACCTCGTGGGCTTAGGGCACCCTACCCTAGGATGGAGAGTTGGGTACAGGGGCTCATGCCTGTAACCTCAGCATCAGGAGGCTGAGGCCTGAGTTCACAGTCAACCTGACCTACACATAGTTAGATCTCAACTCAGAAGAAAAAAGAGGGAGGAAGAGGGAGGGATGTGGAGGCACCCTTTCTTTCCTGATTAAGTCCTACTCGCTTCTCACGCCACTGAGGGGAGTGCTAGCAGCTGGGAGTTGAGTATCTGACACAGACAGAATCTGTGGCTGGGAGCAGAGTTGGCAGGCCCAGAAACAGGGCTGGCGGTGGCAGTGAGGAAGAGCCTCTCCTTATGGCTGTGCCTTGCCTTTTTCTGACCACTTCCCATGTCACTAGAGGACCAGGAAACAGCCACTCCAGCCAGCTCCCTGGGGCAGGCTGAGGCCCCGCACTGCCCGTGAGAGGGAGAGGATGCTTAGCACTTTCCTGGCCAAGGAGAGAGCTCCTCCGTGGGAGGTGGGGAGCCACCACAGGCTGGCACAGGGATGGTGGCCTGCCGGAGAAAGGGGGGCCCAGAGCTGTGTGCACCACAGTGCAGAAGAGCCCAATTCCCTGGTTCCCGCCCTCCTCCTAACAGAGGGCTGTCCTCCAGCAGCAGCGTCCTCTGGAAGGGAGGAAGGCCAACCTCGGGGGCCCTAGGTGTGCTTGGGCCTCTCAGGCTTGGTTCTGCTAAGTGGAATTCTGTAAGGTCCCTGAGAAAGGACTGTCCTCCTCCTCCCCCTCTGTCTGCTTTCTGTCCATAGTACTTAGAGACAAACTGGCTGACTGGGACAAGAAGAGTAAAGGAAGGAAAGCAGGGGAGTGACAGGAAATCTCTACCTTCAGGATGAAGTCCTAACATCTCCAGGGATGCTCTTCCAGCCTCTATATTCCCACCACCTAACCCACACCAAACCCCCAAAAGAAAAGGACGGGGGAGGGGAGACTGTGGCTGATGACACCCTGGCCAAGGGACTAGGCTGAGAAGGCTCATCTCAGGAGGGCCCACCGCAGCAGCAAACGAACACGGCAGCCGTGCTGGGGACTGCACATTAGTCTCTCCAGCTGACACCGAGTGTGGCCTCTCTGGAGCCCATTCCCAGCAAAGCTGAGAGGCCCAGTGTGCATACTCTCCACCAGCCCCAGCAGGGAGGGGAGGCAGGCTGTGGCTCCCGGCCAGGCTTCTCCTTTCCCGGCCCCCAGAGAACTTGAGGAGAGTGGGACCCAAAAGATCTGGGTTGACAGGAGAGGCAGGCAGGTTGGGCAAGCTTGGGACCATCTTGTTCTGAGGGTTTACCTGCCGTGGGCCAGTGTGAGGCCACAGGGGACCCACACACAGCCTACTGCAGCCAAAGGCCATGCATCTAACCTTCGTGTCTGACCCCCTGACTCTCTAGAAAATGGAAAAGAGCCTGAGTCAGTGCCTCTGAGGGGTTCTGCTATTTTTATGTCCAACTCTGGTTAAAATAACTGTCTAAGCCCAGGTTCTAGCTGTGGCTGATGAGACATTAAGTATTTGATACTTAATGCTCATATGATTCTCCTGTTCCAATTTGCTGCCTCGGATCATGGCTACTGAGGCAGGTAGGAAACAGCACCTCAGTTTCTCCAACTCTGGGGCCTTCTATGGAACATGCCACCAAGTGTCCCTGGACACCAATGCCCTTGGGCCAGAACCGCAGGAAGCACCTATGCTTGGCACATTGATCCCTGGGATCGGTAGCATGCCACATAGTCTGACCCATCACCAAGGCACCTGAGCCTCCTGGACCCACCAGTGCTTGGCCAATGCAGGGAAATCTTGTTCAGCCTGGGTGGGGCTCAGCGAGTGCTGGCCTCAACCCTGGCTTCCTACATGGCCAATGGGCACTCCTTCTTCGGGGCCAGGAACTCCCTTAGCCAGGAGACCAGCAGTGTTCAGAAGACCCAGCCTGTTCTCTGACACGCAGCCTCGGCAGCAACAGTGAAGGAACCCCTAGGAGGGAGAGAGACCAATTGTTGAAGCCCATCCTAACTGGATGCTCCTAAAGCAGCAAACCTTTCTCTCTCTCTTCCCAACTCAAAGAAACTGACGCAGCGCAGCCCACGCTGAGGAGCAGGGAATGGGCTGACACGTGTGCACACACTTTTAGGTACCAGCCTACTTACACGTTTCTCAGTGTTTAAAATAAGCAGCAGCTCGAGGACGGTCAGCAGTGTGCATTGCCGGAGGCAAGGCTCCCACTTCCCAGCAGGGAGGGCGCAGCACGAAATCCCCCAGAGGGCTCCCTCAGGGTCTGGACCCGCTCAGTGACGAGCCCGGGCTGTGGCTCTCCTGGTGGACAGGAAGTGAGCTAGCAGCCAGCAGCCAGGCAGGGGGGACCATCTGCAGGGCTGTCCAGGCTCTGTGGGAATAGCCTTCACAGGGCGGGGGTGAGCTCAGACCTGCTTTGATTGGTTGGTTTGGGTAGTTTTAGGGATTGAACCCTGACCCTCACACCCGTGAGCTCTACCACCGAGCTATTCCATCTCCAGTACTTTCCCAGTTCTTAGCTTGAGACAAGGTGTCAGTAAGTTGCCCAGGCTGGCTGTAAACTCATTCTGTAGCCCAGGTTGGTCCTGAACTCACTATCCTCGTGACTCAACCACCCAAGTAACTGGGACCACAGCCCTACTGTACCCCAGGACTCAACCTCAGATCTACTTTTGACAGCCAGGCTCCATGACAGATAACCAGCTGGATTCAAGGCAGCCGTTCCTTGAGTGGCGAGGGGGAATCCTAGTCTCCCTGTTGGCAATCAGAATTGTCATGATTCAGAGCCCTGACACTCTTTGTCCTGGAACACCTAATGCCCGAGTGACTCAGTCCAATCCTGCTGGCACATGGTGCAACCACATCTGCTTCCCTGGTCCATGGGCACACAGGGTTCCCTGCACGAGCAGGCCTTCTGCCTGGCCAGCAGTGGCCACAGCACACACCTCAGTGCCGCTCTCTCCTCCCCCTTCCTCTGCCCCCCCCCCCGCTTCTGTGGGCACCTGGGGAGAAAGCAACTTGAACCCTGATACTGCCACCCCACAGGAGCCTGGCCAGTGGCAGGGCCCTGGGGGTTGCCAAGGAAACCACAGCATTCTGTATCTGCCCACTCACTGCCTGCCTGGCCTATCTTTTCCATTCCAGTGAGAAGCGCCACCTTCAAGTGAACGTCACCAACCCGGTGCAGTGCAGCCTGCATGGGAAGAAATGCACCGTCTCTGTGGAGACCCGGCTGAATCAGCCGCAGCCTGACTTCACCAAGAACCGCTCAGGCTTCATCCTCAGTGTGCCAGGAAACTGACTGCTGCACTTTGGAGGCCCGAGTCGGGCACGAGGCAGGCCGGGCCCTCAGCCTCTCCATTCCCACACGTGTTCCACCCTGCTCAGCATCCCAAGAGCCCAGCTAATTGCTGTTTGCCCTCTAATGCCACTAGAAATCAGCTTTCAAGGGCCTCCACTGGGCAGGGCTCCTCTGCCTTCTCTAAGGCCCTGCACATGAGGTGTCCTACCTGGCTTTCTGCCCCCGCCTCAGTTCTCTCAGCTATCCATACTCCCTGCTCAGGAAACCAAAGACCCTCTTCAGCCCCCACTTCAGCCAGACCACTTCTCACCTCACAAGCAACTGGACGGTACCTGTAGTTGGCAAAGGGCCAGTGGCCACTGTTGATCCCAGCGAAGGGACGGGTGGCGCAGAACTAAGACACAGTTTCTCCAGCCAAAGACACAGTCTCCTACATTTAGAGTCAGCCCCCATGAGCAGAGGACTCCGCCCTGCTCTGTGCTCCCCACCTGATGCCTCCCTTCCCCCACAGGATTGCAGCCTTTGGGACCTAGCTCAGAGTCGCTCAGCACAAGCCAAAACCACCAGGTGAACAGGTTCATCTGTGGAGCCCGTCCTTCAGCCATGATCAGCGAGGATCCCTCCTTCCCACAGCCTGTCCCTGGGGGATCTTTTGCCACCAAGGTTCCAGAACTGGACTCTCCGACCACTTCTCCCCTAGAGACACCCTGCTGCTATTCCAAGGACCAGTGAGCTTACTCCACAGCCCACGTCCATGGTCATCTTAACCTTCTCTTTTGCAGATTGCCAGGTTGCTAATCGGATGTCCCTCCTGCTGTGACCACACTGTCAGGACCCAGTAAGGAGGTGCAAGGAGAGGGCAGCGCTCGTCTCCAGCACTTCCCCTAACTCCTCTAGCTGCACCTCCTCCTCACTGGAGACCTGGGACTTGTGGGGAGCCGAAGCACACAGGGCCCAGCGGTGGGAAGTGAACAAAACTGCAGCAGAGAGCGTGGAGCCCTGGCACTGCAGGCCAGGCCAGGGTGCCCACTACACCACACACCTGCCCGCGGGAGCCCGGCCCCAGCGCCCTGCTGGGAAAGGTGCTGCCAGCTCGCCAGTGTCTGCACAGCAAAGAGCGTGCCTGCCCCAGAGGCCTTCCCGAGAGCCCTGCTCCCATCCTCTGCTGCTGAGGAGAGGGAGGCCTGTGGGCAGCCCAGGTTTGCTAAGGGGAGGCCTAACGGGGAAGGCTTGTACCAGGCAAACAGCAGGAGCCTCCTGGCTTTCAGAGCCAGGCTCCGCCCCCCAGTCCTCACCCTGTCACCGTAGCCTACCAAGTGCCCGTGTGCCACCTCCTGTGCCTTGCCCAGGGCCTGAGGGATCACCTGGCTGACCAAGCTCATTCCAGCCCCTGCTCTCACAACCCCTCTGGCAGAGCTGTGGGGACCTCCACACTGCCGGCAGTTTGCAGCAGAGACTCCTGTTGCTGCGCTGTCCTCGGGAACCTTTCTCACCCTCCAAGCCTGGTCAGCTGCCCGCCCAGTGCGGAGGTGCCACCAGCCAGTGTTGCCAATCGCTGGTGGGCACAGACAGAACCATCTGACTGGAACTTCACCTTTTCCTTTCCACTTATTGCCCCAGCGTGTTCCTTTACATTAGACATGCTCAAGTGTGTTCACACACACCAAGCAGGTCATGCCAAAAGAGCAGCAGCTCAGAGGCTCTCTTCCCACCTTCTGACGTGGCCTGGGACCCCTGGCCCAGGCCAGAACCTTCCATCGAGGACTGCCCTGTCCAAAAAGCACTTTCTCATGACCTACAAGTCAGGCTGTGGCCACTGAAGGACCTGGAATTTGGGGTGTGAATGATCACAGTAAGGGGAAGAGAGAGGACACAGTGATTGTATGCATGGAGTGGGGTCTCTTGATTTAATGAAATGCAGTTTATGGTTTGGTGCATATATTCCTATTTTCCATTAAATTAACTTTATTTCTAAAGCATATTTTGATTTACCATCAAGAGCAATAAAGCAGTAAATCTTATTTTTAAAGGTGTTATGTTTATCATTGAAAAATAGTGAAACCTTAGTTTATGTAGTCAGCTACCATCCCAGAAGGTAGGAAAATTAAGCACAAATTATGTAGCATGGGGAATAATTTGCCCAAGGCTTTTGAACAGAAAAATTAGGGAGCAAGAAGCAAGCTGTGTGAGGGAAGAGGCAAGAGGCAGCCTTGGAATTCAATCCGGAACTCTCTTCTGCCATTCTGAAGCCTGCACTCTAGACTCCTAAGGGAACATGGTTCTGAAATGAACGCATGTCCACACAAAGGATGGACGAGGCAGGCAGGAGCCTTAATCACAAGCTGCAGGCCCTCAACAACGGCTGCAGGGCCAGCAGAGGACAGGGTCTCGCTGCCCTCTTCCCGGCTGGCAGGCAGACCACACGTGGAGACTGAGGCAGCAGCGTACCTGGAGACCCAGGACTAGATTCCTCAGAGGCCAAACTGTTGGGCCACCAGGACGCCTGTCCACCCCTGCTGGCCTTTGGGCAGAGGGTGCTGAGCAAGGCAGGCCCAGGGCAAAGCGGGAGCGCAGCCTTGGCACCAGTCTAAGGCCAGGTGCCCACGCAGGACTTACATGGCCAACCCTGACCAAGCGGTACCTAAACCCGACTGGGCCCCTGTGGCTTGAGCTGCTAGTCTTGTGACCCCACAAAGGAAGCCCCCTGGGAGAACCTGCCCGACCACCAAGCCAAAGCTGACTCCCCCCTTGCGCCGATTTCTCAATCGCTGAAGTCTGTTCCAGCCCTTTGCCCAACTGTACCGCTCTACCCACACAAACTAACCCAATTCTACATGGGCAGATGATACACTAACTAAAGGTGCCCCAGCGTGCTCCCAAATGGCGGGTCCACAAAGAGGTCCGCAGAATGGATGGTCAGTGCATTTTATTGAATCAGCACAGTACAAAAATAAATAAAAATAAGGGAAGGGGAATTAAATTACAGCCAAACTGAGCTTCATGACTCTTCAGATTATAAACCACACATACTCAGAAACACACCATACATACATACAAAATGAGACAAATATAAATTAATATTAACAGTATCCACAGTTTGGTCAAAGAGTAGCTACAGAAAAAATTTCACTAAAAAAAAAAAAAAAAACATACATCACATGTGTGTAAGTAGCAGTATCGGATGTACAGCTATGGATAATTTGGGGGCAGGGGATGGCACATTTTTTTTTTTCATTGCAAGTTTAACACTGCTGGAACAAAACTAAATTCTAATAACTGCATGGAAAGAATATATCAACCCTTCAAGGAAAAGAGAAAAATCCAATCCTGAACTATGCTCCCGTGGCTCATTCTCGGCACGCATGACTCTCGCGGCCATCTGTTCTAAGGTTATTTTTCTTAAGACACAAAATGCCCCTGCTTGGCATGCACAGTACCACTGTAAAAGCAACGGAGAAGAAAAGGGGCTTTTTTTTTCTTTTTTTGTAGATTTTTTTTCACATTTTTCTTTTTTTTTTCTTTTCTATTTTGTGTGTGTTTGTTCTAAAAGTGTCTTCATAGCAGCATGTCAGATGGGTTCGTTGCTCGAACACTCAAGTCTATCAGTTGTTCCTTTACACAGCACTGATGACCGATGCAAGGGGAGAGGACACATGGACTTCACAATGGAACGAGGGAGTTCTTTCCTTAGTCGCCGACCACTCCTGAAGTATGCACCTCCTCAAAAGTTAAAAAAATTAAAAAAGAGAGAAGGAAACCGTCAGCAGAGCTGGACTCCTGTTACTGCAGCTCAGTGGAACAGCTCCAGGCTGGCCTCAGCAGCTGGCAGGCTACAAACACACGCCCCCTCCTCCTCAGACTGGACACTGGAAGCTCTTCCAGCCGCCCGTGGGGCTCCCAGTGTGGGTCACGGTGGCAGCAGGATCTGAAGGTGGGCGACTTGAAGCCAGTACAGACAGGCTGCGGCAAGGCCTGCCCAGCTCCGTGTCAGATCATGCCAGGGCCCAGGATCTGCTCTCTAGGAACCCGGATGAGGGACTGGGGAGAGGCTCTCTAGTCCCGACAGGTCCTCTTCCCCACCTCTGCGAATACGTCGGCTGAAAGGCTGGCTCCGCTCCAGGTCTCTTCAGTCGAGACCTCAATTTCACAGCTTTTTCATTATATGTGATTTTTCAGTAGTGCTTGTGCGAGTTGGCAGCCACCTAGAGCCTAATCCTATGTAAGATAATGTCTGCCTTCCCCACTGTAGCCCCCAATCCAACACTCCCCGGGAGCAGGACAGGAAGAGGAAATCCTCCGTAGCATCTTCACATTGCTCTTTGTTCCCCAACGCTGGAGTGAGGGCCATGCAGGAAGACTCGCTCCCTCCTCTTGGACCACTTCCAAACCCCAAGCCACCAGTCTGGGGAAATTAGAAAGAGAATCCAGTCAAGTCCACAGAGTGTGTTCTGCAGCAGGCAGGTAGGCACCACACCCAGCAGCTGGAAGTGTTAGCTGGACGGTCACCGAGCTTCCAAAGCAATCAGGGGTCACGCTGGAATCTTGAAATTGTCTCCAAGACGCAGCTGTCTCAGTAGGTTGCACAGAGCAAAGCTTCCTCTCCAGGAGAAGCCGAACAGATTGGGAACCGCTTTAAATCAACAAGGGGTAGGAGTGGGCGACGCCAACACCACCTCACCCGAATCCACTCATCTCACCTTCCCCAGCTTCGGAGGACAAATGCCATGGGCACCAGCAAGAGGCCTGAGCACTTAGGTGGGCACCAACTTGATCTCAGGCGTGGACACCCACATGCCCAGAAGGCAGCGTTGCTCATGGGTCCCTGCTGCTGTCCTGGCTTTTGTACAGGGTGACTGACTAATCTGCATTGTTCAGATGAAACACTCACTCAGGAAAGGAGCTGCCCCTAGCTTCACTTCCCCCCCTCAGCTGGGACCCAAAGTGAGAGAGAAATCTAATGAGCAAACCACCTCATTAACCAACACTAACACGGGAGCTGGGAGCATAGACAAAAGGACAGGGCAGGGAGCTCCATCCTGCCAGCAAAGGAAAGCCCTTCTCCCTAAAAAGCAAGCAGCAGACCAGGGCTGTGCATGGGTCAACAGTCATCAATAATCTCTGCACCAGACCCACCCCCAGGCTTCTGCACGGACGCCCCAGGGCAGCGGAGATCTTGCCTCACAACCATCAAGATCCTGAGTCAGGAGAGCTGGCCCCAGGAGCCTTTGAGAGAATGAAACAGTCGCCGGGAAAGGGCCGATTCCTCCTGGGCCACCAGCCACAGGACCCTCTCCAGCTCCAGCCATGGGACAGTGGGAAGCCTCATCAACCCTGGACCCGGATGGGTCCAGGTGACAAGGGGAGGTCAGTCCCTTAGTCCGGGAAAGTGAGTGGTCAGCAGCCTTAAGTGGCTCTGAACGTGTCTCGTGGGTTTGCACAAGGTTCATGAGTTCGAAAGTCCCAAGAGTTCTGGAAAGGGCTGGAAAAAAACCCCAAGGAAAGAACATGGGAAGAGACCCTCGGTGGCTCTGCTAGACACATACTGTACACAAAACTCGATTCGTTTAGTAATAAATTTTAAAAACGAATGGAATCCTTGAGCCGAGGTGCCGGCTCCAGGAGCTCACCGGTCGAGCCCCAGGAGGAGGCGCTTCTTGTCCTCCTGGCCGCTCTCATTCTTCAAGTCGGAGAACACCTGTGTGAAGTAGTGTGGGTCGGCGTTGATCTGCAGCATCTTGGAGCTCATGAGGTTGATAACTGAGAGGCAACGGTCCCAAAAGGCTTCTTTGCAGCTCTCCACCAGGAAGGGCTTGAGCGGGTAGGAGATTTCATTGCCCATGTAGGAATAGGAGAGGTACAGACAGGTCAGCAGGACGGCCTGGAGCTCGT
This sequence comes from Psammomys obesus, assembly GCF_907164565.1. NCBI lineage: Eukaryota > Metazoa > Chordata > Mammalia > Rodentia > Muridae > Psammomys > Psammomys obesus. The sequence goes on along the minus strand of NW_026595981.1, from coordinate 6,156,158 downwards.
GGTCCGAGCCCACCTCGGAGGAGATGACGTCCCTGCAGAGCATGTAGAGGAAGACCACATTGGCCGGTGTGATGAAGCCCTGGTCCTGCCAGCCCTGCAGGAGCAGCGAGCGGTCCACGCTTCGCAGCCAGAGCACGGGGTCCGTGGGGGACAAGTGCTTCAGGCGGTAGCACCGGCGGCAGAGAAACTCACCCAGGCAGCGCAGCAGCTCGCTAGTGGACGCCTGGACGATGACCCGTTTGGGTGTCCCTGCAGAGGTGATGGCAGGGTGCGGGGCCTTCTTGACAGAAGAGGAGACCCCAGTCTGGGAGCCAGAGAGCTGGCTGGCTGGGGGTGCGGGCGGCTGGGCCGGCGGGGGCTGGGCGAATGTGGACAGGTTGGCGCAGGACAGCGACTTCTTCAGGTTCTCATTGTTGAGGTGCGCGATGTTGCTCTGGTAGCTGCTGTTGGGCTGCGCCTTCTTGGAGTTCTTCTTCTTGGCTGACACGGCCACGATCCTCTTCCAAGGCAGCACGGAGATGATGGAGTGCCGCTTCAGGTTCTTGTCCTTGGCGTTCTTGCTGTTCTGCACGGCCGTGTAGTGGCCCACCGTGGCCGAGCCATCCTCAAACAGGGTTGCCTTCCGATAGCTGGGGGACAGGGACAGAACCGTGCCCATGGTGCCACTGCGCGCCGGGCAGGGGCCAGCGCCCCTGCGCGCCCAGCCTGCCGGCCGGAGGGGGAAAAACGCCTTACCGAGCCTGCGGCGGCCTCAGAGAGAAAGGAGGCGCTCCCGGGACGCGACGCGAGTAGCCCTGCGGATCTGCGTGGAAAACAAGATGGTTCTCAGCCCCGGGCGGGGCTCCGTGCCGCGCCCCTCCGCCCGCACCTCCGAGGCCCGAACCCCCGGGCTGCGGCCCCGCCGAGCCCCGGCCCGCGCTGCCACTGCGGCACCGGCCAAGAGCCGCAGAGGCCGCCGTAGCGAGAGTCGGAGCAGGCCGCGCGCACGGCCCCGCTCTGCGCAGGCTTACCCGCAGGCAGGCTCCCGCGGCAGGCGCAGCCGCTGCGTCCCCGGCCCTCCGCAATGCGCGCCGCGGCCCTGGGGCTCGGAGCGGCTCCGCGCGGCGGCGGCGGCTCTCAGCTTCTGTCCAAGGTTCTGCAG
>NW_026595981.1:6128695-6154617 GCF_907164565.1 Psammomys obesus | reverse complement strand
CTGCGCAGCCCGGCCTCGTGAGCGCCGGCGCCGCGCCGCGGAGCTCGCCCGGCGGACGGGCGGGGCGGAGCGCGGGCCCCGCCCAGACACGTGCTGCCTTTGTTCCCGCCGCGGCCCCCTCAGCGGAGGCCGCCGGCGTTGAGAGCTGGCCCCGGCGCCGGGCAAGCGAGAGCCGCGGCCCCCCAAGCCAGCGGGCTGCCGGCGGCCTCCACAGCCTACACCACCTCGGAGCCGCCTCTCACCCGTTGCTGTGTCAAAATCGAAGCAGCTGCGCCTTCAGGCCAGCCTCGGATTTGCCCATTTTAAAACCTGATGACAGTAAAATTGCAGGAAATTCTGATTCTGACCGTAGCTCAAGCACTCCTCCATAACCTTCATAAAGGCCACTGCCGGTTTACTAGTCACTCATTTTGGACTGGTTCTAGAGACACAAACTGCCAAACAAGCCAAACGGCATCTTAACTAAGACCTAGAGAATTCCTGACACCACCTTCAGTAGTGGAGCTAACAACCCAAAACAGGAGTCTTGAGTCATTAGATGAAGTACCTCCGGCTTTAAAAGTGCCAGTTTATGTACCCAGAGATTTCTCTGCCAATAGAAGAGGAAAGGTTTCTGGACCGTGGGGACCGGACTAGAACACACACTGCGCTGTACCAAAAACCGCTTTCCAGGACCTCATCAAACACGCAGGAAGGCTAGCTTAGCTGTGGCCCTTCCTCACAATGTTCCTCAGAGAACAAGTCATAGCCAGCTTTCTATTGCTAGAACACAGCACCCAACAATGGGTAACCTATAAATAAAATAATGAAGCGTTAGCTCACAATTCTGGAGGCTGGTCCAGATTGGCTGTTGGGGAGAGCTCGCAGGCTTCTACTTACACCGGGAAAGGGAAGAGAGTATTTGTAGGATTGAAGGCAGGTGCCACGCTGGCTAACAACTCACACTAGCAGGAGCTTTGTTAACCCCTCACGCTCAAAGGAACTCCATGACTTAGAACCTTTCCTTGTGGCACAGGCCGCCGGCAACTTCTTCGCTCATTGCTGGGATTCAGGTATAACCCACCACACTAGCTCCACAGAATAAACTCTCCAAGAGCCTTCTCTATACTGACATAGAGATCAAGCCTCAGGGGTCAGACTATCAGCAACCCTAGCTGCTCTTCAAATAGAGCTGCCCTGGCTCTTCATCACAGTAAGTCATCTTCCCAGGGTCTTCCAAGGCTGAAAATCTTGTTCCACCAGCCCATTGAGAGACCCAGCACTTCACTGGCTTCATGTACATGGTCCCCTTCAAATTCTAGGATTGAGCAAAAGGTATCTGTGTTCTACTTCCCTAATTATACACAGATCTCTGAAGGCTGCAATCTACCCATTAGAAAAACCTGGGCCTGCTGCTGCCTGCAACTCAATTCCAGCTTTTACATCCTAGAATTCATGGGCCTTTTCCAGCATGGCAGCATGCATGTTCTCTCTTGTTTTCTGTCCAGCCAACCCATTACCTTCAGAAACCTTGACTCCAGCCTCATGTTGCCAGGAGAACAGAAATAGGATGGCACTACCAACTTATGCTGAGGGAAGAGGTTGTCGGAACCCTACCCACCTAGGTCACACCTGGTAAGCCTATTAGTCAGGGTTCTCTACAGTAGCAGAACTCCCAACAGTGTTGGGCAAAGTCTAGGAATCCAGAAATTGCTCAGTCCAAAAAGGCTGGCTGTCTCAGCTGGTCTTCGGTAGATGCTGGAATCCCAAAGAAGTAGGCTCTAATGCCAGTGAAGAAAGAGACTTGCTAGCAAGGACAGAGCAAGCAAAGCGTAAAAGCTTCCTTCTTAAAAAAAAAAAAAAAAAAGGGCTTCCTTCTTCCATGTCCTTATGTAGGCTTCCAACAGAAGGTATGGCCCAGATTAAAGGTGTTTTCTGCCTCAAGATGCAGATTAAAGGCCCAACTCAAGATCTGGATTAAAGACCTGAGTATTCTCACCTCAAGATCCAGATTACGAATGGATTTTCCTACCTCAAATTAAAAAAAAAAAAAAAAAAAAAAAACCAACTCACTGGCATACCCTGCCTTTTTTTATTTTCAGTTAATTCCATCCAGATGTAGTCAAGCTAAAAACCACGACTAGCCATCCCACAAGGCCAGCCTCCTACCCACTCAACACCAGCTCTGCCTCCCCAGACCCAGCTCCTCTCACTGTTCTAACAGGAAAACAAGAAAGGGAAGCAATCTGCCCAACATGACAGAATCGAGGGCCCAGAAGGCAGAGCCAGCCGAATGAGGCAGGATGTTTCCTTCCCAGTATTCAGACAGCAACAGCAAAGACACAGTTTCACTATCGGCAGGCCTGCTTTTCTGGAGCCTAGCTCTAGCTGCCTTGCAGGGGGGGGTGAGAGATCTGCTCTACACACACCGCATCCTCTGCTGGCTCAAGGACAGAAGGCCAAAGGAGTAGCTGGCTACATGGTGCAGAAAGGGTTCCAACCAAGAACTACAGAACCCTGGTTCTTGAGGAAGTCTTCGAGGGCACAGAGCAGCATCTAGTGGCTCCTCTCAGCAACACAGATTACGTAACCAGCACACAGGAGTGCACCGCAGCAGACTGCGATTCTCAAAGCCAGTCTCACTGATGCAGACTCAGCCAGACAGCCCATGGCCAGATCTTATGGGGTGGAGTGGGGAGAAAAAGCTAGGCTATGCGAGACCTGGGAGAGGAAACCGTGGCAGAACCCACGATGGCTTACTACAGTACAGTCCAGAGGTACCCGAGAGCCATAGTGATCAGGCTAATGTTCTATTTTCTAGTAATTACATTAAAAAAAGAACAAGCGAGTTTTAATAGTATATTTTGTTTAACCCAATATGACCCAAATATCCCAATGCATATATAAAAATTAGTGGGGTGCTTTATACCTTTTTCATACTAAGCCTTTAAAGGATGGTTTGTGATTAGTCTGAACCAGCCTCACCTCAGGGACCTGACAGCCACACACACAGCAGCTCTGCTTGTTTGAAATCATCACACTGAGGGGTACTGTCCTGAATTGCTTGGGGTTTCCCTAGGTCTGGGAAACCCTCTCCATTCTGCTCCAGCTCCACATTATTATGGAGATTTTTAAAGTACTTTATAGAAACAAAACTTTTAAATAAATAAGTATACAGAGAAACACAAACTGAAGATAGCAAAACTGCTCAAACTGGAGTTTGGCAGTCTCTCTCGCCCAAAGACCCCTGTCCCTCAGAAGACCCACTCTTGCGATCTGAGGGCAGTATAAAAATAGCTGCTATTGAGCTGGAGAGATGGCACAGAGGTTAAGAGCACTAGCTGTTTTTCCAAAGGTCCTGGGTTCAATTCCCAGCAACCACAGGGTAGCTCACAACCATCTATAGTGAGATCCAGTGTCCTCTTCTGACATGTCGTCATACATGCAAGCATAAGACTGTATATATCCCAGCACTTAGTGAGTTCGAGGCCAGCCTCGTCTACAGAGCAACTTCCAGGAAAGTCAGAGCTACATAGAGAAACCCTGTCTCCAGGGTTTCTTGAAAAAAACCAAAACCAACAAACTCCCCCTCCCCCCAAATAAATAAGAAAGAAGAAAAAGAAGATAACTGCTATTGAGGACTGCAGAAGCACTGCGCTAAAGCACAGGTTGGACATGGGATTCTGGCACCTGCCTTTCTTCAGAGCCTCACATCCCCATCACCTCCCACAGACAAAGAGATAAGGAAACAGAAGAGTACTGCCCACCCCACACGTCCTCACTGCCTTCCTGGCCCAGGAGACTTCTAACTCCACTCCTTACAGGTCAACTTTCCTGGCAGGTCTCCAAATATGGACTCCCAGCATGGCTACAAGACTCCCATTAAGCAATAAGGTAACAGAGCTCTGGCGAAGCCAGAAGGGACCTCATGGCGCACGAGAACTTGCTTGGAAACCCTCCAGCACTCAAGAAAAGACGCCTTTTGAAAAAAAAATTATTTTATTGGAACTCATCTGAACATCAGATATACCTGGTGTTGGTCAGCAAGAACCGTTTGTACATTTGATATTGATGGTGCCAAAACCAAAACAGTGACTGGACATGATGGGAAGAGGAGAGGGTTGAGAACAAAAACCTGATTTTCAAGAGGAAAATAAAAGCCAGTCAGATTCAGTGAAGATGCAAAACCTGGTACAACAAAATCCTTTTACAAAATAGAAATTTATTACCAAAACCTGGAAGGATAATCTGAGAAAGGTTCTAAGGAAAAAAAAAAAAAAGGAGACCAGCAGAAGAGAGGCAGAAGGAGAGGAAGAAAGAAAAGACGGGATGAGAGGGAAGAAAGCACAGTGGGAACAGGAGAGGCGCAGGCGCTCACTTGCCCACATGGCATCAAAGCCTGCTAGGAACTGCATCAAAAAAAAGCATGCTAAAACAGCGCCGCCCTGTCCACTCACACTCTAAAGAGGCAGAAAAAGACACCGGGAAGGAGACATGAGGGTGCTTCAAACTCAACACGGGAAAATTAACATTTTTTAATTAAAAAAAAAAAAACACCCCAGTCTTATTCCCAACATTCACTGTTTTAAAAAAAAATCCATCCATTAGGAAAGAAGGGTGGAGAAGGAAGCAGCAGATGGAGTTTAGACAGATAACTCCTCTAGAGAAGAGAAAGGATATAGCTGAGATGAAAGAGAGGAGAAAGGAAAGCAAAGAGGGGAAGAGAGGAATAGTTAAAACATCTACTCTAGTTACTGTGTTAAAAAAGCCACATGCACAGCAGGCCCCCTGAGGGCTGCAGGCCCTCACTGCTCCCATGTGGCCGTAGTGGACACTAGTTCCTGGACTTGTTCCCATTCTTTCACAGGTCAGAGCAGAGCCGTGCATGTACTGCTGCTGCAGTGGTGGCGGCATAGCAGGCCCTTCAGCTAGTATGCTGGAGCCAGTGTCAGAGAGGGAAGGGTGGACAGGCCAGATGGCAGGGGAAAAAACACCAAACGCCTTGTTTCAAATAAAAAAGAAAACAGCAGTCTATACATAGTTGTTTGTTTTGGTTCAGTACAAACAGAATAAAAAGTCGTTGCTTTTGATGGTCAGCAAACACCCAATTCTGAAGAGGAGGAGAGGTGGCGCCCAGCAGGTGGATGAGGATCCCCAGTGGTTGGCGGGGTGCCTGGCTTTGCGGCCCTCTCCCAGGAGGCAGAGAGCACAGCTTTAGGTAGTGTAAGCCTTTTTCCTTTTATTTAGAATCTTTTTTTTTCTTTTTCTTTTTTTTTTTTTTTTAAGCAATTTCCCCACTCCCATGTTGGCCAGTGCTGATTACATGAGAACTGGCTGCCTATCGCTGGATACAGATGCACCAATGAGGGTTAAAAACTTTCCGAGCGAAAAGTAGAACAGAAAGAAAAGAATCTCCTAGCATTTCCCCAAGGGTTCACTCTCCCGCCACACACACTCTCCAAAGGACCGCTACAGATCCAACTCTGCAAGAGAAGACAGAGCAGTGTCAATCGGGGAAGACGTCAAGACCAGGTGGTGTTCAGTGTCCAGGCAGAAGACAGCGTTGCCCGGCCCTGGGTCCCGGGGCCAGCACTCACCTATGTCAGCTTCTTGGCTTTGTTGTAGAGGGAGTCCACTACTTTACTCATGTTCTGAATTGTTTCCAGAGCAGCTTCATAAGTTTTATCTACTGGGGGTTCATCAAAAATGATCAGGACACCCTCCCCCTGGTCCAAAATCCCTGCAAGAAACACAGGAACAAAAGAGGTAAAAGAAGATATTAGACAATTTAGAAAAGGATCCCACTCCCTAGTTGTCTCACTTTCTCCCAATTTTTCACAGCGCATATTTGCTATATACTCTCATCTCCTTTTTTAAAAGGGCTTTTATTATTTTAATTTATGTGTATATGTATGAGCCTGTGTGAGTATACTTGGAACACATGCATTCAGGAACCCTCAGAGGCCAGAAGAAAATGTCAAATCCCCTGAAACAAGAGTTACATGCAGTTGTGAGTTGCTATATGTAGATGCTGGAAACTGAATCTGGGTGCTCTGCAAGAGCAGTTAGGTGTCTTAACTGCTGAGCTATCTCTCCAGGCCCTTACCCATTGTCAAATGGAGCCAAGATTCCAAGGAACCATCAGAAGAGAAACTCAGCCCCTGCTTTAAAGATACACTCTCCAAATTCTAAGTATCTAAGTATTTACTTACCATGAAACTTCTTGTCAAGAATCATCTGTGATAATTTTCTTTCCACGTCGGCCTAAAATCAAAGTACATAATTAAAGGGACCAATATCCATTAGTCAGAGATCAGCCTAACATGAAAGTTTTGCAAGAAAGACTCTTACAAAAAATGGATTGGAGGCAGATAGCAACAATACAACTCCAGCTCTAAGCCCAAGTTCTGTTCCCCACAAAGAACCCAGCCCCTCCATACCTTTCCCCTTCCTCACCCACTAACAAGCCTGAGAACTTACCTTGGAGAGTTTGATGAGGCTAGATATGTGTTCAATCTAAAAGAAAAAGCAGACAGCAACAATGAAAGTTTGAATTTATTACCAATATAAAAATGATGTTTTCTGAGACTGCTCAATCTAGAGGCCAGTGTCTCCCTAGCCAAGCTTAGTGTTCTCCTGCTGTCTACTTCCCTGCCCTTCACTATACAAAATACAGTCCCATTCCATGTACCAAATACACAGAATTTACCACAAGTCCAAAGACAACAAAGACACAAGGTGGCCAGCTCACAGCTTTCTACCCCATCAGCATCCTTCTCCTTGATACATTTTCCATCAAGACAAAGTCCAAGCCCTTACCAGCAGACATACCCTTAAAAATGAGTTCCTATTTTGGAGGCGGTGGCTACAGCGTAACATCTAGCCCAAAACTGTTAAGAGTTTCCCAGGAAACTTCCTACCTGTACTCGGGAAAAAGGTTCAATGACCCGGATCAGATTCTGTTCCAGTAAGTTATCGTATAACTTGGCCAAATGTGTGCTGATGATCGGGTCGTCCCGGAGCTCTGCCCTGTAGTCTGTCAAGGCCTGCAAAACAAGGCTGATAACAGAGACTGGCACAGCACTCTAAAGTCACTACTCTTGCCTCCTGAGGTGTCTGCTGGCCCTGCTAAATGTACCATTGCTATATATGGATGGTCTGGAGAGCACAAAGAAAGACAGCAAGAACAGTATGAAGAACTAAAGCATGGAGCCACCACCTTCTTGTTCTCAAGTTCAATTGTTTAAGCCAAGAGATGCTCTACCAACAGACCAAATAAACTGCACACATATTTTTTCAGCATATATTTCAAAGAACTCTAAGATTAAATAATCAAAAATGCTGAATTAACCAGGCAATGGTGGTGCACGCCTTTAATCCCAGCACCATGGAGGCAGAGGCTGGTTGTCCTAGAACTAGCTCTGCAGACCAAGCTGGCCATCCACCTGCCAGGCACGCACAACTACCACTGGCTAGGTCTGGTTGTTTCGTTTTGTTTTGTTTTCCCAACATAACATTTTTATTGATTATTTGGGAATTTCACATAATGCACACCCCAATCACATTCCCCAGTCCTCCCAGATCCTTTTGACAACTCCCACCCCAAAACACACACACAAAAAGAAAGGATAACAAAAAAAACAAAACACAAGTCCAATTTGTATTGCCTCTATACTCCCTAGAGCATGGTCAAACTCCCAGCAGCTAGCCCCTTAAAGAAAACGGAGTCATCTCCAACCCACGACCCTACCAGAAGCCATCACTGACTGTGAAGAGCTACATTTCAGCTTCCTTATCATAATTTTTGTTTGTCTGTTTCATTTCTTTCAAGGCAAGCTTTCTTTGTGCAGCTCTGGCTGTCCCAGAACTCTCTGTGTAGAGCAGGCCAGCCTGCAACCCAGAGATCTGGCTGCCTCTGCCTTCTGAGTGCTAGGATCAAACCTGTGCACCACCACACCCATCCTTTATCACAGTTTTTAAGACTTCTCTTCAATGGCTTCCTGTCTTAAGCCTTTTTTTGTTTTGTTTTTTTGTTTTGTTTTTGTTGGGGGGGGTTGTCACAGAAGCTTTCTATGACTCTCTGTTTTTTAAGTTGATTATTAAACTCTGAGTAAAAGAATACCAGGTCAGAAAAAAATATCCAAGCCTCAATCTTAAAAAGTGAGGACTGGAGATGTGGCTCAGATTAACAGCACTTCTGCTGGCTGCTCTTCCAGAGGTCCTGAGTTCAATTTCCAGCAGCCACATGGTGGCTGACAACCATCTATAATGAGATCTGGTGCCTTCTTCTGGCATACCAACAAAATACTGTTTACATAATAGACAGAAAAATAAGTCATGTACACAAAGAAAAAAGTCTCTTTTGTTCACAGAGGATACCTGTAGCTGTTCTGTGCGGAAGAACTAGGGCTACAGGTATGAGACATGATTAGTTGTGTGGTCTGGCCTTCCTCCTGTAACATAAAGTACAGGAGGAAAGTATACAAACACATTGTGTACAACTTTATTGTACACAATGAATAACAACTTTTGTTTAGCTTGTGTGTCCGTGTGTGTGCACATGCATGGGGCAGGAGTGATAGGACCTTATGAGCTGCCTGATGTGAGTACTGGCAATGGAGCTCAGATCCTCTGGGAACAGGATGTTTTCTTAAACTGTGAATCATTTCTCCAGTTCCAAATGACAACCTACTTTTAAGATTTACTTATTTATTATGTAAACAATGTTCAGTCAGCATGTACACCTGCACACCAAAAGAGGACACCAGATCTCATTGTAGACAGTTGTGAGGCATCATGTGGTTTCTCTGTGTAGCCCAGGCTGTCCTGAACTCCCTCTGTACACCAGCTGGCTCTGAACTCGGAGATCTACCTCCCAGCTGCTGAAATACTGTCCAGCTCAAACTGTCTTTTTAAACTCCTTCAGTGACCCTCTTCTTGACCCATTCCCCATCAATTCAATACCATGCTCACCTTTTCAAAATCTGCCAGTGATCTGTTCTTGCTAGCTTGAGCCACACATTTCAATGCTTCTGTCTGAGAATAAAAAACAACTTCATGAAAGGGTCTGTTCACATATACCCAAGGTCTCATAAAAACAATAACCTATCCTCACCATCACTCTTTTTAAGGGCCTGGGAAGAAAAGCCAGAAGTATTGAATATCACTGTATGCCAACCAGTTTCCCTTTGAAATGTGAAGTGACTTAAATACAAGTTTCCCAAAAGGATAGACCCGGATAAGGATTCTCTAGAGAAAAAAGCTAAAAGAGAAAATAATAAGAGAACTGTGATTTCTTTCTCCTTACTCCAAGATTCTTTATCTCCATATCCACCCAATTCTTTTTGCCCTCACACATATCCCTGGGCTTTAGCAAGGTTCACTCTGTTTTCCTTGATATAAGACACTGATTAAGTGAGGTCTGCACTGGAGTTCAGGCATTAGTGGTCCACATATTATACATGAATATTAAAATCCTACAGCACACCAAAACCGAATGTACAATGCCCAAGACAAACTTCTAACTAGGTTATAAAAAGATACCTGCCAAACTATCAAGTCTCCACTCAGCACCCATCTTTCCAGATCAGCCTGGCTTCTTCTGAAAGCTGTCACTGGGGCACAAAGTAACAGAGGGAACTCCTTTGTGTCAGCCTCACAAATAAAGAAGGTAAGTATGTGTGACAGACTAAATGGCACAAGGCTGACAGGAGAATAATTTGTCCCCAGCATCTGCCCTCCAGACAGAATAAATGTCATACTGAGGACACTCTGGAACTCAAAGCCAGATAACATAACTTCAAAGTCTACATCTACCTGTCCTTCTCAACTACCTCTTCTTTTCCTGGATACTTGTAGCTCCTGTCCCAACTCTACAACTCTAGTTTTTATTTGTTTTGTTTTATTTTGTTTTGTTTTGGGGAGGGTTGTTGTATTGGTTTGTTTTGCTTTGTTTTGAGGCAGGGTCTTACTGTGTAGCTCTGGCTGGCCTAGAACTAACAGAGAACCTGCCTGCTTCTGCCTCCCTAATACTGGGATTTATGAGAAAGTTCATACAGTAAAAGCCAGTATTCCCAAAGTCAGAACTATCATCTGACTTGAAACTTTTACTGCAGAAAAAACAAATTAAGACCACTTACAGAGGAAGAGGAAATCAATTTTTGTCGACAGTAATCCAGAGATTTAGGGAGCTAGCTAATCTGTTCACTGTTTAAAGACAACCATACTTGAAGTTCAGAATGACTGCTTTTATTTAACTATGACAGTGAAAGAACAAAGATGGACAGGATAAAACACCAGAGATATTATCTTTACAACTGTGTGCTCTAAAAAGTCATCCATACCTCCTTAAATACAAAAAAGTACATCAATCGCTGAAGGCCTTTCTTCCTTCTTTCCTTCCTTCCTGTTTTGTTTTTGAGACAGGGTTTCTCTGTGTAGGTAGGCCTGGCTGTCCTGGACTTGCTTTGTTGACCAGGCTGGCCTTGCATCATAGAGATCCACCTGCCTCTGCCTCCCTCAGTGCTAGACTACAGGTGTTCACCACGGTGCCCAGCTCTGGAGGCTTCTTTTTAAAGTGCACCCAAATTCACAGTATGAACAGACAATAATAAGCTGAGAAAGGGTCAGTCTTAAAAGTAAGTTTTTATACCAAGTAACCTGACCTCCCCGCCGCCCCCAGCAAGCTCTTATGAACCAGATCTGATGAGTCAAGACGTCAGATTCTCCAAAGATTGTATTTGCAAGCCAGGCTCACAATAGGAAGATCTGGCCAAAGATAAATTATAACCTAACAACAAATGCTACAATATATTTCTGTAAGTCCCTCGAGTTACAGTAAGTCCCTCTGTAACAGCACCCAACACTGACTTTCTAGGCCAAAAACTTAACAATAAAGAAAGCCCAATGAATGAGCTTAAGGGAAAAGAACAAGGGGTGAGGAAGGTAAGATGAAGACCTGAGGAACACCGGTCCCTTCAAACAGCATGAATTTGACAATCAAGCTGGTCTCAGAGTAGAACTGCAGTCACACATTCCCTACCTGCCTCCCTGCATACCGAAGTGCAAGCTTTCCGCTCACCAAAGCCTGGACATCTTCTGGGCTACAAAAAAATAATAAAATAAAAAATAAAAATAAGAATAAAAATGAACATAAACATAGAAAATAAATACTTGATCAATTGCTGCAGGACAATACAGTTCTAATCATAGATTTAGGTGAACTATTTACCAGAATTCCATTGTAAAGACTCATCCATAAAGAAAAAAAATTAACTAAACTCATATGTCCCAACACTGCAGAAGTTATGTTTTCTTCACTCTTCGCCAAGGCTAAGGCCAAGTGAAAAGCAAAAACCTTCCAAAATTAAAGGGAGCACAGCTGGGCGTGGTAACATATCTTTAGGGAGGCAGAGGCAAGTGATCTCTAATGAGTTCAATGCCAGCTTGGTCTACAGACTGAGATTCTATCAAAAAGAGAGAGAGAGAGAGAGAGAGAGAAAGGGAGAAAGAGAGAAAGAGAGAAAGAAAGAAAGAGAAAGAAAGAAAGAAAGAAAGAAAGAAAGAAAGAAAGAAAGAAAGAAAGAAAGAAAGAAAGAGAAAGTTCACCTGAATACCCTACCCCACCCTTAATGATCAACAGGCAGCGTATAAAGTTTAAGTCAAATCTCTGCATAATAGGTCTTAACACACAGCCCTGGGGCTGGATATAGCTCAGCTGGTAGAGTGTTCGCCTGCCATACACAGAGCCTTGAGTCTGTTTCCCAGCACTAGTAACTCATGGCTGGAACCCAACACTAGAACTGCAGAAATGTACCTTCAACATCATCCTCATCTACAGAAAAAGTTGCGATTCAGAGCTGGAGAGATTGTTCAGTGGTTAAGAGCACTTGTTGCTCTTGCAAAGGACCTGGGTTCAACAATCAGCACCCACATGGATGCTCTGTGACTCCAGTTCCAAGGGATCTGATGCCTTCTTCTGGCCTCTAAACACCAGGAATGCAAGTGGTGCACAGACATACATTCAGGAGGAACACATATAAAAGTAAATTTCGAAAATATATATTTTTAACAAGTTAAGAGCAGCAGGGCAGTGGTGGCATATGCCTTTAATCCCAGGACTCTGGAGGCAGAGGCAGGTGGATCTCTGTGAGTTTGAGGCCATCTGGTCTACAGGGGAAGTTCCAGGACTGACAAAGCTACACAGGGAAACACTGCCTCAAAAACCAAGGAAAAAAAAAAAAGTTAAGGCTAGCCTTGACAGCATGAGATCCTGTGTCCTTTGCCATATCCACCTCAAAAATAAATAAATGATAATAAATGAAAACATAAAATTAAGGAAATCTTAAAAATCACCACTTAGGTTAGACATATTGTTTACCTAGCATGCATGAGGTTCTGGGTTCAGTCCCCAGCACCACTTAGTTATCTTTTTTTGGAATCTAGTTTTCAAATATTTACTTGGCTCCATACTCCCCATTCTGGGGAGCCAGTTGGCTAACACAGGCCTATCAGCTACTTCCTGAACTCTGCCTTGTGTTCAATACCTGTGAGGACAGAACAGTGAAGAGTGAAAAATTCTCTAAGAGAATTTCCTAGTTAAGTAATTTTAATTTCTAAAATCTGTCTCCCCAAGTCTAAAAGACTAGCAAGCAAAAGTGAAACAGACCACCTCTGACCACCCAACTCAACATCAGCCAGCCTCACATACAGCCTGCAGCTAGAGTTCATCTGTGAGTGGCCAAACTCCCTGCCTGAGCCATCTCTGTTGTAGCACAGATTTGGTTGAAAGACTGGAATTCTTACATCCTCTAGTTAATGTACACTTACGTGTTGAGCATGATTTTGCACAGCAACATGTACTTCAAAGATGTGATGGCCTTGGGGCTATCAATGGAATCATAGCCTTCAAATGCCTCATAGAAATATGAGTAAGCAGTTTTCCAGTCCTTCTCCTCTGCTGCATGAATAATACCTGGTCAGGGAAAAGAGAAAAACAAAACAAAACAACATATAAAATGGCAGTCCCATAATTGAGCCCAGCAGCATCAAATTACTAATGAGCTCAAGTGTAAACAAAGAAACTGTCCCAAGTCAGAGCCAGTTCATAAGAGCTGACATCAAAACCTCTGGCCTCTCTGGCCATTCTGATCAGAGCCACCTTTTTAAATTCCCAAAGGAGTTAGAAACCTAATTCAAAGGAAACCTAAAAACCCCTTCACAGTGTGTTCTCTCTCCCGTGCCTCTTACCACCTAGTCCTACCACCCCGGGACAAAAGTTTAGCATGCCCTTAGCTCACCTGTAGCAACAGGGACACAATGCCCAGAGACCCAGAGTCTCCCACCTTGAGAGAAGAGTCAAATCCTTTTTATTAACAGTTCTTAACTAAAGAGGCATATAGGAAAATATGCACCCCTGTACAGCCAAGGAAAACTCCCTCAAGACATAACAAACTAGGGCTGGAGCAACAGCTCAGCAGTAAAGCACTGACTGCTCTTCCAGAGGACTTGAGTCCAATTCCTAAAACACACATGGCGGCTCACAACCATCTGCAACTCCAGTTCCCGGGAATCCAATACCCTCTTCTAGATTCTGTGGGCGCCATACATATATGGTGCATATACATGCAAGGAGAGAAAAAAAAAGGGCACAACAAACTGCTAAAGCTGTCAAGCTCAATGAATAACAGAATTTCCCCTTATCTCTCAGTATATCAATAGGGCAGAATAAATCACTCAAATAAGTCTGGTTCAGGGGGAAAAAGTGAGCCAGGTACCACAGAGTTACACCCAGCCCTCAGGAGCCTGAGGAAGAAGAACTCCAAGTCCAAGTCCAAAGCCAGCACAGATTACACTGTAGGACATTATCTTTGAAGAAAAAAAAAATATGAGGCGGGACAAAGCCTCAAATACAAATATGGTACTTTCTTGAAAACATTAGCAAAAAATATTCTTGTTGGCATAGGTTTACTTTCTGTTTTTTCCATTTATTTTTCTGAGTGTTTGTATATATGCCTAGGAAAACCAGAAGAGGGCATCAAACCCCCTAGAGATGGAACTAAAAGCAGTCATGAGCGGTCCAATGCACTAACAACTGCTTAGCCGTCTTTTTGGCCTGAATATTTACTTTCAAAAGCAAAAACCCAGTCATTCAACAGAAACATTAAAGGGAGCCTCCCAAGGGCCCAACAGAAAATATAAAGACAAGGCTCCTAAGGAGCTTAATATGATAGTGTGTACAAATAACAGATTTGGGGGCGAGAGAGCACTTGCTCTTGCAGAGGGCCTGGGGTCAGTTCCCAACATCCACACAGTGACTGACAACCACCTACAACTCCAGTTCCAGGGAATCCAATGCCCTCTCCTCTGGCCTCTGTGAGCACCAGGCACACATGTAGTATACATACATCAATGCAGGCAAAACATCCCTTCATAAAATAAATCTTAAAGATACACATATATATGTTAGTTCAAAAACAAAATGAAAGCCAACAGAGATGAATCGTTGAGTTGGAGGCCAGTCTAGCTCCAAAGCTACATGAAAACCTGTGTCAAAAACAAAGAATGAAGCTGGATGTGGTACAAGCCTGTAACCCAGCACTCAGAGGTAGAGGCAGGCGGATCACTGTGAGTTCGAAGCCAGCCTGGTCTACAAAGCGAGCCCAGCACAGCACAGAAAAACCCTGTCTCAAAACAAACAAACAGAAAAGGAACAATCAAAAACAAGAAATGAAAAAATAAAAAATGAAAAACAAAGAATGAACAAAGAAGGCATACAGAAGAGGCATCTGAATTGAATCAAGAAAGATACATAGGAATTTGTATACGGGTACAAGTATACAAAAAGACAGAACATCCTTCCAACAGCCCTGATATAAAATCCCTGATATACAGCCTTTCAAAAAAATCCTACAAGCTTCCAAAAGTCTCCAAGAGACTAACAGACTTAGTTAATATACCTATCTTGGGCCAGTCTGGAAGAAAACTGCTACCATTCTTAGTGACTACGAGGTAAATTAAGTGAGAGCCCCTTAATACGCCTCTGACAGCAGGTTTCTACCCAGCACTAGTAACTGTTTTCTTAATTATTTTAGACAGTTATTAGGAAAAACCTGTGTAGAAAGGCAGCTTTCTAATTGGTTTCTTTGAGAAAGATTGAGCCAAATCAGCCAATGGTTTTCTAGCCTCAGCCCCACTCCTGGCCTCACTCCCTCTTACCCCTCCCCAAGAAGTACATCCTATGCAGAGCTGTGCCTGTTACCTGACTGCATGTCCAGAGTGGCCTGCAGCTTAGGGGGGCAGTAGATGGCATTTGCTGTGGTCCGAGCAGAGGTTAAGGCAGCTCGGGCTTTCGGCAGATTGCTCAGAGCATGATATGTTTTGCTTTCTAAAAGCTGCACTTCCACCAAAAGGGCTTTATCATCCATCTTTTTCAACTCCCGAAGCAGCTGAGAACCTGAAAAAAAGAATGCACACATATATCTTCTTGTTAGCATTCCTACCATTCCCCCTGCCACACACACACCTTTAAGATAGGATTCACACTATGAAGAACAAGCTGGCCTAAAGGTGTGAGCTGCCACACACAGCCTCCTCTTCCCACCCCAGAGAAAGGTTTATTTGGGACTGGAGAGATGGTTCAGAGGTAAAGAACACTGGTTCTCTCGCAGATTATGTGATGTGGTTCAATTCCCAGGACCATACGGTGGTTTACAACCACCTGTAGCTCCAGTTCCAGGAGATCCAATGCCCTCTTCTGGACTCTTCAGGAATCAGGCACACATGTGGTATATATACATACAAACTCATATGCATACTTTTTATTTAAAAAAAAAAAAAAGGTTTGCTTTCAATCTGTGATATTGTCTTTGTGAATGTATATGCACATATATACACAGAAATAAATGTCTTTGTGTACAAAGACCAGAAGACATCAGGCATTCTCCTCTTTCACTTTCTGCCTATTTCTTTGAGGCAAAGTCTCTTCCTGAATCTGGGGCTCCCATTTTCTCACCTAAGCTGGAAGCTAACAAGCCCCAGCAATCCTCCTATACCACAAGCCTTGAAGCTGGCATTTTTTCGTAGATTTCCTTGTTAGGCTTAATCTTAATATCATAAATACCATAACATCTCACTCATAATGGCAATGGAAAAAAAAAAAAAAAACTTCTGAAACTCATACAGCTTATCTTTACAGTCCATGCAAAAATTAAATTTTCTTCTAAAGCACTTTCAAAAGAAAAATACGTATCTTTGAAGGCATTTTTCTAAACACAACATTGGAGCTAAGAGTCCTATACATTCACACCTAAGAGTTACAGTGAGAATCTCTCCCATCCAGCAATCAAATGTATAAGAAACACTGGAAGCAGACATGGTAAAGCATGACTATAACCACAGCACTTAAGAGACCTGTAACAGAAGCAGACAGATCTCTAAGTTTCAGGTCACCCAAGGCTACACAGTATAAAAGAAAAGACAGACAACTGGAGAGTTTATATTAACTTTATACTACTAAGATAAGCAACAAAAGAAAATTAACAACTAGGATGTCATTATAACTTAAATGTACTTTATCCAATGGACCCACATGTATAGGCCCGAGCCCAGTCATGCCACAGCAAGCATGTGGAAGTTAAAGAACTCCTAACAGTCAATTCTTACCTGCCACCTCATGGGATCATGCCAACTCAGGTCCTCGGGCCTGAGTGCAAGCACCTCTACCTCCTGAGCCATTTGCCAGCACGAAACTTACTTTAAAGGACACCTCAATAAAATTAAAACACTCAGTATGGAAAAGTTATTAACAGTTTCTCCTAGTATGGCCTACCTGATTTACCTTCCTTATCTTTTAACCTTTGCATGGTTATTTATTGGAAAAATTCAAGAATTCAACTGATTAAATTGTTGTGTTACTTCTTAAAAAATAAATAAATAAATAAATAAATAAAGCATTCATCAGGCATGTGGGCTCATACCTATAACCCCAGGACTCAGTAGGTAGAAACAGGAAATTCACAAAGCAAGTTATATAGCTCGACAGGCTGAATCCAAAGCTCTGGGTTCAGGTGAGAGATCCTCTCTTAGAATATAATATAAGGTGCAAAGCAATCAAGGAAGATTCCCAGTGTCAAACTCCACCCCCAACACACACAAACAAAAACACATACACATATGAATACAGACATAGACACACACACACATACACACACACACACATACACACCACATACACATTAAGACCAATCCGTACTGTAAAATAAGAACATCTGAAAAAGAAATAAGTCACAATAATAAGTGAAAATATTTGCAAATACCAATACTAATTGATGGGACTGAATATTTGCAAATTACTAATGCTAATTGATGGGAATAAAAAAATAAAAAAAACAGGAACAGCAAGATGATTCAACCTGTAACTGGGTGGTGGGAGTGCTCACCTTTAGTTCCAGCACTCAGGAGGCAGAGGCAGGTAGATTCCTGAGTTCAAGGCTACTCTGGTCTACAGAGCAATTTCCACAACAGCCAGGGCTACACAGAGAAACTCTGTCTCAAAAAACAAACAAACAAACAAACAAACAAAACAAGATTGTGCAACTGGTAGACACTTGCCTGCAAGCCTGCCATCTGAGTCCAATCCCAGAAAGCACACGGCAGGAAAGAACTGATCTCCTTGGGTTATCTTCTAACCTCCACAAATTCACCCACACAGATGCCACACATATGAACTCACATACATACATAAATAAACCAATAAATAAATGTAAAAAATTATGATTAAAAAAATTAAGGAAAAATACATTGTTGGGTTTGTGGCTCAGGCCTATTACCCCAGCATTCCTGAGATTTAAGCAGGAGTGCCATGAGTTAAGACTAGCCAAGGCTACAAGATCCTGTTATCCTCCAAAGAGTAAATATATAAAAACCAATTAATACACATACAAAAAACTCAATTAAAAATATGCACAGTATCTACAGATACTTCTCATGTAAAGATGTTCCACATCATGCATCATTAAAGAAATGCAAATCAAAAGTATAAGGAGGTGCTGAAGAGATGGCTCAACTGGCTGCTCTTCCAGGACACGGGTTCCCAGAACCCACATGGCAGCTCACAATCGTCTGTAACTCCAGTTCCAAGGAATCTGACACCGTCACACAGACAGATATGCAGGTGAGTTCAACTCACATGGTAGCTCACAACCATCTATAATGAGATCTGGTGCCCTCTTCTGGTGTGCAGGTTACATCAGGCAGAATATTGTATACATAATAAATAAATCTTTAAAATAAAAATTAAACCTTAAAAAAAAAAACCTAAAGAAATTCTACTTGTTTACATTAAGAAAACTACAATAAAAGATAGTATTGAGGAGGATGTTTCTGCCACTTGGGAAACAGCTTAGCTCAGTTCTTCTTCAAGAAACTATAGCTAGGGGGCTGGAGAGATAGCTCAGAGGTTAAGAGCACTGTCTGTTCTTCCAAAGGTCCTGAGTTCAATTCCCAGCAACCACATGGTGGTTCACAACCATGTATAATGAGATCTGGTGTCCTCTATTGGTGTGTATGCATACATACAGGCAGAGTACTGTATAAATAATATCTTTTAAAAAAGAAAAAAAAATTATAGCTAGCACTTGACCCAGTAACATCATTTCTAGGCCTGAACTCAAAATAAGAGTAGGGTACAGCAGTATTCCAGTAACAAAAAGGGAAAGGGTACAAAATTCTATCAAGTGATGAACAGGCCCTAGCCATAGACTGGGGAAAACGCAAGGTTAGTAAAGTGTTTCCACAAAAATGAGTTTTGATTCTCAGCACCCAAGTAATCGGTTACTGGAAAATGAGGTAAAAGAAACTCTGGGACTCACTGGCCATCAAGTCTATCCAATCCACGAACCACCACACTCATTGACAGACCCTGTCTCAAAAATTAAGGTGAACAACTGAGGAAGACAACCAGCATCAACCTCTGAGCTCCTCACACATGCAAACCAATATGTATACACACACACGCGCAGATGCACGATACATCCAATGGACAATTATTTAGCAATAATGAAGTATTGACACATGACAGTATTGAGAACATTATTCTAAGCAAAAGACAACCACATACTATATGACTCCATTCATATGAGCTGTCCTCAAAGATCTGTACAGAAAGCAAACAGTAGTTGCCTAGGGCTTAGAAAATGGTGTGAGGAATGAAAAATTTAATGAGAAGTAACTGCTGATTGCTTCTTTCTGAAGTGATAGTAATGTCCTGAAATTAACAGTATTCACTGAACAACTTAGTAAATATACTTAAAAAAAAAAAAAAAAGAGCCAGTGGGTGAGGTGGCACACTGTGGTGGATCTATTTTGATTTCGAGGACAGCCTAGTCTACAAAGCAAGTCAAGGACAGCCAAGACTACACAGAAAAACCCTGACTCGAAAAATAATCAAACAAAAAATAAAATAAATTCACTGAATTATTTAACTTTGAAAGGTGAATTTTAGGGGGTGGGAGAATAACTCAGTCTACAAAGTACTTGTCACACAAAGTTGAGAACTTTAGTTCAACCCCAGAACCCTTATAAAAATCAAGGCCCCCAGCAACTCCTTAGCCAACCAAGGATCCCTAAGTGCCTGTCTCAAAAACAAAGTGAAGCCACACATGGCACCACACACCTTTAGTTCTAGCATTCAGGAGGCAGAGACAGAGGCAGAGGTGGATCTTGTGAGTTGAAGTTAACCTATTTTTGTTTGTTTGTTTGTTTGTTAGTTTTTTGTTTTGAGACAGGGTTTCTCTGTGTAGACTTGGCTGTCCTGGAAAGCACAAAGATCAGCCTGCCTCAGCCTCCTGCCTCCCAAGTGCTGGGATTAAAGGTATGTGCTATCACAGCCAGCTGAGGCCAGCCTATTCTACACAAAGGTAGGGCTCCATGAGACTTTGTCTCCATAAAAAAGATGGGACACTCCTGAGAAATAATACATACACATAGATATAGACATACACAGAGAGAGAGAGAGAGAGAGAGAGAGAGAGAGAGATGAATGTTATGAATCTAAATTTTGTCTCAATAAAACTAGCTTTTTTGTGAAGCTACTATCTCCTTAAAACATATGAAATTGTTGTTGGCTGGACGTAATGGCACATACCTTTAATCCTAGCACTTGAGAGAGACAGGAGCCCAGCCTGGTCTACAGAAGGAGTTCTAACATAGTCAGGGCTATACAAAAAGGTCCTATCTCAAAAATAAACAAGTGAACAAACAAATAAATAAATAAATAAATAAATAAATAAATAAATAAATAAATAAATAAGCCACGTAGTGGCACACATCTTTAACTCCAGCATTTGGAAGGCTGAACTCTTGAGTCTGAGGCCAGTTTGGTCTACATAGGGAATTGCAGGACAGCCACGACCAACCAGAGAAACCTTGTCAGAAAACATACATATGGGTTGGAGAGATGGCTCAGAGGTTAAGAGCACCAGCTGCTCTCCCAAATGTCCTGAGTTCAATTCCCAGAAACCACATGGTAGCTCACAAACGTCTATAATGAGCTCTGGTGCCCTATTCTGGCAAGCAGGTGTACATACATGCAGACAGAACACTGTATAAATAATAAAATCTTTTTTCAAAAAATATACATAATGAATGGGCTTGTCATTTTTGTAAGATAAACACCAAATACTGGCAATATTTTCTGCAGGGGGCCACGGAGTTGGCTTGGCCTAGCTGCCTTGAGAGGCACGCATCATACGCTTTTCAGGTTAGAGTTCATGGCTCCTGGGACAAAATGTGCCTTTCAGTTTCTCAGGAAGTGAAACATTTAGGCCGCTTTGTGTTTCTCTGTATGTCCCCTTAGTAATCAAGGAAGCATGGAAACTTGACAGGACAACTGGTCTTAGATGTAAATCTTGTATGCCCTGTATAGCTTGCAAACATCATTGTATCCTGGTACTATAAGTGTACTGATCCTGGCAATTGCCATTATATTGTTTATAAAAAGTCTGATTGCTCTCAAAATTGTCACAGCCTCAGTTGTGTCATGGCTCCTCCAAACGGTCTGGGTTAATTCCTTGAGGGCCACATCAGATAACTTTGGACCAGTAAGTGATTGCAGACTCCTACAGGTGTGCTCCTGAGGTTTACGGATAAATCAATGCTTTGACTTTATAGGCATAGTATGTTTCGGTTTTGTTTTGTTTCCAAATTCTGGAAAAAACACAGAGTAACTTTATAAATTAGACAGGAGCCTAATGAGCCATACCAAGATTTTGTTTCCCATCTTTTACAGGTGGTCAATCACCTAATAGCTGGTGGAAAGCAGAAATAATTACTGCTTAACAACTGGCATATAAAAATGCTAATGCTACATGCCTGATTGCCAAATGTTCTTTTTTTAAAAAAAGAGATATTAATGATTATATGCATCTTATGCTGATACACGCAAATGCCTTTATATACTGAAAGGTTAACTCTGGCCACTGCCCTCCAAAGACAGGCAATGCTGCAACTATTGGCAATCATTCAACAAGGAAAAAGAAACAAATAATAAGAAACAGTCAAACTTGTATACCTCATTTAAAAAAAAAAAAAACTGAAATTTTTGTTAAACACTTTAAATGACTTAGCACTGGCTTTTATTATTTTATGCCCCTGTGAAATATTTTAAAACTAACAATGCTCCTACATACACACAAGCCTTTTGCCAACAGTTTGATATAACCCACATCACAAACATTCCTTATAACCTTCAGGAATCATCTTTTGTAAAAAGTGCTAATGGACAAGGGGTGGTGGTGCAGGCCTATAATCCCAGTACTTAGGAGGCAGAGGCAGGCGATCTCTGTGAGTTCGAGGCTAGGCTGATCCACAGAGAGAGTTCCAGGACAGCCAAGGCTACACAGAGAAACCCTGTCTCAAATAAAAAAAACCTAATGGACAACCTAAAAATAAAGGAGGGAAAAAGGGTAGTCTCACTAATCCTCACAATGTTTATCTTCTATTATATACACCTTAATTTTTTTTTTTTAATTTCGGTTTTGTTTTGCTTTGTTTTATTGAGACAGGGTTTCTCTGTGTATTCTTGGCTATCCTGAACTCTCTCTGTAGACCAGGCTGGCCTTGAACTCACAGAGATCCTCCAGAGATTAAAGGCGCATGCCATCACTGCCCAGCAACACCTTAAATTCTTAAAATTCGGACAAGAATGGCCTTACCACTACAGAACATTGTGGGGTTCCTTTAAAAAAAATTTGAAGTCACAGTCCTTTGGAGATATATTATGTCTGGGCAATTGAATGGTGATGAAAGTTGATGTGAATACTTGAAAAACCTATGATGCAGGCTTCTCAAGGCAGCTAGACCAAACCAAATCCATGGTTCTCTGCAATTTTCAACCAACTAAATCATAAGGGAAATGGGATCTTATTTATAAATTTATATTTATTTATATTATTATATATTATGTAAATAACATTATATTATTATAATATATTATTTATATTTATATTATTTATAAAGAAGAAGTGGAAGCAGGCATAGTACCACATGCCTGTAATCCCAGCAGGAAGGCTAAAGCAGGAGAAACCTGAACTTATGAAAATCTGTCTCAAAAAAAGTGAGATGATGGTTAAGTGGTTAAGAGCACTTGCTGTTCTTGCAGAGAGATCCCAGGCTCAGTTCCCAGTGTTCACATGGTGCCTTACATCACTCACAGGCGCACGCATGCACGCACGTACACACACACACACACACACACACACGCAGGCAGGCAGGCAAGCAGGCTAAACACTCATATGTGTACTATAAAATAAATGCAAAAGCAGCAATAGGAGATTTCTAGGGTATTTAAAGATCATGAAACATTTTCTGCAATGGTGTACCTACTGGTGAGGTGCTCACAGTCCTGAAAACAAACTCTCATCCATGAGTCTAACAATGCCTTTAATGAAAAGCACTGGGTTACAAAGCAAGAAAACATAAGAGTAGAAGGGAAGCTAAGTGGGACAAGGAGAGAGATTACCATTAGTGGGAAAGAATAACAGGAGAAAGTGAGTATGACTGACAGACATTATGTACCTCTATGAAAATGTTATAATGAAACTCACTATATATAATCAACATATGCTAATAAAAACATTAAAATAAGAAACAATCAGCTTCCAAAGATATTAGCATTCAGTTTCATGACCTCAGTGTGTTAATATATACAGTAGGTACGTGGAAATCAGGTCAACTTGTGGGAGTCAATTCTCTTTCCTCCTTGTGGATCCTGTCCTTCCCTTGCAGAACTGGAATCAGAAGTATGTGTCACCACACCTGGTTTTTTACATAGGTTCTGGGGATCAAATGCAGCTCCTCAAATTTCTCCCCAGTCACCAGAACTCACCTTATAAAAGTTATGTAATTCAGTGGGTTGTTTGTTTCAGAATATTCACTAAGTTATACAACCTCCCACCACTAATTTCAGGTACTCTTCGGAGCTATACACCTAGCTTTCTTGAGACTCTGGGCTGGCTCATAGGTTAGGACAGGCTGACTGGCCAGGAAGCCTCAGGGGTTCTGTTTCTGCCTGCCTCCAAAACATGGGATTGCAGTTGAGTTCTGGGAATCAAACTTAGATCCTTGTGTATGCACAGCAAACATTTTACCAACTGAGGACAACCCTACTTGTGGACGTCTAACTGAGTTTCATAGAATGTGGCCTTAAACTAGTTTTAACTAAGCTGACCTTGAACTGATCTTCCAACCTGCTAAGATATTAGGCATGCCCAGTACAAGTTTTAAATTTTAAAAGTTAAATTTTAAAAGAGAATCCACGTGACAACAAGATGGCCTCTCACCAAGCCTGAGTTCAGTTCAGGATCCACCAAATAGGAGGTGAGAACCAACTCCCTGAAATTGTCTTCTGACCTCCATGTGCATACTGTGCTGTGTATGTACATGCATTCTCCTCCTCAGTGGCCCCAAAGAAATTTTAAGTATATTACAAACAGTAATATAGGGGGTGGAGAGATGGCTCAACACTTAAGGGGTATACAGTGCTCTTCCAGGGACCCGAGTTCAGTTTTCATATCGGGCAGCCCACAGCTCCAGCTTCAGGCCACTTTCTGGCTTCCATGAGTATGCACAGATGTGCAAATGCTCACAGAGACAAATACACATAAAGATAAATATTAAAAATATATAGCTTTATAGTAACCTTAAATACTTGTAACTTTAAAAAAAATGTGAAATTTAACCATATATTATATATAAAATAAACTTTAAAAAAAAGAAAAACCTCAGCTACCATTTCAATAAAATGTCTTTTACTACTCTAAATTTAAAGCTTAAAGCTAATGTCTGATCTATAAAATTAAGACTAAGCCCAGCTGTCCATCCCAGTGCTGCTAGGTAAACACCAAACACTGAGCTACACTTCTAACCCAATTTTTCAGAACTCTGAAACAGAACTTTACTGTGACAAATTCTATAAATGTACACTACCTGAAGTACTTTTTATAAACAGGTAAAATATGATTATTAACAATCAGTAAGAATAACCAAGTTAATAAATGAAACAAAATTTTAAAATTACCAAGTTTGAGCTGAGTGCGGTGGGGCATGCCCATAATCCTAGCACTCAGGGGAAGCAGAGGCAGGTGGAGCTCTGTGAGTTTGAAGCCAGTCTGGTATACAGAGTAAGGACAGCCAAGGCTACACAGAGAAACCCTGTCTTGGGAGGGGGAAAAAAAATAACCAAGTAACCAAGTTTGGAATGCACTCACTTAGCTAGCTGAGATGTTTTATTTTGATTTCTTCCAGTTTACTTACCCAAATGTAATGCTTCCTGGTACCTCTTGGTATCAAAATACAAAGACACCAGCCTTGCCTAGAAAAGAGAAAAGGCATTGATTGAAGGGAACAAGGGGAAAAGCCACAGAAAGAAATCAAAGATTGATAGCCACAAAACAGTTACTGTTGTGTGCATGTTCTGATGATAACATCAAGTTCAATGTAACAATTGAACTAGGCCCCAATACTGTTTCTTACTATGGCCAAATGTCTGTTAACTATACCATACTGAATCTTATTTTCTATACTCAAACAGAAAGAGTAGCTCAAAACTTCAAGAAGAAATCAAAATAATTTAAACAAAAGCCACCAGGCATAGTGGCTCACATCTATAAACCCAGAATTTAGGAGACTATGACAAAAAGTTTGCCAAAGGTCTGAAGCCATCCTGAGCTGTGGAATAAGATGATGTTACTTAAAAACAATCAATCAAACAAACAAACAAACAAACAAAAACTAAATACTTCTACCAGGAACATTCCCATATCTGGAAGCAATGATCTTCAGGTAACAGGGTGATAAAAAGCTGCTAAAGATGCTCTGCCAGGGCAGTACTACTTAGTCAGAGCTTATGTAATGCTACAGATCTGAAGCCAATGCTAAGGTGGGCACCTACCTCCAATGCTTGGCGTAAGAAAGTTCTTTTCTCTGATTTGGCCCATTCGATGCACTCTAAACATAGTTCGACCTGCAAGAGAGACAAACATGTAACACGATATCCTCACCTTCTCCCAACTAACCACACTCTGAAAGCAAAAAAGCTCAAACTCATTCCTTTCAGATTCCCCATGATGCGCTATTAAGCATCTTTGGTATGCTGACCCACAGTATCTCAACATGTAATGGTTATAATACTGAAATCAAGAATCAATCTGGCTTTTAAAAATTATATTCTCAGGCAGGCACAGTGGCACATGCCTGTAATCCCAGCACTCGGAGAAGCAGAGGCAGACAGATCACTGAGTTTGAGGCCAGCCTGGTCTACAAAGCGAGTCCAGGACAGCCAAGGTTACACAGAAAAACCCTGTCTCAAAAATAATAATAATAATAATTATTATTATTATTATTATTATTATTATTATTATTATTATTATTATTATTATTATTATTAT
>NW_026595981.1:6076616-6128685 GCF_907164565.1 Psammomys obesus | reverse complement strand
ATTATTATTATTATTATTATTATTATTATTATTATTATTATTATTATCTGGTCTAGCTGCTGGTACACACCTTTAGTTCCAGCATTTGGGAAAAAGAGACAGGCGAATCCCTATGAGTTCCGGGCCAGCCAGCCTGGTCTACATAGTGAGTTCCGTCATAGCCAGATATATAAAGGACCTGTCTCAAACAAAACAAAACAAAAAAAGTGTTCTTTGGAAAAAGGTTTCTTTTTTTACTTTCCTAGTAGATATTCAGAATTCCTCAATACACGTTTATTTCTATAACATCGTAGGCATCTTTAAAGTACAACTCTCTCCATTAACAGTTGAAAATAGTAATGGTAAACAATGTGACTATACCAGTAAAAAGATGTGAAGTTCCTAACATCTGTTAAGGCTCAAAACATCTAGCTAGCTCTTTCTCCTTAAGCACAACTAACCATTTATTATTATTCATTAAAGAAAACACAGTAAAGCTCAGTTCATATTAAAGGGGAAGAGAGTAGAACTGACCCAACACATTTCAAAGAGCCCTGCACCTCCAGTTCTGTCTGTCACCCAAATAGTAATAAGATATACAAAATAACAAAATGTGGCATTCTGTGCTAAACAGCCTAGCGTGCCTTTGGGTACCCACAGCACCCTGGCTTTAACAGAGCACACAGGAAGCACTGTAGGTTCTCTATCACTTCCAGTACGAAGTTCTCACATTAAGGTTGCTAATCAGAACATAAAGCAATAAAATGAGAAAGTGAACTTTCTGGAGAACTGCTAATTAATGCAATGAATTCTCATGTAAATTCAAAGTTCTCCTGAAAGATGCTGTAAGGAAAGAAAACTTACAGGAATAGCCTAACATGATGAGATTGACAAACTCATTAAGAAAACAAAACTAACATTGGGACAATTCACTAGGACTAGGCTAAAGAAACATTCCTAACTCCTTCCTCACTGAAGCCCCCGTGGTTACCTACTCTCCAATGCCAAACACATCTAACCTCAAATGATAAAGATAGAACAAAAACTAAACTAAAAGCAAGCCAATGACAACCTTAAGAGTTTTGCATTATTTTGAAAAGCCAAACTCAAGATACATTCATGATATAGATAAACTGAAAATATTCTTAATATTTTTAACAAGGAAAATATAATAGTCTTAAGTCGTATGTGACTTGTGAGACCAAGAAATGTCCATCAGTTTTACCTGGAGTGCTTCAATAAATACTGAATATATGGTTTGATGTATCTATGATAATTATGAAACAGTGGCAGTCCCAGGGGAAAAAATCTAAAGGCATGGAGCTTGCTACATAGTTATTTTGTCTGAGGGACTTAGTGTTTCCTTCCACCACGTAGATACCAGGGACAGAACTCAGGTCTTCAGGCTTGGCAGCAAGCATCTTTTGGATGAGCCATCTTGTCAGCCCCTCCCCCTTATATTATTGATAAAAGCTCTTTAACACAAGTCTAGCTCTCCTAACCACATTCTCAAACTTCCTATTTGCCTCAGCCTCAATACTGCTACAACAGTGAATCACCTATGCCTTCCTTCTCTATTTTCACATTACCCACATAATTTTAAAAAACCAAGAATAAACACTATCAATTTCCCAACAAAAACTTTTGAGTCACCTAAGACAAGGAAGAGTGAGATATACTCATATATCCATTAAATAAACTTGTATCTAGGGCCTAGAGAATGGCTCATCAATTAAGAGCACTGGCTGCTCTTCTACAGGACCCAGGTTTCAGCACCCACATGGGGGCTCACAACTGTCTAACTCCAGTCCCTAGGGAATCTAACAATCTCTTCTGACCTCTGAGGACACTGTACTTGATATACAGACACACACGTACACAAAACATTCATACATATAAAACCAATAAAGAGTTTAAAAAAAAAACAACTCAGATCTCAATTCAAGGAAGTATCTTCCTAGCACCTAAGGCCTTATTGTATACTCATTCAAGTACTAATTATGTAATTCCTTAAAGAAAAATTACTCTAGGGGCTAGAAAGACAGCTCAGCTGTTAAGAGTACTGGCAGCTCTCACAGAGGACCTGGGTTCAAGGTTCGGGTCTCTACACCCACATGGCAGCTCACAATGGTCTGCAACTCCAGTTCCAGGGGATCCAACATTCTCATCTGACCTCTTCAGGGACTGGACACACATGCACATACATACTTGAAGCAAGACACTTATGCACATAAAATAACTCTAAAAAAATTTTTTTAAGTAGCCATAGAAACTGAAGAATACTGGGAATGAGGAAAGCCTTGAGTTGCCACAAGATATAGAGTAATTCCCCTGAATGAGACTATATTAAAAATTATAAACCACATGCATAATTGCTATATAAAGTAAAATAATGAGAAATATAACATGTATAAAATATAATGTGGGTCACTGGAAAAGTTAAGATCATACCAACATTAACAAGAAAAAATGTCCAAGAAAGTAAACTTGAGATGGGA
The DNA here is from genome assembly GCF_907164565.1 of Psammomys obesus. Classification (NCBI taxonomy): domain Eukaryota; kingdom Metazoa; phylum Chordata; class Mammalia; order Rodentia; family Muridae; genus Psammomys; species Psammomys obesus. The sequence goes on along the minus strand of NW_026595981.1, from coordinate 6,126,208 downwards.
TTACAGAAAAAAAGTGCACAGCATGAAGAGCAGACGGATTCTAGGCCAACCAAACCCCAAAGAGAATTCAGGAGCAGGAGGATCAAGGTGCTGAAGTATACTGTATTCCAGAAAACCATGAGTTACCTAAAGCTGATAGTGGAGAACCACTAAAGGCTCAAGCAGGGACAGAAGAGATCTACAAGTTTCAGAATGATACTTGGTAAAATACCCTTGAAAATAAGCTGGGCAATATTGGTGCACTCCTTTAACCCCAATACTCTGGAGGCAGAGGCACATGGATCTCTGTGAGTTCAAGGCTACAGTAAGACAGTCTCAAAATGAAAAAAAAAAAAAAAAGATAAAAAGAAAAAAAACAAAGTAGCTGAGAAGAAAACGAATATAAAGCCAGGGATTAGTGGCATACACCTTTAATCTCAATGCTCAGGGGACAGGGACAGGCAGATTTCTTGAGTTCCAAGATAGCCAGGGGTACACACAGAAACCTTGTTGTTGTTGCTGTTGCTTGATAAAAATTAAATTTCTAATTGTTAAAAAAGTCTTTACCAAATACTGAAGTTACACACATATATGAAAATGACAAAATACAGCCAGGCATGGTAGTACACACCTATAATCCCAGCACTTAAAAGGTTATAAGATTATACTTGTTATCTTAGCACTTGGAAGGCAGATGCAGGAGAATCTCTATGGGTTTGAGGCTAGGCTCATATACATAGCAAGTTCCAGACCAAGCCAGGACTACACACTGAGACTTCTCTTAAAAAAAAAAAAAAAAAAAAAAAAATAGTAATAATGAGCTAACTGATCAATTTTCTACAACACACCTAAGTACTTCCTTTTACTCTAGCTGACAAAAATGAACAACTGCAATGTACAGACACAGTAAAGAGAGCCTACTCAGATATGAAGCCCTACAACAAAGGCCAGTAGTAAGTCCCACTCATCAAGTATGAGTTGAGGACACTCCCAAAAAGGACTAAGGGTTAAAGGTACGCATACCATTAATCCTAGCACTCCAGAGGAGGAGGTAGGTCGATTCTCTGAATCCCAGGCCAATCTGATGGTCTGCATAGTGAGCTGCAGGCCAGCCAAGGCTACAGAGTGAGTGTGTCTCAAAAGAAAGAAAGAAAAAAAAAAACTGAAGAAAAAAAAGGAGTAAAAGAGTGATTCAGTTCTACCCACTAAGCTCTGTTAGAAGGAGAAACAAATCTGAGACTTTTCTGAGCAAAGAAACAGCCAAATTGATTTTTTTTTGCCAATTTTGATTTTGTCAAAATCAAAAAATCAAATCATTGATTTTTAATCTAAAAAGTTCAAAGTAGCATTTATCAGTCAGAGGCTGACATTGGTCAGCCTGTTTTAAGGAGTTCTATTTCAGAGAAAAGACAAATTCAGGAATACAAAGCACAATTCAGAGTTAGGGATTGATAAGACTGATAACATTTCTAAAAAGTATGTTTTCTTTAATTCACCAAAATAACCATAATACTTTAATTCAAAGACATTTATCTAAATACTATCTATTTTGAACTTGAAACAAACAAGGAAATTTGAAGACTGCTCTACAAGTGAAGCTTATAGCTTGGCTTCGAAAGATCATCATAGTGGGGCTGGAGATTACGAACACTTATTGTTCTTGCAAAGGTCTGGGTTCAGTTCCCAGAACTCACATGGTGGTTAACTACCATCCATAACATTAGTTACAGGGAATCCAATGCCCTCTTTTGGCCTCCAAGGGCACAAGACACATGTGGTACACACACATACATCTAGGCAAAACACTATTACGTATAAAATAAATCAATCTAAAAAATAAAAAAGCAGCAGCATTAAAGCAATAAAACAAACCTAACATATAATCCCAAACTAGGATCCATGTGTCCTGGATTTCTGAAATCCCTCACTCAGTCCAAAATATGCCTGTGGGCTTTTGTTTTCACCTGCATATCCACCTAAAATACAGCAGACAGTCAGACATACAACCAACAGGTAATTCCAGCCCCTGCCTTTACATATTATCAAGCATCTTACATATGATCTGCCTTCCCTCTTAAAATGCAATCCTCATGAGAGTATTTTTTTTTTAACCATGTCCCTACTGGCTATAATACTACTTTAGGCACTCAGTACTGGTCTAGAGAGAATCTCTTTTAACAGTTCAAAGTCCAGTTTAAACTTGTAACATATACAGAGACATCAGTCACTTCCCGACAATGAAACAGAACAAATGGATGCTCATCCCTTAATAAAGGCATGTAAACCATAGAAAACATGACAAGAAAGGATGCCACAAGGCTTAATTGGTGCTCATAAGAAACTTTGTGACACAAGATGAAAGGTACCACAGACACAGAAAACATTACAAAGGTGTAGCAATACAATACCTCAAAGACAAGAATCAGTTTGTGACCCTGATGTAATGAGGATTCCAGGGACCACTGACAATCTCCACTTACAAAGCAAAGCATGGAACAGACTCAAAGTATCAAACGCCCTGTAACAAAGAGAAGCTGACATGATAGGTCCTGAGCGGCCTCCCAGCTGTCCCTTCCACAAAGAACTGCAGGCAGCCAAGTAGCCATCGTTCACCAAACACACTTTTCACCATATTATCTGCTTCCTATCATTAATATGACTTACCTCCTGCCCTGTAGCTGCTTCCATATCAAGAAACAGATCCAGAAGAGATCGGACCAGACGAGCTGCTTTAGCTTTACTGATAGAATTCAAGAAAGGTCGTACATACTTCAGGAGTCCTCCAAGCTCTGTGTGGACAGCAATTCAGAAAACAAAATGTAAATTGTAAAATTAGAAACAAAATGTTCATTTTAAAAAGCTGAGCCTCAGGGGGTAAAGGTACCTGCTGCCAAGGCCTACTTTAGACCCCTGGAACCAAAGAGTATAGACCCAACTCCTGCCAATTATCTTTTCAGCTCCACACAGGCACATGGCATGCATGTATCCCTCCCACTCACCCCCATAAATGCATTAATAAATGTTTTTAAAACTGTTAAAAAATAAAAAAATAAAAAACAGGAGAGACTGAAATAAAAATCATACCTGGTGTCAATCTAATGGAAGTTTTAACAATTCCCAGCAAAAACAGGTGTGGTAGATCATATCTGTAACCCTAACCCTTGAGCAGGAGTCAGGAGAAATTACCTTGATTCTGAGGCTAGCCACATAACAAGTTCTAAGTCAACAGAGACTACAGTGTGAGATACCCAGCAGGTAATAAGACAGCAACAATGTATCACATACCACTTCCACAAACCACCTCTCTACTGGGTCACTATGAAAACTCACATGAACTCCCATCTATGTATCCTTTATCCATTTGAATGACAGATACAAAGCAAAGTACTGTTATCAAGAACAGTTTTATAGAACATGAAATATGCTGTAGCAAATATCAAGTCTCAAAGGTGTTTTACCCTCCAAATCTATGCCTTACAGTTTCCCTCAGACAGAAGCTTCCAACCCCAGGTTAAGGTGTCCCTGTGTAGCCTTTCAGTAGTAACACTTCTTTGGCACAGTGAAGTCAGGATGTCCTTAAAAATTTCACTATAGACTTTAAAAATTCCTCAATGTTAACTAATGACTTAAAAAGCTGTCCATCACAGAAAAGTAAAAATACACACACACACACACACAAAACTGTCATCATAAAGCTTTCTCCTCCTTTTTAGAAGTGGGCAGTTCAGGAAATCTAAGGGAGTGACTTCAGTAGCAGTAAAGATGCACTTGTTAAACAAGAAAAATTAGACACTGCTTTCTTTTTTTCTTTTCTTAAAAAAAAAAAATCAGTTTCTCTGTGTAGCCTTGGCTGCCCTGGAACTTGCTCTTTAGACCAGGCTGGCCTTCAACTCAGATATCTATGGCCTCTTTTGCCTTTGCCTCCCAAGTACTGAGATTAAAGGTGTGTGCCACCTGGTGACAATGCTTTTTTTTTTTAAAGCATTTATTTTTATTGCTTTTAATAATGTGCACGTGCACCAGCAACAGGAGCAAATGTCTTTAGAGATCAGAGGACACAAAATCCTCCTAGAGCTAGTTACAATGGTTGTAAGCTGCCCAATAAGGGTGATGGGAATCAAACTTGCCTCTTCTCAAAGAATAACAAGTGTTCTTTACCGAACCATCTCTCCAACCCCTAGACAATGTCTGAACTAAACAAGACGTAGTTTGGGAATGTAGGTTAAAGCTACCTTAGTGCCAGTGTCTCTTTAAAATTCTCTAATTGTAGACTCATCCTCCTGAGAACTCTAATTCAGGGCAAGCATACTTTGCCCTCCTGAGAACACAAATTCAGCGTCCTTGAAATCCTCATCTGCCTGAAGTCAGAGGATGCACAGAACTATGTGAGGTGCTAAAGGAAAACTACACAGAATGAAAAAGTTTTATCCCTTCAATCCCCAGAACTGACCTTTGGCTCCCAATATCTGAGACTGCTTTCCATTCTGCTCTCTCATTTACACTCACATACTCACTACTTTCAAGCTGACTTCATGCCAGGAGACAATCTGAGATGTCTACGTAAACTCAATATACCCTTTAGAGGCCCAGCTAGGGAACTACTGACTCTTCCATCCTAACTCCAGTATACAGTAATTTTTTTCTCTCCTCAAATTCCTTCTTGTGCCCTTCTCTCTCTGCTTTCTGTCCACCATGAATTGAACAGTTCTGTTCCACTTTGTACCCTTCCCATTACAATAACTGAAAGCTCTGGAACCACAGCAAAACAAACACTTCTTGTCCTAAGGGAAAAAATCCTAGCTGTGTATGGTGTACTATAATCCCAGCACTCAGGAGGCTAGGGCAGCAGGATTACAATGAGTGAGCTCAAGGGCTACTCTAGCATAGCCTGGGCTACAGAGTTAAGGCTATCTCAAGAAAACAAAACAGACATGAAACTCTATTTCAAAAACACTCACAAACCATAATTTTTTACATTTATGCAAATTTTACTTGTTCTATATAAGCATGGCTTGTGTACATGCTTACACAAGTTGGAGGAGGACCAAGTTGGCAAGTATTCCACTATTCCACTATTGAGATACATGATAGCTTTCTTTATAGGACTAGTTTGATGCGATAGTCTTTCTTCCATAGTTTTCTATTATGCTTGAACAACTATGATTTTAGTGACTAATATATTAAAAAAGCAGCCTATTCTTTCTTTTTTTTTGGTTTTTGGTTTTTCAAAACGGTTTCTCTGTGTAGCCTTGGCTGTCCTGAACTCAGCTTTGTAGACCAGGCTGCCTTCGAATTCACAAGAGATTCCCCTGCCTCTGCCTCCTAGAATGCTGGGACCACAGGTGTGTGATGCTATGCCCAGCTGCCTATTCCAATCTTGATCAAAAAAATTTTTAAACAAATCTGTATCTTTTTTTAAAAACAAATCTGTATCTCCTCCAACTGTCTTCAAATATTTTAGGATAACTATCATTCACATTTCTTTACCCATCCCTTTCTCAAAGCTAAATATCCTTACTATTTCAAATGTTCCTCCAGCATCCTTGTTTCTAAATTATTTATCCCCTTAGCTGTCCCATTATGTGGGTAAAAGTACTTCTGACTGAAGAAAATAATCACAGAAAGGTCTCAGAGTAGGGCGGATCTGGCTAGCACATATGACACAGCAGAGTTTTTAAGGGGTGAAGGGAAGTGGGTTTGAGAACGGGTCTCCTGAGCATTGCAGGCTGACGTCAAACTCAGGAAGCTCCTGCCTCAGACTCCTGCCTGCTGCAGCTATGCAGGTGTATCCCTCGTAAGCAGCAACATGGCAGCATTATTGGTTCAGACTAAGTTCATTAAGGTCTTTTTGCATACAGTATTATAAAGACAGGTAATTACACATCTTTCTCTGTTTTAATAAATACTTCAAGTATGTAATTTTTTTACAACTGCACTAACCTTCCTGGCTTCAGCAGCAACTGTTAATTAAGTAACTCTTAAATCTACCTTCTACTCAACTGACCGCCTACAAAAATATCCATGCCTTCTGCTATGGCTTTAACCATGGGGGCCAAATATTAATCAGAAAAATCAAGGACAAATCAATGATTCCTCAAGTTTGGAAACAATTATTAATATATATTTCAATAATTATTCAGCCTAATATAAATTTATAACCTACACCATCATATTAATAGTCTAGCAAATGATAAAAAGTATTCTACTTACATCAAATATATATTCTACCTCATTTTTTAAAAATAATTTATTTATTTTTAATTATGTGCATTGGTGTTTTGCCTGCATCTATGTTTGTGTGAGGGTGTCAGATCTTACAGACAGTTGTGAGCTGTCATGTGGGTGCTGGGAATTGAACCCAGGTCTTCTGGAAGAGCAGTTAGTGCTCTTAACCACTGAGCCACCTCTCCAGTCCCTATATCATTCTTCTACTCTACAAGTTGGCAAATTCTGTCAAAGGCCAAAAAAGTGAATATTTTTGCTTTGCAGGTTACACGGTCTCAGATGGTGGCAGTTTACAAATGATGCCACCATCATAAACACGGAAATGAATGTGACCATGTTCAATCAAACTGTTTGCAAAAGTAGACAGCATTGTCCCCTGCAAATTTACTAGTTTTGAAGGTAAGTTTGGATGGAATATTCTGTTCACAATAACTCAGGTTTAATTAAAATCTCCTAATTAATCATCTGTCCCAGTAGATCACTAATGACTTTATTTTGTAGTAATTCTTTTTTTCAAGACAGAGTTTCTCTGTGTAGCCCTGGCTGTCCTGGAACTTGCTCTTGAGACCAGGCTGGCCTCAAACTCCAGAGATCCACCTGCCTGCCTCTGCACACCAGTCCCCTTCATCTCCCCATACCCCAGGGCTGGGTTAAAGGTATGTACCACCTCCACCTATCTTGATCTCATTACCTTTCTAAAAGGTGGAATATTTGCTATGCTCAGTGTTTAAATACTTTGTCCTCCATGATTTCCCTATGTAGTTCTGCACTTCTAGCTGCTATTACTCCTTCAATGCCAAAAGACAAAAATTGTCAGAGCCAAGAGAAATGACTTATAAAGATCATGTGCTCTCTCTTCTCTCACCTACCTTGACTTTAATTCTCTTTCTGATGTTATTTCTATCTTTTGTTTGAAAATCATTTTCCTTCCTAGAAAAGGCAGAAGTAAAACATGAGCTAAATAATCTGCCTTTGTCTCTAGCATCAGCATTGTCTTCTCTAGGTACTGTTATTCTAACCTTAACAGAGGGACAAATGATATGAACTATCCTTTTTTTAGTCTCATTTTGTCTACTACTGAGTGTTCATTCTTAGACATACCCAGTTTCTTTCCATATTTGTATACTCCTGTATTTTAATTTCTTAAAATCATATTCTTTTTTTTTCCTTTTTTTTTGGGGGGGCGGGGCGGTTGAGACAGGGTTTTTCTCTTGTAGCCTTGGCTGTCCTGGACTCAGAGGACAGGACAGCCTAGACCAGGCTGGCCTTCAAACTCAGAGATCCACCGGCCTCTGCCTTCTGAGTGTTGGGATTAAAGGTGTGCATCACCACACCAGGCTCATATTCCTAATTCATTGGAATTATCTGCAATTTATGGTCAGAATCTCCTTCTTAGAACCTAACAGACCCAGCAGGTTTTTTTTATAAAGTCTTGTAAGAAAATTTTCACAGATCCTGAGCTTAAGCATCTTGTTTGCCAATGTTCAGAACCACTTTCAATCATTACTACACATCAGACCTCATCTAATTCATTAACCTCTAAGTACTATTTTCCACCAGGGATCCTATCTTAAACTTTTTAGGCAGGGTACTTAGTACAGCACCAGGTAACTATCATATGCACAATAAAGCAAAACTGGAGGTTAAGTGAATATGCATGCTTTCAAAGCGAGAGTCAACAATTATTACAACAGGCTCCAAAGCCTCCTTAGAATTTGTATTTTGTGAATACTGACCTGTAAGGATCAAACTGACTTAGGAAACAGTAAGTAGGCAAGGAACTCTTTATATTTAAAGTTTACATCTCATCCCTTAAATTCCAGCAAGTGGCCAGGTGTGGTAGTACACACCTTAGTCCAAACACCTGAGGAAGCAAAGGTAGGCAGATCTCTGACCTTGAGCCTAGCAAACTTTACATGTAAGTTTCAGGACAGCAAGAGCTACATACAAAGAAACCCTGTCTCAAAGGGAGGAAAAAAATACAAGTGCAGTATACTCCCTAAATGTCACACACTAGAGAGCAAGAACAAAATAGACAGGCATAAAATGGGATTTCAGAAACCTCACTAGAGAAAACGTAATAAACACTCACTGCATATACTCGACACATGGTTGTTTTTGTTGTTTTGTTTTTGGAGAAGGATCTCATTATATAGCCCTGACTACCCTGGAATTCACTACTGGTCTCAAACTTACAGAAATCAGCCTGCTCCTGCCTCCCAAATGCTGAAAAAACAGGCATGCAACAGCCACTCAATTTTCTGATTGAGCCAGCAATTAAAAAGATAAACTAAAGGCGTGGTGGTGCACGCCTTTAATCCCAGCACTCAGGGAGGCAGAGGCAGGTAGATCTTTGTGAGTTTGACACCAGCCTGATCTACAAAGTGAGTCCAGGACATATAAGGCTACACACAGAAAACCTGTCTCAAAAAAACAGAAACAAAAACAAAAACCAGCAAAAAAAAAAAAAAAAAAAAAAAGATAAATTGAAATGAATTGCAAGAGATCTTACAAGTTTACAAGTTCAAAAACTTTTGTTGTACTATCTCCATCATTCTCTTGGCTCACCACATACACAAAGTAACTGATGAGATGACTTAACAGAACTCACTTCATTCCAATCAAATAAATTCTAAACTCAATTCAACTTCTTTTAAGATTTATGTTATGCATATGAATGTTTATCTGTGTACCAGGTCCACACCTGGTGCCCTCAGAAGTCAGAAAAGGGCATATGATCCTCTGAGACTGGAGTTACAGATACTTGTGAGCCACCATGTGGGTGTTGGAAACCAAATCCAGATCCTCTACAAGAGTAACAAGTGTTCCTAATCTGAGCCATCTATCCAGCCCCTCAAAGTTCACTTCAATGTGACACCCACTTTAAGTTTACATAAGCTTATGATATTATTACCACTTTATTGGTTAGAGGTACTTTCTAGTCAACAGGACTCTCTCCTTATTTCAAGAAAGCATCCATCATCCAACTATCATCTCAAGCCGAGCCATTCAGATGCCTGGACAACAATATGTAATATATAGCATGTAACAATAGGTACCAAAGAAGTCTTAGGAAGGCACTATTTAATGTCTTACTCATTCTACACCAGAAAAAGTGAGTCACTTGGATACAAACCCTTAGCAATTTTTCAAGTGAAGGGCCTAAAATCACTCTCCTTAGTATACCAGACCTAGTCTATGAAATCGATGGCGACTGAGACTGCCCATATGCAAGGAAATAATCAGAATTCAAAAATAAGGAACAAATCACAGATCACTATATTCCAACAAAAGTAGGACTTCCTCTCACCTGTAGAATAAAATTCTACACTTTTCTGCTTCAAAAGTGAAGATCAACAAGTTGTCAGGAAAATAAAACTGAAAAACACCCCAAATGACCTGGGTGTTAGATGCAGTCCCCATGTTCTAAGACAGACTTCATCTGGTTTTTCAGACAAAGGCATTATAGGCTTAATACACTTGGAAGACTTACCAGCAGCTTGTCCAGTCTTTGCCAGGAGAGACCCCAGTTCAAGGATGCTCTGCTCTTTGACCTGGACTGCCTCCTCATCATTTTCCTGGATGTCTCGCTTCACTGAGAAAAGAAAATAAACACTTAAAATAATGATTAAAAAAAAAAATGAAGCAAGGGAAAATTCAACCTTATAAGACTCTAGCATATTTTCCAAATGAAACTACCAAACAAATAAAGGCTAAAAAAAAAAACCTAAAAAGTAAAATGACCAAGTATCTATAGGACGTGACTCATATCAATAATAAAAAAGTAGATTCTTCTCTGTAAGTGGGCCTTTTTACTCAACCCCTTAGAATTCACCTCACCACAGACACTGAAATTTCTGCTGTGCTTGCTTCAAATCAACTTAAAGCAAATCCTTCCAAGCCCCATGCTAGTCACTACATTGCATGAAGATATTTTTTTTAATTTTTTATTAATTACACTTTTTTCATTTTGTATCCCCCCATATGCCCCTCCCTCCTCCCCTCAAGATCCCACCCTCCCTCCCCTTTCTGCATGCATGCCACTCCCCAAGTCCACTGAAGATATTTTTTAAAACACAAAGTTATTGATGACTATAAACCAAGTCTTTCAAAGTCTCTAGAAAGCTTCAGCTAAAGGATATATTAGAATAAACAATTCTATAAAGCCACTCTAGAAAAATTCCTTCAGTAGCTTCAGTGTGATGCTGAACAGTTACACTTCAGAGAAGAGACTGCAGCCTCATAATGGATTTGGGTCCTGTTAAAATAAAAACTTTATCTGTCCCACTTTCAACTGTTAATAATTATTCAGCCACCTGAACCTCAAACAGCCTCTCCAAAGTTTGCAGTGCCATCACGAGTTATCACTGCTATCATAAAGCATCATGACTTGACAAAAAAACAAGAGTTTGATACTTCATGATGGAGTCTGGAAAAAGTAATGCTGTCACCCATCATGACTCAAGCTTGCTCTAACAGGGGAGCTTGCAGTGGACTCTTAGTTGGACTCTTGGTTGCAGTGAGCAACCAAGAAATACTCTAATGGCAACGTTTATCAGCAGTTTCTATTTTCTGAAAGGCAAACAAATTAGGAACTAGACACACACAAAAAAAAGTTACCTCATGCTCCTCAGATTGGTTCTAAATATTAACATGTTCACGGGAAAATACCTTTGTAACGTGATTCTGGTGCTCTGTTCTAAAACTTACTTAGGATCAGAACTTCAAAGTGAAACAATCAACATTATTCCTTCCAAATGCACTGTAATCACCACCTCCTCTCCTTTTCTAGTACCCCCAAAGATAAAGACACCAAGCTGTTGTCACTGTACTTTCTAGGTGCAAGAGAAATTCAACAGACTAAGAAAGTCAACCTAAGCACCAACATCCTGCAAGTCCCACATACACCTGCATTCAGTAACTACTTGTTGATCCATTCTGACTCTTCCCAGGCTACATTTATAACACTACATTACCACGAGAGGAAGCTCACGCCCTGACTGAACCCTTCACGACAGAACATGAAAAAGTCTTCTCCGACATCACCCAACCTTATTTCTGTCCGCACCTGAATCCCAGCAGAAAGCGACCGGCTGAAGGTTCCTATTTCAACTTTCCTGTTGCCCTCAGGTTTTAAGACAATCACACTACGGTGTTAAATTCCTTTTTCTCCAGCAATGTGCGCGGCCGGCCGGTTCCAAAGAGTTCCCTGAACAACAGACAACTAACTCCCAGAACTGACTTCAACTCCGGCTGGTGAAAATGAGTCACCTCCTCTGTCCCGGCGGTCCCACCCGGACACTCGGCCTCGCAGTCTCCACCTGACAGAGGACCGTCCCGGCCACCTCCACCAAATGCCAATCGGAGGTGTGTGGCACCCCTCAAGGTGCAACACTCAGAGGGTGACCCTCTTTGGCTGGAGCCCGCCGGGGGTAAGCAGCAGCTCCCAGCGTCCCGCCGAAGAAAACTCCAAGAGAAGCGCTCGCGCTCCCACCCGGAGCAACCTGTGCTGGGAACAACGGCGGGAAATGCCAGTCCTGAGCGTCCGTCGTCCAGGCCTTCCAAGAACACCCTTTACCCCCCAGTCTGTAACCAGCAGCGGCTCTCAGCCCCGGGGCAGCTCGCGCGGGCCACAACCGGGGACCCTGAGGGGTAGCGAACCCAGCCCGGCCCTCTCTCCACGCTGCGATGCGCCCACCGTGAGTCAGCAGCCAGCAGGTGGACGCGCGGACTGCCTCGGGGCTTCCCGCCCGACTGGAAGCCGTAGAGCTCCCGGGGGGCCCGAGCGGCCTGCGCCCCCAGCCCGGCCCCCCTGACACACAGTGAGTCAGCAGCACCATAGCCGGCTAGCCCGGACCCTCTCCGCCGCCTCCGACCGACACAGGCCGCGCCTGGACGGCGGGGCCGCGGGGCCGGCGCGAGGACCTTTACCGATGGAGTGGAGGATGTCGATGGAGGCCTCCCGGTCGGTGCTGAGTAGAGACTGGGCTCTCTGGAACTCTACCACCGCTGCGGCCGCCATCTTACCGCTCTCACACCGTCCCCGGCCGCGGCCGCCGACGCCGGAAACACTCACCCGGAAGACCCGCCCTCGCGTTCCTTTCCCCCATGCCCCTGCCTCCCTTCTCAGAGCATCCCGGGAGTTGTGGTCTCACTGCCGGGCGGGTGAACGAGGAGCGTCCCGCCAGCGGTGTGCGAGCTCCCCAGCACCATCTTGCGGCCATCTAAAGAGACAAGACCGAAGTTAGTCCCCACCACCCCAATACAGGCTGAGCGGTCAAAGGAAACCGGCTGTCTTTCCACGTTCCACCAGTCACTCATCGCGAGAGATGACCTTTCAAATTGCCTACTGTACGGCAGCACCGTTCAGATTCTTTCAGATGTCTTGCAGGAAGGACACATTACACACGCTCTCTTCCGGCAGGAAAGAAATCACCAGTGTCAAAGACCACTGTCTTTCCAAATAAACATTCCATCATCAGACAGGGTTTCTCACATTATGAACTGAAAAATCATCTTTGACCCATTCATTCAATCTAAATAGTTCTTGAGATTCATACAGTTGGCCCACACCAGCTTCCCAGCTCAACGATAGAACAAATTTTTTCTCCCATATCTCCAATTCAGCTGTAATCAGATATCTGTGAAGATACCAAGGGAAGGGAGTAAAGACACATTTTATGTGACCACTAAGGTTTAACCTGAAGATGTTGCTAAAACTATACACAGGGAGACCTTGTCGGTGATGACAATCCAGAAATGAAATGGCTGTTCTATAAAAGAAACTAAGGAGGACCAACACTGTACTCCTCTGTGACTGGATTAGCCAATCAATGTAGCTGTCCCTTTTCATCTGTCCAAAACAAAGTTCTGTGAAAAACATAATTAATTCTTGAATAGCTAAGGAAACTGAAGGGAGTAAATGATTTTGTGATGCTCCGTTAGTGAGTGACTGACAAAGTTGAGAACTGGCAGGGAATATATTCCTAACCATGTATTCTCTCTTTTAGTTAGTTAATTTTTTTGTTTGTTTGTTTAGTTTTTCCAGACAGGGTTTCTTTGCATAACAGCCTTGGCTGTCCTGGACTTTATCTGTAGACCAGGATGGCCTCGAGCTCACAGAGACCCACCTCCCTCTTCTTCCCAAGTGCTGGGATTAAAGGTGTGTGCCACCACACCCAGCTTCCCCGAGTTTTCTAATGAAAATTGGATACCATCCCATCAAGTTGGAAACAGAATTCCTGATTTTGTTGTGTTATGTGAAAGTCTATGAACTTCACTGTAATACTGTGATTTTTTTGTACCATCAAAGTAGGCGTCCCTCCTTTCTCAACCTGATGGAGAGCTAGTGATAGTATACTGAATCAATTTGTTGGTCAAGTTTTTAAATTTTTATTTCTGTTTGGTCCTGTCTGTCTGTATGTGGGAACTCACATCCCATGGCATGCGCATAGAGAAGTGGACACCTGGCTGGCTGTGGTGACATACGCCTTTAAGCCCAGCACAGGCAGGTCTCTGTGAGTTCAAGGCCAACCTGGTCTATGAAATGAGTCCAGGACAGCCAGGGCGTGTTACACAGGGCCTGTCTTGAAAAACAAAAGAAAAAAAAAGAAAAGTGGGGCTGGAGAGATGGCTACATGGTTATGCATATTTTCTGTCCTTCCAGAAGTCCTGAGTTCAAGTCCCAACAACCACATGGTGGCTCACAACCATCTACACCAGGATCTGATGCCCTCTTCTGGCTTGCAGGTGTACATGCAGATGTACATGCAGATAGAGCAATCATATACATAAAATAAATAAATAAAATATTTTTAAAAAGAAAGAGAGAAGGGGACACTTGCAGAAGTCAGTACTCTCCATCATGTGTGGCTCAGGGATTGAACTCAGGTACTCATACTTTTCAGCAAGCACCGTTACCTGCTGAGCCATCTTGAAACCCCTGCATTTTTTTTTAATTGTTTTTTCAAGATAGGGTTTCTCTTTGTAGCCCTGGCTGCCCTGGAACTCGCTTTGTAGACCAGGCTTTCCTCAAAACCAGAGACTCACCACCTCTTTCCCTCTCTTCCCCCAAGTGCTGGCATTAAAGGCAAGTGCCACCACTTTACTTCCGTATGTTTTCTTAACCTTTTCAATCGAGTCATCGTCCAGAAAATGCAATGAAAGAACAACAGTCTTTGGAACTGACATATTTGCTCTAACTTATGCACCAGCCGCTACAAGATGGTGGCTTCCCTGGGTTCTTACTCATTTTGATCTTCAGCTTTCCCATCTGGAGAGCAGGGATAAGAAAACTCAGTTCACATGGTTGCTGTAAGAGTGTGAGGGAGCATGGGATTCAATGACCAATGTTTTATTCCAGAAATAACATCTTCCTTGTAAATGTCTAAGGAGTAATGTATATTCCAAAGAGCACACGCTGCTAGTGAGTGGTCACCTGTTGCTGGCTACACTGTGAGCCATGCCTCTAAACTTAAATACACTATCAATGCAGTGATTTCAGGAGTGTTACGTTCTCGGTACCACCAAAAGAGCTTATACCCACCTTCTAACAGCTGTCCTGGCATTTGTTCTTCCAACTTTGCCACGTTTCATCTCATCTGTATGTGCGTGGTGTTCGGAGCAGTTCAGCAAGCACTGCTTCATTCTGTTTACTTCCTTCCTCCAGAAGGTACCTTTTCTGGCTGACGGTTAGCATCCCTACTCCCACAACATTAACTTATACATAGCAACCGTTAACATGCATGTTGGAGCTGGGCAGTGACGGCACACACCTTTAATCCCAGTCCTAGGAAGGCAGAGGCAGGGGAAACTCCATGAGTTTGAGGCCAGCCTGGTCTACAGAGTAAGTTCCAGGACAGCTAAAGCTACACAGAAAAAAAAGTTGTCTCAGGAAAAAAAAAAAAAAAAAAAAAAAAAAAGCAAACAAACAACAAAAATACATGTTAGATTAGTGCCAGTATCTCCTTTGTCACAGCCTTTGCCGTCCTAAGTGTTCTAACCAGGTGACTTTGCTTACCTTAGCTATCACGGAATGGGTTGCAGTAGGATGCAATGGAAGATTAGCCAGTAACCTAAGTTTTATGAAACTAGGTAGGCTGTGGCATGTGGCGGCACACACCTTTAGTTGCAGCACTCAGGAGGGAGAAGTAGGTGAATCTCTGAGTTTGAGGCCGGCCTGGTCTACAGAGTGAATTCCTGACCAAACCAGAGCTACATTGTGAGACCCTGTCTCAAAAAAAGGAAAAGAATTATACAGACTAGTTCTGGGACTGAGAAACTGAGTCAGTTGGTCAAAAGAATTGAAATAAAAATCTGTCACTTGGAAGCACCCAGAGCCAAGCAGATAGAAAATTCAGCTGGCAAACGGGAAGAAGAAAGAATGCCATGCCAGGAAGTATAAATGCCACCAGATCCTAATAACTATTTTCCCAGTTTCACTCCCATGAGGCCCACCTATCCTCCAGGCTTGATATATGTCTCTTTTCTAAAAGATTTGTTATTTCTTATGTATAGATGTATATGTGTGTTTTATGGGCTGTGCTTATGGGTACAGGTAATTGTGGAGGCCAGGAGAGGGAGCTAGATCCTCTGGAGCTGGAGTTACAGGCAGTCTTGAGCCACAAAGGATGTGGGATTTTGGAACCAAACTCAGGTCTTCTGAAAGAACAGTCTTTTTTTTTTTTTTAAAGATTTATTTATTTTATTATGTATACAATGTTCTGCCTGCTTGTACACCCGAACGCCAGAAGAGGGAACCAGATCATATTATAGATGGTTGTGAGCCACCATGTGGTTGCTGGGAATTGAACTCAGGACCTCTCGAAGAGCAAGCAGTGCTCTTAACCTCTGAGCCATCTCTCCAGCCCCCGAAAGAACAGTCTTGACTACAAGACCATCTTCCCCAACCCTCCAGATATTGTCTTTTGCGGTTGTTTCTGTTCTTGTTTTCCAAGATAGGGTTTCTCAGTTTTAGTCCTGGCTGTCCTGGAACTCGCTCTGTAGACCAGGCTGGCCTCCAACTCAGAGATCCATCTGCCACTGCCTCCTGAGTGCCGGGATTAAAAGTGTGTGCCACACCGCCAATACACACACAGCACCAGATATCTTCTAATTCTTCCTGTGACACAGGAAAATAGCTCCTCTATGGTGTATTAATACCTTCAGTACCTTCACAACAGTTACCTCTACTATGTTCTTGTCTTTTTTTTCTTTTGTGGGGGTTCATTTTGTTTTTTTATATATTTTTTTTCAAGACAGGATTTGTCAGATAGAGGGCTGGAGAGATGGCTCAGAGGTTAAGAGCACTGGCTGCTCTTCCAGAGGTCATGAGTTCAATTCCCAGCAACCACATGGTGGCTCACAACCATCTACAGTGAGGTCTGGTGTCCTCTTCTGGCGTATAGGTATGTGTACATGCAGGCAGAACACTATGCATATTAAATAAATAAATCTTTTTTAAAAAAGAGAGACAGACAGACAGGGTTTGTCTGTATAGCCTTGGCTGTCCTGCACTCACTTTATAGACCAGGCCTGCCTCTGCCTCCCGAGTGCTGGGATTATGAGTGTACACCATCATGCCCACCTTTATTTGTTTGTTTGTTTTTGAGACAGGGTTTTTTTTTTTTTCTGTGTAGCCCTGTCTGGCTTAGAACTCACACTATAGACCAGGCTGGCCTCAAATTCATAGAGATCCACCTGCCTCTGTCTCCTGAGTAGAGTACTGGAATTAAAGGCTGGGATTAAAGGCCAAAACCATGCCCGGCTACATCTTAAATAAAAAAATTTAAAAAAAGCAGCACTGATGGGTCTGCATTACAGCCAGCTTTACTCTTACTAGTTCTCCATTGAAGGTATAATGAAAGGTATAAAATTACACCACAAAACAGCTTGATTCTCCTTAAATTACAAAGCACATGGTCTGGAGACTGGATAATTGGAATGATGAGAGATAAGGCAATGAGTGGCTCCAAAAAACCAAACTCTAATCTCAGCATCACTATCTGTCTCCCATTATCCTTTTTATCCCAAAATAATCTATCAGAAGATTACCATGGTTTTTGCATCCTGTCCAGACAGATCACCCAAAGGATGTTTTTTTGGCTGTAGAAACTAAGAATGGAATTTAAAGTTAAATAAACATGGTGCTCAATGTTTCATTTTGAGATGAAGGTAAAAATGTTTTTAAAACCTTGAAATGGCAGCTTTACCTCAGTGGTGGAGTATGTTTAACATGTAGAAGGCCCTGGGGTCAAGCCTAGCAAATAACAACAGAAACAAAAACCTGCTTCATTTCATTATTATTGTAACAGGGCCCCAGACCTTAGCACAACTGACTCCATGATGGAAGTACTGTTCAGGCTGTAAAACTCAGCACATAGGCAGCACCACCTGTCAAAAACAAACAAACAAACCAAAAAAAGATCTAATCCATCAAAGTGTGGGAAAGTCTCTATGTACTAACCTTGCTTTTTGGCTTCTGTAGCTCCATTTCTGGCCTTATTAACTGAAGTATGTCAACTCAGAATATGTTTTTTGTGCTTAAAAGCTCATCCTGAGGAAGACTGGGGACTAGCCCGGGATCCCAAAAACCCAGTGTTGTTGCAGGCTGGCTACTAAAGACTTTCTATTGGCTTAAAACCATGTATCTGGCAAATATCCTACATTTACAAAGTAAACATAGTTAAATGTATGCTTAAAATGATACCTCTCTCTCCCCCTCCCTTCCATTGCCCCCCTCCCAACTCTTTCTAGGTAGGCCTCAAACCCTCTAAGTGAGGATGACCTTAAAATTCTAACTTTCCTAGCCTGTCCTGGGACACAGGACTGTAATCCTAGCACTCAAGGCAGAGGCAGGCAGATCCCTATGAGTTTAAGGCCAGCCTGGTCCACAAAGCAAGTCCAGGACAGCCAAGCCTCCACAGAGAAACTTTGTCTAGGGGGTGGGGGAACTGGTTTCCTCCTGCTGACACTTTTAAGTGCTGGGATTACAGGTAAACCATCTGTGTGAACATCTGTGTGGGGCGAAGGATCAAACTCAGGGCTTGGTGGGTTCTATGATCAGAGCTACAACCCCAGCTCTCTAATCTAAGAAGCCTGCCTCATGCCCTTGCCATGTAACATGTTTCCTTCAAAGCCCTTTGAAAAAATTAACACAGTTTTATATTGTGTGTGTACTTTAATAATACGCATTTTATTATGATGAAAACCTACATAACATGTTATCTGCTCTTGGGTTTTTATTTGTGGCTTGGTTGGCTTTCTGGTTTTATTTTTCAAGACAGGGTTTCTCTGTGTGTCCCGGCTATCCTGGAACTCACTCTGTAAAACAGGCTGGCCTTGACCTCAGAGATCCACCTGCCTCTGTCCCTGCTCCCACCACTGAAATTAAAGGCGAGTGCCACCACAGCCCAAAGCTACTTTTTTTTTAATACCTCATTGTCTCCAGCTGTCCTTTTTTCTTACAGAGCCCATCTTCTAGAAAACAAAATCAAATTCACAAGCAGTTAACTTTTCTTTTTTCTTTTTAATATTATTTATTTATTTATTATGTATACAATGTTCTGTCTGCATGTACACTTGCATGCCAGAAGAGGGCACCAGATCTCATTATAGATGGCTGTGAGCCACCATGTGGTTGCTGGGAATTGAACTCAGGACCTCTGGAAGAGCAGCCAGTGCTCTTAACCTCTGAGCCATCTCTCCAGCCCCAGCAGTTAACTTTTCAATGCACTTGTGAGATAGGGAGAAGCACGGTTTCCATTTCTAGATAAGCTTTAGTCTCCAGTTATTCTAACCAAAATAGCTAAAAATAATTGTTTATGAGTCACAGACTTTCTTAACTTGTTGGCTGCCTCTAGTTATTAATACTTTGTCAGCCAGGCATGGTGACACACGCCTAGCACGCAGGGAGTAAGAGGCAGGCGGATCTTTGTGAATTGGAGGCCAGCTAGGTCTACAAAGCTAGCTCCAGGAGAGCCAAGGCTACACAGTGAAACCCTGTTGCAAAAAACAAAAACTTTGTCTCCAAAATTGCTCTGCCCCAGAATAGAATGCCTTTTTACAATACATCTGTCCTTTCAGTACTTTGGAAGCATTGTAAAACTGCACACTGTAACTGTGTCCTTAAAAATAGAAAAATCTGGAGAGATGGCACAAAGGTTAGGAACATTGGCTGTTCTTCCAAAGATCCTGAGTTCAATTCCCAGCAACATGGTGGCTCACAGACATCTATAGTGAAATCTGGTGCCCTCTTCTGGTATGCAGGTGTACATGCAGGCAGAACACTATACTGGCCTCAAACTCACAAAGCTCCACTAGCCTCTGCCTCCCAAGTGCTAGTTAAAGGCAGGCAACACCACTGCCCAGCTGAGATATATTCATTCTTACAACATCGTTTTTTTTTTTTTTTAAAGTATATTTACTAAGGGACTGGAGAGATGGCTCTGCAGTTAAGAGCACTGGTTGCTCTTCCCAGAGGACCCAGATTCAGTTCCCAGCACTCACATAGTGGCTCACAACCATCTGTAACTCCAGAAACAAAGAATCTAAAAACTTCTTCTGGCCTCTTTGGGCACTGTACATATATGGTACAAGGCATTTCTGCAGGCAAAACATCCAAACACAAAAAATAAAATCAAATCTGACAAAAAAAGAGATTACAAAGGAGCTGGAAAAAAATCACTTATTTCTGTATGTCTCTGTGAGTGTATGTGCATATGTGTGGGTGCACATGCCTGAAAGTCACTCAAGAGGCCACCGGATCCCTTGGAACTGGACTTATGGGACCACTCATATCTCCTCTGATCTGTTAGGGTGCTGGAATCTAAACCTGTCCTCATGACTTGTGCAGCAAGCACCACTTAACTACTGAGCCATCTCTGTAGCTCCAGATCTTTTTTTTTTTAATATGTGAAATAAAATTCCTCACCCCAATGCTGAAGTTAACCCAAAGCTCACAAAACCTGTGTTTGCTGTTATTGTGGGTCACTGTTGGGACTCTGCGTTTCTAGGTTCCTGTCGTCCAGCTGAACGAACTGACAAAGCACACACAGACACAAAGTAAACTTTATTCAGAGGCAAAGTGATATTACAGATCATGTAAGCTGCAGATCAGCAATGGCCTACCGAGTTAGAATACCAAAAAGGGTGGTTTTTTTGTTTGGGTTCTCATTTCATGAGGTAAAGAAGAGAAAGAGAAACTGGTTGCTAAGGGGTGTAGACTGGGTGGTTTTCTGTTAGATTTATAGGCTTAGATGATGTAAGCTTTCAAACTGGTGTGTCTTTTCCCATGATGCATGATTTTAATCATATACAAACCCAGTCATACATAAAATGACAACTAAAGGTTTTTCCTAAAAGTTCAATCAGAGAAGACAGTTTACTAATTGAGTATGTACTCAAAACTAGTTCAGGCTGTTTTGGCCCTGTCTCCCCTATCCAAATAGATAGTGGAATATGTTTTAATGGAAACTAACCAAAAAAGTTGAGTTGCCGGGCTGGCCTTGGTGGTGAACTCTTTAAATCACAGCACTCATCAGGAAGACATCCATGGATTTCTGTGCATTCAAGACCAGCCTGGTCTATACAGCAAGTGCCAGGACCAGAACACCCAGGGCTAAATAAAGAGACCCTGTATTATTATTATTATTGTTATTTTGGGTTTTTTTTTTTTTTTTTTTTTTTTTTTTTTTGAGACAAGGTTTCTCTGTGTAGCCTTGGCTGTCCTAGACTTGCTTTGTAGACCAGGCTGGCCTCGAACTCAGAGATCTGCCTGCCTCTGCCTCCCAGAGGGCTGGGATTACAGGCCTGTGCCACCACGCCTGGATAGACCCTGTCTTTAAAATAAAAATATATATAAAGTTAAAAGTTGTGAGTCTCTGCATCCATTCCAGAATGGGATTGGTAGTTCAGAGGGAGTGAGAGAGATGAGAGGCTATTGGTGTAAAGATGATTAATAATTATTAATAATATATGAAACTGACAAATATATTCTGGGAGTAGGGGTGCTATATGATAAAGTCGGTGCCCAGTGAAATAAGATAGATAACACTGAGAAGGGCCTATTTATGCAGAGGGATTTGATACAAAGAAAGAGTTGTGTGGTTCAAACGTATCTGCTCCCTCTACATGTCATGCTCAAGTTTAATCCCCACTCTGAGGGATTAGAGAGCAGAAACTTCATCCAGCCAAAGTTTTTACAAATGAAGCTTTGGGGCCACAGAACCATGGCCTGATATGTCTTTTTTAGTTAAAACTTTGCCCAGTCTCTGGTACTGTGTTAGTAACTAGGGACGGGACTGACAGAAGCGCCTCACAAATCTATGACCAAAGGTGATGTGAGTTGCAAAAACCACTTCACTAATGGAAACCATATCACTATTGATGGTATGAAAGGGTGGGTTCCAGCTGAGGACAAGGATGAAATGTGAAAGAAAAACTAGAGTCATCTCAATAAAATGGGAAACACACCTTTTGACTCAGAAACAAGAACTTAAAATTTCCAAAGCATAACCTACTCAGGAAAAAGGGATTTGATTATATACTTATTTTGATCCACAAAGGTACCACATGAAGTTAATAAGTCACAGAATCAAAAAAGACATACTCAATGTCTCAGACATCCAGGGGATTGATATCTTCCAAAGTGTGCAAAGATGGATTCAAGGGCCATCTGATGTGCCATTTTCAGCATGGCTTTTGACTCTGAGTACAAACTCTGATGGTTTATTAAAATCGGGGTTGTGTATTGTCACCACACACCATTCCAACACAAGAGATTTAGCTGCTCTTGTAAGACTCACAGCAGAACTTATGTCAGGTGATACTAATAGGATGCCATTTATCCCGAGCCAGCTGCTAAGCTGACTAAAAGCAATCTGTGGATCTTGCCAGCCTCTTCGGTAAAGAATGAAGGTGAAGTAGGGAATGGCAACTGTAGAATAA
Organism: Psammomys obesus; assembly: GCF_907164565.1. NCBI lineage: Eukaryota > Metazoa > Chordata > Mammalia > Rodentia > Muridae > Psammomys > Psammomys obesus. The sequence goes on along the minus strand of NW_026595981.1, from coordinate 6,104,059 downwards.
TCTTCCCCATCTTCCTCAAGACGACCCAATATTGATTCCCAGAATATGTGGCAGCTTACAACCATCTGTAACTCCAGTTCCAAAGGATCCAACTCTTGACTTTTGCATGGTGCACAGACATGCAAGAAAAACATTAAACAAATAAGAATAGCCACCAGCTTGCATACCCAGCTTTTTATGCTGGTTCTGGGGTTCTAAACTCAGGTCCTCCTACTTGTGAAACAAGTGCTTTACTGACTAACCCATCTCCCAGACCAGAACTTGAAATTCTGATCCCAAGGATCAAACTCAAGGCCTCACGGTCTGATGGTCACATGAATTAACAGTTAAAAAAAAAAAAATTTAGATTAGCTCTCAACAGTAAGTTAGGGGAGTAGAAATTTTTACATGCAATCATGAATTGGATGTAGAGATGCACATCTATAATCCCTGTACCCAGGATGTAAAGGCACAAGGATCAGGAGCTTCACACAGGCTAGAGACTGCTCAGTGTTTGGAAGCACTTGCTGCTCTTGCACTAAACAGGCATATTACAACCATCTGTAACTACAACTCTGTTGGATTTAATAACCATCCAGGGCACAAACCTGGACAGGTAAAAAACAGGCACTCATCCAATTAAGTACACTTAACCATAAACTTGTTTCAGGTTGATACTTGACTACAGGTGCTTCAAGGATTAGTGTAGTTTACACATTTGAAAAAAATAATTTTGGAAACAAAACTACTAATTGCTAAAAACCAGAACGTATTAGTTGAGATGACATACAACCCCAACCCTAGCTGCTGACTGAAGCAAAATGACGAACACCTCAAGGCCAACCCAGTCTATGGATCACACAGACATTTTTCTCTAAAAAGAGTAATCTGTAAAGAATAAGCTATACAATGAGTTTCAGGTCAGACTACAAGAAAAAAAATTTTCATTGCATAAACAATCATGTTTAAGGAAAATACATTGTGCCCAGCCTTGACCATATATATTTAAATCCAAGTGACTTGGTGAATAAGGATGTTCTCTTTACCAATGAGCACTCCCGGCCCTCATGTATTCCAGATATTTAACTTACAAAAACAATGAACCGATATAAACACAGAGATAAAGAGTTGTGGAGATGGAATGAATTAAATCTTTACCCAAGACTTTATGAGCCAATAAGGAGGTACTATGTAGGTATGATTAAGAAATCTAAAGACTTCAAACCTGTTCTTCAGTCCTGTGGCTTGATATGGAATGTTTCGTTTTTAAAAACCTCACTAAGATTCCAAAGTAGCTGGGGCAGTAGGGGTACACCCTTTAATTCCAGCACTGGGGAGGCAGAGGCAGGTGAACCTGAGTTCCAGGACAGCTAGGATTACACAGAAAACCCTGTCTCAAACATCAAAACAAGTGATTTCAAAGCCACCTAACTTGACAGTTCAAAACAAATAGTATGGCCAAAGAATTTTGCTTAACAGGGTCTGTAGAAACACAATTATCTCTTTGCAGCTTTGTGTATGTTCATAGCTTATTTTAATCATATTCACACCACTGGCTTAAGAGATCTTACCATCACCACCACCAAAAACACCTAAATGCAAATTTTTACACTTGTACTTTTCAAAAGATACATTTAGCTGGGCACTGGTGGTACACACCTTAAATCCCAACACTTGAGAGGCTGGCGATCTCCAGCTTGATAATGTACTCTGTTGTGTATATAGTGGCTGGGAGAGGTCAGGGTGGTTTAGATAACTTGAAACTTAAGATGTGCGCGATGGGAGCCAAACTTTGCAGGAGCACTAAGTGTTAGTTTCTGAACCCCATATCCCTCCAGCTCCCTATGCACTTTGATAATTATGAACTACAGGAATTGGTTTTTCTTTTACTGACAGTATGTTCAGTGAGCATAGTTTTGTTAATTTCAAAAATTAAACTTTTCATTATGTATAGTGTTCTATGTATAGTATAACATTATGTATAGTGTTTCACTTACATGTAACACCTACCTGCATGACAGAAGAGGGCACCAAACCTTATTATAATGGGTGTGAGCCACCATGTGGTTTCTGGGACGTGAACTCAGGACCTTGCAAGAGCAGCCAGTGCTCTTAACCTCTGAGCTATTTCTCCAGCCCCCCAAATAAATCTTAATGACCTAGCTCATTCACTGAGATTTCCCTAAATATGCTTTCCCCCAACACCCACACAAAAATTCTTCTGAAATTAAATTAAATTAAATCCTCTGGGATTATTTATTGAATCCTGAACTTGTTTACACTTGCAGTTTAACTATACCAGATCACTTAGTGCTGTCATTCTCAAATGCAGTCTTTCATGCGGCTATAACCTACCTCCTGAGATTACTGGTACTTAAAGTAATAGACAGTAGCTAAGGCTGCCTCAAACACAGCCTGCAGTTGATAATGGTCTTGAACATGAAATTCCTACCTCTTGCAAGAGCTCAGGTTATAGTCTATTTGCTAAATTTGACTTTTTTTTTTTAAATGTAAAGCCTATAACCATGCATTGAATATATCAGCCTTGCTTAAAAGGGTCACAATTTTTCATCAACATGGTATCTTTTATTGAACTTCTTGGATTTTATACACATTTTAGTTTACAATCCATAATCTATCCATATCTATTATAAAGTATAGCTCTTTGATGGTATACAAAATGACCTCAGGTGGGCGGTGGAACAAGCATTTAATCCCATAACTCCGGAAGCAGAGGCAGGAGTACCACTGAATTCAAGGCCAGCCTGATCTACAGAGTTACAGGTCAGTCAGAGCTACAGAGAGAAAAACGCTGTCTAGAAAAAAATGAAACAAGGGAAGGGAGGAATCCTTTTATTATGGCTAGCATCTTATACAAAGCTGCTTTTCTGACAGCCATGGGCAGAACACCCAGCAATCAGTGAGAACTTCTAGAGACAGCATGACCAGACCAGAAGTGAGTTATTTAAAACAAAACATTTTAGAGGGGTATTGCAGTATAGGCCCAGCAGGCAGAGCTCTGAGTTACAGGCTAGCCTGGTCTACAGAGTTCCAAGACAGCCAGGCTACACTGAGAAACTGTCTCAAGAAACAAAAAATAAAAATTGAAATAATGATCTAACCAACATGGGCCATGCCACTGCCCAGCCACACAAATCAAACTCCAAGCTTTAATTTTCCTTAACTATACCTTGCTCACAAAAGTGCTGTCCAAAAGACTTTCAGTATTTAAAAAGTTATAATCAATCATGTTTTAAGACCATGATTCATTCAGTTTTCAAATTCCACAAATCTGTACTTGCGACATTCTTGTATTATCCAGGCTGAAAAGAAAATCAGTTAATCTCTAATAACAGGCCATTGAATTGCATCTCACAACTGCCTATCAAGGTTTTCATGTTAATGAACAAGAGCTGGTAATCTGTATTCGGAAGCCCAAAGAAGCATAATTCCAATATTCAGGACAACAGCCTGTACCTTTTCAAAAGATTTGGTCTTGGGGCTGGAGAAATGCCCATCTATGTGCTTAGGCCTCTCCTCCCCCCCTTTTCTAAGTGGTTCTTTTATTAGGCTGGAGAGATGGCTCAGTGGTTAAGATCACTAGATGCTCTTGCAAAGGACCTGCATCCACAAATGGTGGCTGACAACCAGCTATAACTCTAGCTCCAGGGGTTTCAACCTCTTTTGGCCTCCGCAGAGAACTGCACCCTCATACACATACATTAAAAAAAGAAAATCTTTGAAGCTGGGCATGGCGGCACAGTCAGAAGGCAAAGCCAAGGGTGTTCATGGCCAGCCTGGTCTATAGGCTAGGACACCCAGGGATACACAGATAAGCTGTCACTGCAAAGGAAAAGAGAGCTGGGGATATTAGCACAGTGATAGGAGCAGGATGACACACTGTCTAAAGGCTGTGGGGATAGATAGAAGATTAAGTATCCAATACAATCAAACAACTTCAACTATTGCTAAGGTTTAGAGATGTATCCAGCTTGTTACCTAAAATGTGGCAAGTACGGGAAGAGAACATTAGCCAGTTGGGTTCCACGATGACCAGGAATACAGAAAAGAGTCTGCTCAATCCACAAATCTCACGTGTGTGTGTATATCCTACGGCTGGAACACACTATATAAACTAATGCTCCTGAGCCAAAAGACACATCAAAGTATCACATACACTATTATTTGTGTGGAAAATTTTTATTTGAAAACAAATTCAACCAAATTCATGTATCACAAGGTTCCAATTAGTGAATTAAAGGTTAGCATGTATTTTTCTACAGTTAACTTAGTTATATAAGAAATGGCATTGGTCAAGATTTCTGACCATGAATCACTTAATCATACACAGACTAGGAAATGAATTCGTCCTCTGGTGCTTTGCTCAGATCCTCCATATAATCACATCCCTCAAATGATTGGGCTCTTCATTTTCTCTAAAGGCAACTGACACTTGTCAGAAATAAAATCTGGAGACTAAATTAAAGACATGCACACCCACTTCTTAAACTTTCCAGAAAAAAAAAATGCTGTAAAGAAATTACTTACATCTCAAAAATAATATTAAACACTTTTCACTTTAGCCTGTTATCCTTCTGTTACCAACACAACACCAGATGGCTCCCCAGAACTCACAAAAGAAACATACTCTAATTAAAGTTATACTTTGATCTGCCTATATACCCCCAAAACCATGTAACCCCTGAGGTAACTCTCACAATATGAAAGGGGAGCTCACATAAAATATAAAAAGACCCCTCTTCCCACCACCAAAACCCAACATTGCCCCTTAACTTAAAGAAGGCTGGCTCTGGGATGGTGATTGCTCAATGATGGGTTTCAAGTGCCTAAAGCTCCAGCTCTAAGAATCAGACAATCTTCTGGCCTCAAGAGAAAACTGAATGTGGGTACACCACAGGCACCTAAATAAAAATAAACCTTAATTATGTACTGATTCCTATAGTATAACAGAAATTATGGAGTGGGTCTCTCCCTTTGGCACCATATTTTGCCTAGTTTTAAATGGAAATAAAAACAGAAGGCTTTAACTAAACTTTCAAGTTGTAAACCAAAAACAAACAACAACAAAAAACAACCCAAATCAGACAAATGAGTAAGGTGCATTTCAGTTGAATCATTTGAATACACAGATTTGAAGAAAGCATGAAGCATACATATAAAGTTCCTAGGAGGACTCACTTCTAATTGTCTTCGAATACAGTTTGGTAGTTCCCCCTCACCACTACTACATGCATTTGACATTACATACTTACCAACTGTCACTGCTTATCCAAGCTACAAAGGACAAGAGTTCCTTAAAAAAAAATTATTTCACTTTAAGTCTTAAAGACACAAATTTAGGCTCAAAACTCTGTTGAGAGCTCATCAAGAATACATTACCATATACTGAGATTATGAATTCCAGAGTTTAGAAAACTAGTATTCTTTATACTAAAGAGCAACAAGGTTGACTTTATTGATTCACAAAGGCCACAGCAGCAATATATACATATATATACAATATATACAATATATACAAATATACTGGCATTATCCAGAATCTAGGTAAAAACTAGAGAAAGAAATCCTTATGTTACAGGCTAATGTTCACAGGTAAACAAATCAGTATCGGGAAATGATATAGTCATTTCCATGCTGGGTCAGAATGATTTAAATTGGTCAAGAACTACCCAGGAACAGCATACAATTCTATTAGTTCATATATCTCTGCAGTGAGAAACAAGATCACTGGGGGGAAAAAGGTAATGTTTGGTTTTCTTTCTTTTGCAGATGGGGTGGGGGTTGTCCTCTATACGGTCTGGTTGTCCTGAAACTCAAAAAGATCCACTTGCCTCTGCCTCCCTGGCGCTAGATTTAAAGGTGTACATCACAAATGGAGAATGACATGCTCTTAACTGTTGAGCCATCTCTCCTGTCCCTAGATTTTCTTAAACACTAATTAAAAACAAAACAATTTTTTCTCCTCACCAAAGAAAATAATCCATTTTCAATGTTTTTGTGCCTACAGGCCTTTGGGAAAATGGTGATTCCAAATAGGGAACATAGGGAAATGTCAGGCAGTAACCATTTTGATTCAATTACTACCTAAGCTGTGAAAATTCTGACTGCTCATTTTGGTTACTGTCATGTTTTAGTCAGGTTAAAAAAAAAAATAAACCCGTGATGAAAATTATAAAGCAGTACTCACCAGAAAAGCAGCTCTAAAGAGATGGTTTTAAGGAAAACCATTTCCACTGTTTCTACGCCATTCTTAAACTGTGAAAGGCAATCAAATTTAAGCAAGCCCTCAGGCAGTTTTACAATGAAAAAAACAAAGTGGAAAAAAATACCCAGAGTATTATTTTTATTACTGGCTACATATCTTTAAAATTTTAAACAAATCATATTGTTCCCAAATAAGATAATAATGACCTAACTGAAGGATGGTTAATCACCATTCAACTTACTTTTGTTTAAATCTGAAGCAAAGAAATAGGACTTCCTCATTTAACTCGAAGAATTACATGAGAATATGGGAATCATACAGCCCAGCCTGGCCTTAAATTCAAGCTATTTCTACCTCTGCCTGCAGAGCTCTGAATGAGCAGTGCGCTTCCATGTCAGTGATGATCCACAGTGGCATGCTAATGTAATTTATAGCTTACAGACCAACAAATTATTTACAAGTATTCCTACAACATTCATAAGTTAGTTGCTCCACACTGTAGAAGGTAAAGGGTGACTAAAATCTACCATGGAATAGCCTAATTAATGACCCTGGATCAGAAGCCATGGACTGAGCTGAAAGTATGTCCTCTCTCCCTTTTATAATGAAGGTATCCACATAGGTTCAAGAACAACCAGATAATAAAGGAGCAGCATCACACCTTTATTACAACTGAAGTCAGCAAGCCTAGAGCTACCCTGGACCAAGAACTGAGTGTTTGAGAACATCCAATGGATCTATTATTTATACTCACATTTAAGTAACTGCACAGCAGCTTTCTTCCTTATGTGCGTTAAATGAGTATGGTTGGGGGGAGTAAAAAAAAAGGAACATCAAGTACTTACAGATTAAACTAACCTGTACTGGCAGGGCTGTGGGGTTTTTCTTCTCTACCAGTAAGTAGCAAATGCTGAAATTCTGCTGCTAGTTAACAAAAACACAAATTGTATTAAACTGAGGAGTTCAACCCATACTTTTAAAAAGTCAACTGTGCATTTAATTTCCTCAGAGCCTGATTGCAGTACATGTTAAAAGTTTGCCTAAGTTTAACAATGATTACTTTACACTGGCTACTGAAACTGAGTGATCTTGATAATGAACTATCAACACTGAAATATCTCTTGGATATGCTTTAATTTTAATCAACAATGTATTTAGTGTGTGAAGTGTGCTGGAAATCTTGGTTGCCCTAAAAAGCAAGGGGCATATATGTGTTTAAAGTGAAAACCTGCGAACAAATCTTAAAGGCAATTTTAACTAAGTTCTGAAATTTTATTAATCTCAAATTTTAAAAAGTGGTTATAAATTCTGTTACTTCTCTTCCAAGTATATTAACCAGCTGGCAGGTAAAGAGGAATTAACTCTAAATAGATGTTCTGTTTCTGATGCAAATGATAAGGAGCTGTAATTATTCTTCTCTTGGCCAACTTAGGCAAGTAAACAACCCTAAAAAGACAGTGGAAATGATACTTTCATATGGGATTGACAGACCATCTTAATAAAATATTAATAATGACCTTCACCAAAATAAAAGGGCAAAGTCTCAAAGACACAGAAAAAAATGGCAGAAATACGGTTGTTTTCATAACATTTAGATCTCCTAAATCTAAACTCACCAAACAATAGTTTCTTTCCCACATAATCAGAATCAGTTAATGTATATTATATTGGGGAAACAGAAGTCTTCATTCTTCTATGTTTTGGTGCTGGGGATTGAATCCAGGGCTTCATGCATGCTTAACACACACTCTGCCACTGAGCTACCTCCAGCTTCATTCTTCAAGTAGGGCAATCAGTGAATTTCATTACAAATCCCTCAAATTTAACAAAAGGCAGATTTTTTAACCATAATAAGAAATCCCCCCCCCACAAAAAACAAAAAAACACATACACACAAAGTTCCCAAACAATGACAGAGGGCTTAAAAAATGCCACACATTAAGTTAATAAAATTGCCCTTATAACCTTACAAATCACAGCAACATTTAAAATAATGGCTGGGGTCCAAATAATCCTTTAAGACAATGTACACACATTTATCCCCTCTGTAATCTGTTCAAAATGACAGGATATGTAAGACCTGCTAGTCATCTTCATCCTCAAGACCTTAATCCAAAGTTAACATCTATCTATTAAGGCAGTTTTATTACATAGTACTCAATATATTTAAGATTTATTTACACAGAAAAATTTGAAATTAGTTGCCTTTAGGCTGTATATTGTTACTTCCTGAGTCTAAGTTTTTTTTATTTTTTTACTAAAATATTCTTCCCTGGAAATGAAACTAATATAGAAAAATGAATTCAATTCTTTCAAACTAGTTTCATTTTAAATTGACTTCCAGAGCTAGCGTTGAAAATATTTTTTTGAAGAACAAAATATTAAAGAATGCACGGGGTTTGGGAGAAAAAAGTGCTTATTAAAAACAATTTTTAAGCCTTATTGAATTAAAAAAATTAAGGACACTGTCTCATATATAGAACTTAACTTAGCAGGCTGACAATGACTCAGACATTTGCCAACTTCTACCCTAGGTAGTGAGATCAGGGGATGTACCACTACAACCAGAGGAAAAAATTGTGACAGGGTCTGACTCTCACCCTGGCTAGCCTTACACTTGTAGAAATAGCCCTGATTTCATCTCATCCTCCAGAGTACTACCACACCTGGCCTTAAAAAAAAAAAAAAAAGTAAGAGTCCCTTATATTCTAACAAAATTGCCAGGTAAAATAATAATAAAACCTAATGTTTAATATAAGAAAATCACTTGGAATAAACAACTGGACTTAAGGTTCTTGGCAGTTTAAACTAAAGTTGACTTTTCTCTAATTCCTCTGAATCTATCTATTGAGGATATCTAACAGTTGCAATACTGGTTTTGAAAAAACAGCATTATGTAAGTTCAGGGAACACATGTGACTCTATACCACGTTTGTTAAAGCACATTTCTTTTTTTCTTTTTTGGTTTTTTTGGAGACAAGGTTTCTCTGTGTAGCCCTGACATCCTGGAGCTTCATTCTGTAGACCAGGTTATCCACCTGTCTCTGCCTCCCAAATGCTGGGATTAAAGTCGTTTGCCACCATTTCCAGGCTTGTTGAAGTGCTTATTTTACAAAGAATTATCTCAAGAAAAAGTTAAGATTACCAGAAAGACAAGATTATTAAAATGAACTGGATAACAAAAACCCCCAAAATATTTTAAAAAATTAAAAAGGAGAAACCCTCAAATTCATTCATGAGGAAGCTATAAGAGAGAACAGGGGAATATTTTACTCAATAAAGTTTACTTGTCCAGTCACCTGATTCTCCGTTTGGAGGAATTTTCCAAAAGTTACAAGAAAATTAGTTTCATTTTTGAAGACATGACTTCAGTCTTACGTAGATAATTTAACTTTAAAAATTATGTATCGAATTTATTAAAAATTTAGTTAACAAACGTAGTAAATACTAACCAATACAAATGTAAAAATTGCATATTCATTAGCTGACTCAAACTGTCTCTCACTAAAGTGAAGCCAGTATTATTTACCAAGTTTTACCAGTGCACTTTTATTATAGGGTACTCATCTGGTTCTCTGGGTCACAGGAACATTAAAAGACATTATCAACAACCCAATCTCCACCCTGACAGGGTCTTATACTCTGTAGCCCAGGCTGACCTCAAACTCAAGAGTCCCATCTTCAAATTCCCAACTCTTAGGAATACAGACATGAACCATTATGCCAAGCTCAAAGAATGCCTCTGATTAGGTATTTATTATTATGAAGAACTTATATCCATATATATATATATGAAGAACTTATATCCATTCTAACTTAGAATTGGGTCAGGCAACTCCAAGAGATTTAAATATACTGGAGAAGGGTGAATACAAGATAAAATCTATCTCTAATCACTGTCGATAAATGATGGGGAAAGAAATCCAGGGTCTTGTATAGTGAAGTCCCCCTAACAAGTCTACAGAAAAATCTGTAATTTACTAAGAGGTATAAAACATCTCCGTGGAATACTGTCATGGTAAAGTTCTTAAAAGCTTTAAAAATCTACTCAGGTGTGGTGGCTCACCCATTAACCACAGCACTGGGGAGGCAGAGGCAGGTAGATCTGAGTTGGAGGCCAGCCTGGTAAACAGGAATTCCAGACAGCCAGGGCTACACAGAGAAACCCCATGTCAAAAAACCAAAAACAAAATAACCACAAAACTAAACAACAATAAAAAGGGATTAAAATGTATTTCCAGTCTAATATAAAAAATAAACAAGTTAGAAGTCACTTTCTGCACCACCCCATTTCCCCAATAAAGTTTTTAATGGCAAAATCAAAGCAAATTATAATAGAAAACAAATGTGGATAGACTACTGGTACGTGCATATAACATAAAGCACCATTAAGTAAAAGCTGAAAATTAGCTTCCAAAAAGTCATTCCAAACCAGTTTATTATTTACCACATGACCCAATTTCAATTTGACTTGACTAACTGAAAATTAGTTATCCACCCGAGACATGTACCCAAACCCTTTTATAATACCACACCTGTAAACTAGAACCATACACACCACACAAGCACAGACAAATCACCTTCTCACTCATCACAAGGGCTCTACATTAACATTTGCTCTAGTGTGGTGAGATCTGAAAACATATTAAAGATCATAAGCATTTCCAGATGACCTTACCACCTTGATGTTCAATGTAAGCGTGGGATTTAAAAAACCAGTATCCTGTAGCATTTCAAATAATTAAAACTTATCCTTGAGGTTAAATTTAAGTTAAAGCAAAAAACAACCATTATGATTTCCCTAGAGTTCATAGTAAAAATTTGAATAAAAACAATTCATGCCTCCAAATCAAGAATGTAAAATGGTCAATTTATTAAGGTTCATAAAGCTTTAAATATTACGTAATAAAAAACAACACTTATTTATGCTTATTAACACCACAGTCAAACGTGAATATTAATATAGAGCCTTCTCTGCCAAAGGAATATAAAAACCCTAAATTTAATTAAATTTAGGGGCCTTCACCAAACTTGCTGCAAGTTTGGGGACATAAATATCCAACAGCCATAAAGCTGTGAAAGCCCCTATAAGTAATAAAATAAATCCCACTTGCCTCAGACTGAACAGGGCAACACTGAGACTCAGCCTCAGCCTGTCCTATGGCAGGGCTATAGGAAGAAGAAAATTTTAATTTTAGAAAAACATCACCCAATTAATTAAAAAGACATGCATCAATTTTTTTTGTAAGTCCCAATGATCAAGCAAGCAACTAAAAAAGCACCTCTTTTTGTCTACCATTGCATTCTGAGCCTAAACTTATTTCTTGAAGATTTCAATAAATTCTATTTAAGTTCAATTTTTAACTTGAACAGTAAAGCAGGTATTCTCCCCCTAACAAGTGGCACGAGATTACTACAAAAGTAAGGAGTCAAATTTAGTGCTACTCCAGCAGCCAATCAAAGGTGGATCCTCATCTGCTGGTCTTTTTTTCTATCAGTAAAAAAACAATAGAATAGAAACTAGTGCCAGACGGTTTTACAGCTCCTTTAAATGCTATAACCAGCATTCTCAGAAGCATGCCAAACCAAAAATAGCCTTTTTTGAAGAGAGGTGAACTCACTTTTAACAGCATTAGAGATGTAAATCATTTCTAATTTTTTACACTTGTGATTCAACCACACTATGGACCCCAGAAGCAATTAGGTAAAAGGTATTTTCTAGAAGCTTCATTATCATTAATGCTCGCAAAAATTATACGTTTAACAACATACTAAATGGTATCCACTCCTAAACAATAGAAGATATTATATGCAATTAAATGTTATGTAATGTACAAAACTTTATTTATTTGGTTTTTTTGAGAAAGGTTTTTTTTTTTTTCCTTGTGTAGCCTTGGCTGTCCTGGACTTGCTCTGTAGACCAGGCTGGCCTGGGAACTCAAGAGATCTACCTGCCTCTCCCTTCAGAGTACTGGGATTAGAGGTGTGTGCCACCATTCCTGACAAAACGTTTAAATTTTTATTGGGTTTCTTTTACTTATTTATAAGTTGTAGACTCCATGGAATAAACTCTTCTCTATTCCTGTTTGAATGAAATCCAAAGGTGAAGCTTTATATAATTTTTGAAGTTCTGCCAATACATTAAATTTCTGATAATCCAATACATAAAATTTTCCTGAAATGTTTTAGAAACATTCTAAAACCATTCTAAGCTTAACCTTGTTATCTTTTTAGAAACAAAGTATTTTCTTTTTGTTTTAAGACATGATTTTTGTGTAGCTCTAGCTGAAACTCTCTGTAGACCAGGCTCATCTCAAACTCCTCTGCCTCTTGAGTGCTGAGATTAAAGGCATGTGCCACTACTGCACAGTAAAACCTTAATATTTTCAATACAGGGTTTTCTTTGGCAGTATGAAATAAGTACTGCCACATCTAAGACATATATCAAAGTTTCAAAACTTTACTAGAAAAGTATTCAGGTGAAGGAGAGATATGTACCATAACTGTTGGTAACGTATGAATATTTTCATTACAAATTGGAACTTTGTACCTCATGGTAACTATAAGCAGAGAAGACACTCAACACAGTCTCAATGACAGCGCAGACTCAATGCCAGATTAGAAATGGCATTCAAATTAAATTACTTGTCACATTTCATTCTAAGAAGCCAAATATTTTCAGTATATATATTCCTACACAACTGAACTCATTTTTGTTGTTGTCACATCTTTTATCTAGTATCTTCAAAGAAATTATTAAAGACTTAGCATTTTTCTCAGAAAATTTAACTTCATATTCAGAGTATATGTCAAATCAATAAGTATAAGAGTATTAAGTCAAATCAATTTATACTCTTTATGGTTAGTTACTTTGTATACCACTTGATACTTAAAAGCAATTGATCATAAACCTACTATGATGTGACTTCCAACACAAAATCCCCAATAGTAGTCACCCCTATACAGCAAAATTTTCTATAGGAACATGCCAAAATTCAAAAATTTCAAGGATCAAGATTACCAGTCAAGAGGCTACAGAGATGGCTCAGTGGTTAAGAGCACTGGCTGCTCTTCTAAAGGACATGGGTTCAATTCCCAGCACCCACATGGCAGCCTAACTTCTGTTCCAGGGGATCTGGCACTCTCATACAGATATATGCAGTCAAAACACCAATGTACATAAAATAAAAATAAATTATTTAAAAAATTACCAGTCAAGCAAGCCATCTGGTTTTAAAAACACAGGGTACCTTACGAATCCCAAGTAACATACCCTCCAAGGAATATAATAAAAACTTGCTGATCCATCTGTAACCATCAAAACACTGTACTAGAGGCATATTCAGAAGTTAACCTCCATCAAACCATTAACACAAGAATCATGTACCTAAGCTTCTAGAAGTTTGTACCTGGAAAGCTTCTGAGGTCCATAAAGTATTTACCTAGTAATTGAAGCCTAAGAAAATGGGTCTGGCACTAGGCTCTAAATAATCTTATCAATAAGTTTTGAAGTTTACATTTTTAACTTCTGTAACATGATACCAAATGATGTGAAATGGTAACACATAAAGACTTCATACCTAATGACTCATGAGTCAATAGAGATATTAATAACAAGTCTCTCTCTCTCTCTATATATATATATACTGTAAAAACATGCAACTAAATAAGAAAAAATCTACAACTTAAAGAATCCAATCATGTATCAAAACTGTATTGGTAACTGAGTTTTATTATGTGGACATCTACTGTGGCATGCATCTGTACAAACCTTTCAGGCAGTGGTCCACAGCTGGGTTATGAATAAAAAGGCATAAATTTTTCTTTCATTTTATTACAATTAAGTTTAACAGTACAGAAAAGTCACATGACCTCAGCGGGCCAGATTTCTTAAACCCTGAAACAGGAGGAACTCTCTAATTACATTAAATATTGTTACACATCCAGACTTCCAATGTACAAGTACTTGGAAACAGTTACAGCCCTCACCAAGCTAGGTTGGGGACATAAAGTCCAACAGCATTGGAAATGCTGTGAAGGCATAACTTTACAAATAGCAATGTAAGCTTACAGAACTTGCCTTTATTTAAGGTGGTATGTTCATGTAATTCCAGCGCCTTCACAATTTTTACGAACCAAATTTACTATACTTCACTTCTAAAAACCTAGATGAAACATGAAAAAGAAGCCATACAGTATAAATTGCAACTTCAGGAAAAGTTCCTGTTTTATTATTCCAAATAATTTCTCCCATGTCAAATAAATGTCCAATAGTTCCTGGTATGTGGGAAGATAATGTTTGTTAAAGTCACAATGAAGCCTTACAGACGGAAGCTTGTCTATATAAACAGCACAAGTTGAGAAAAGGTTTAATCTCCAAACCTATTAGACTTGATGAAGTAAGATCAGTAACGGCCACCTTGCGACATTACAGGAGGTCTCATTCCCATTGGAGGTCGAGGAGGGCCACCTTGGTAAGGGGGCACCATTGGTGGTCCCTGACCATATGGTGGCATAGCGCCAGGAAGGTAACCTGGCATGCCTTGATGATGACCACCGTACTGACCTAAAAAACACAAAATATACATAAAGTTGGTCTGTGTATCGCACTGTTAAACATTTTGCAGATAGTTAACTTTTTAAATATATACTAAAAATTCACGAAAGAAAGAAGGAAAGAGAGTAAGTAAGTGTACCATGAGGTGGCATTGGAGGTCTCATTGCTTGCTGCTGTGGGATGCCTGGTTGTGGAGGCATCATACCACCAATTGGTCCAACTGGTGGATTACCAATTGGAGCCTGTCCTGGTCGAGGAAGATTACGCTGATATTTAGGTAACTGTGCCCTTCTTTCTTCCTGAGAATAAAAATAATGCATAATGTCTAATGTAAGAACACAGAAAGACAAATATCCAAAATCCAATTAATTTTAAATATAATTAATCTCAATAATTATTTACTTTTGCTCCCACGAATCAGTGCTATTATTTAAAATTCCCTAACCTACTTCTACGTTAGAACATGGCTACCCAAGTTCACAAAATTACAAATCTAAACAGTAACTTTCTAACAAGTGAACTTCATTTGTATAAGCTTCAAAGAATCTGTAGACTCTGACACTCAGCCCTGTCAATCAACACAAGCAAATTTATACCTAAACATTTTTAAGAATAAGAACCAAGCTTACTGTCTTTTCTTTTAGAAATAGGAGGGTGGTATATGTGAGACCAAACATGAATTATCCTTCTTTCTTTGCTTACTATACTATGGTTTCTTAAGTAATAAACGAATGAAAAACCATTTGTGAAGATTTAAAATCAGATAAGACCATGTAAGTACAAACTAAAACCTCTCGAATGGGCAGGTTGCTCTAATGATCTTTGATCAAACAGTACTAGTAAAAATCTATGAACAACTTACCAGTGATATATCCTCATCTGGATGGATCAACTTACTGGTTGCACTGGTGGTTGTAAGTGTAGCAGGCTTACTTGTTATTGAAGCTGCTGGTTTCGCTGCAGTACTGTTTGTTGTACTAGTGGTTGAAGCTGTAGACTGTGTATAAGCAGGGAATGTAGGCTTGGGGGGTTCTGTAGTTGTTGCAGGAGTACTATTTAAGGGCTTGAAATCTGTACCAACAGGTCCTTGGACAGCTGCCTGAGCCTGCAAAACAACAATCCTTCATCAATAAAATGTCAATATCCAAAGTTAAGCATAACAGAAAATTAAAAAAAAAAAAGACACCAACATGAAATAGAGCAAACTTGAAAAGAAACCAAACCAAGTTAAATGTATAATAAATGTTCCACAGAATTCAACCATATGAGTATCAAGATACTGGGCTGAAATTACTATACTTCTCAGATGGCTTATACCTCCTCTCCAAGAACTTACATTTACAATGCTTTGTGTTAATTTTAGTTTACTACAGAATCATGAAATAGTATTTAATGCAAGTGCGTTTACTCTCCTAAATTCTTTGTTTAAATTAATTAATCTTTCCAACAGCTCAAAAAAAAAAACAGAAACTACAGAATACAATAGTCTGGATCATAAAGCATTAAAAAAAAATCATCAGTGGTAACTTATCAATATTACCACCTATGCACATAGTCTATAGATAGCAACATACTACCCTCCAAATTAGTAATGGCTAGAATACAGTATAGACAAAAGGGTTAATGGCACAGGCTCTAAATAAAGTTGACAACACACATTACTTTCATAATATGTTTAAAATGTTAACTAGTCAACTTTAGAATCAAATGCAGAGCGCTAATTTCCTTAAAGATGTGATGCATTAAACAGCATGAATCAAAAATAGCTTAACCATGCATCAGGCTAACCATTGGCCACTAAAGTTCATTTACTGCTCACATGCTTTTAACCCTTTAGAGCCACAAAAATTTAGAGTAATTTGTTGTAGTCATTAGTATGAATTCAAAATTTCAAACACCATGAGTTTTAGTACTTCTTTTACTTCTAACAAACTAAATATATTGGTAAGATTTAGCTTTTTAAAAGGGTCCAAAGGGTTAAGTTATAAAGTAATTTTTAACAATTTTAAACTGCAACTTCCTGCGTACTTGTGCTGTGCTAGGAAACAGAGCTTTAGAAGATGCAGACAGACTTTCTGAATTGGATGAAGCTGTACTTGAGCTTGTTACAGGTGTCCCCATCTGTAGCATAAAAGAAAGGAAACAATGAACCGTCTCCGAACAAATGGGTAAAAATATGCCTTGTGGCACTTTAGTATAGATTGCATTTTTTTTGATAAATGCAGACTGTAATGCAATCAAATGTCATTTATTTATTGAAAGAGGCAGAGTAAATGCATTTTTAATAAACAGTAAAAGTACATGCCTCAAGTTATCTCTATACCAATACAACCAAATTATGTTAACTAAACTTAATGTTTTGCATTGCAATATTTCAAGAATGTTAACATAAACTGAAAATGACACTTGACAGTTCTCTATGCAAATGCTCTATACAATAAAAGGAGCCTACAGTCTCATCAGGTTTAACAACTCCATAAATAAAATCTTCACCCACCACAAAAAGTCTAAGTTAATATGCTTTATAGCTTTAAAACTAAAACAGCACCCAGAAACAATGGGATATTGAGAAAAATCTAAGAGATAGTCTTTTTAAAAAATGATTCTTTTAAATATATTTACATAATTCTAAATGAAATTTGCAAACATTCCGGCTATAATGTATCCAGCCTACTCCTCTTCTGGAAGAGTTATGATGGAAGAAAGGCTACTAAGAAATTCAACCAGCTGGGTGGTAGTAAGCACGCCTTTAATCCCAGCACTCAGGAGAAAGAGGAAGGAGACAGGGAGATCTGGATCTCTACAATCAAGTCCAGGACAGCCAGGGCCACACAAAGAAACCAAGTCTTGAAAAACAAAACAAGATCTAGAAGAAGATTAAAGGCCATTAAATGATGCTCTTCCAACTCAAGTGTAGCACTGCAATTTACTGTAGTTCTAAATAAGAAGCACCCACCAAATGTATTTTTTTGTTTCTTTTTCAGGGTTTCTATGTAACCTTCACTTTCCTGGAACTAGATTTATAGATCTACCTGCCTCTGCCTCAGTGCAGGGATTAATGGCATGTGCCATCTCTGTACCATCTGCTGAAATCTTAAAAGAGATGTTGTCATTGGCTCTGACCTACTTCTACTCCCTTCCACAAGTCAAAGGAAGACCTGGAAATATCATTTACTTAATCCTCAGACATTCAACTTTCATTTCTAGCTACAGCTAAGAATCAAGAATCCTAGCCAGGCATGGTGGTACATGCCTGTAATCCCAGCAGACAGAATGATGTGAGTCCAGGATAGCCAAGGCTACACAGAGAAACACTGTCTCAAAAGACCAAGAAAAGAATCCATAACTATCAAAAAGTAACATCTGATTCCTTTCTACCTGCTGTGAATAGAGGAAATAAAGGAACAAATACAGATGATAGGCTACATTTTAGTATATATTACATATTAAGTTATTTAAGAAATTCACCTGTGATAATTTCAAAGATATCTGTAAACAAGTCGACTTTTACCTTTAAACATAAACGCACACCTTTTCAAGAATTTCACCTTACCTGTCCGGCACTGGGGAAAAGAGGCTTAGTAACTGGAGGCTGTGGAGCAGGTACTGCTGTTGGTACAGGTGGTCTATTAAGAATACCTGGTGCAGAAACAGCCTGTGCTTGAGTCATTGGAGGAATTCCAGGACGTGGAACAGGTGGGGGCATGCCTGCAGCAAAAATCATTCCCAAAAATTCAAGTCAAGGAACATTTATTTCCAAGAAAAATTGTATATGATTATGACCACATGTTCCTGACCACTGTCACACCTCAAACTGTCTCTTCCATTTACAACTCTAGAATCTTAAATGTTAACAAGTATCACTAGACAGCCCCCATCATTAACTTACTGGTATCACTATTTTAGTCAACTTTGTTTTCTTTCTCTGTGTAGACTTGGCTGTCCTGGTCTTGCTTCGTAGACCAGGTTGGCCACCATCACACAGCCAATGCCAACTTTGTTTTTTGAGGTAAGACCTCACTATAGCCCTGGCTAGCCTAGAGTACTATGTATAGGCTAGTCTGGAAATCTAGATATGCAACTGTCTCTGCAGGATTAAAGTGAAGGTGCTAAGGCTGTATGGCACCACACCCAGCCCACACAGCAAAGGTCTTTCAACATGTAAAAGATTTAGAAACTTAGGAATAAAAGCTATCAGACACAATACAAAGGAAATAATTTAACACTTCATACCTGGTGGCATACCAGGCATCAGAGGTGGTATTCCAGGTCCAGGTGGCATCATTCCACCCATTGGCATCATTCTATAAAAAAAGCAAAATTTAAGAAAAAAGAAAGTATTTATTAATAATATAAACCATAAATTTTTTCGCAATTATAAAACACTAAATGAAAACTTGAATATCTCAAGTACTAAAATCAGTCAAGCCACAAAGATCTACCTTACACTACAATAATTCTATCGTAATGTCCTAAAAAACAGCAAACTCTTGGGTGTACCAATAAAACAGGGATAAAACAAACTGAAAAACCCTTGTTGGCAAAACAAGGTCTGTAAGATCCAACAGCATTGTTGAGAATATATTCAGGAGGCCCCATCTAATAATAAATGTGTGACTGGAAGGTTTTTGTTCCACTTTAAAAATATACACATACAACAAAAATAAAAACTTTTTTAATTTGAGTTGTCCATTTTGGAGTAAAAATTTCTGTCTAGGAGGAACAAGGAAAAACCATCACCAATTGGCAAATATAAACTAGAATTAAACATAAAATTTTACTTCATAATATTAAACTATGACTCAAAAATATAACCCATATTTATAGTTTCCCCTTTTTAAAAAAGCTCACCTTCAAAGATCAGTCAGTGTCCAATTTACTTCAAAATATTAGGTTACTAACATATAAACTTAACTTGTGGTCTCTTTTGGTTTTCTGGTGTTGGGGATAAACCAGTGTCTGGTGCATGTTATATACGCACTCCACCAATGAGCTACATTATTCCAGTATTTCTACAGTTTAAGACTTTTAATCAGAACTTCTATATATAAATCCTAATTACACGAAAATGTGATTACTTTCTATAATAATAAAGCACGATGGCAGATTAGATCTTAAAGTATTACTTATTATTAGGTCTTACTACCTAATGATAGCTTGAGAAAGCATCTGCACATTTGGGAAAAAATGTTTTTCTCCTTTAAAGACAGTCTATATAGCCCAGGCTAGGCACTATGTAGCCCAGGCTGGCCTGAAAATCATTATGCAAAACAGGCTGCCTCATATTAGAAAAGGGATCTACCTACCTCTGCCTCCCAAATTCTGAGATTAAAAAAAGTGAGGTCTACTATGCCTGAGAAGAAAATTATTTTAATGTGTCTATTTCCTCAGAAATGTTTTAATATCTAAAGAGATGTGTCAATGAGCTAACAAACTTTAAAGTTTTAGTGAGGAAGATTAGAAAATTTCTTAAGTCAACTGAATAAATATCATTAAACACACACACAAATGACATTATGATTATATTATATTTCCTGAATTACATTATGAATGAGATGCTTACATGTTTTCACCGCAAAATGACTGGGTGTATTTTCTCTGATGATGCAATCTGTGAAAATGTATGACAAAATCAAAATCTAACTGTGATTTTCAGAATACAGTGGGAAAGTGTATTGCATACCTTTCATATCGAACTCTAAGTAAAAGTGATGGGCAACTCAACTTCATTTAGTTTCTGATGCTTTGGTAAATCATTTACAGTTTCCTTTTCATCAACTACACATTGTCCTTGAAAGTTCCATAACTAAGTCACTCAAATCTATAGCCAACACTTTATTTACAGCAAATTCAACTGAAGCAGATGGCTTCCTAAAACCAAAAATCTATTTTCCTCAGAGGCAAATGTATTTGTCTCATACTTACTAACCCCTTATTAGATAAAAATTTATGGAGCCCATATCTTTTGAGAAGCAAAAAAGGGGAAACATTTAATTTGCAGCACCCAAGTTGAAAAACACCCAAGCCCACAAACCAACTAGAAGTTTGCTTACCCAGGTGGCATGCCTGGCATAACTGGAGGCATGCCTGGCATCAGGGGAGGAACACCTGGCATCAATGGAGGTATGCCTACAAATCATTTCAGCAACAAAGTTAGTACTGGAAATTAAGCAGGAGGAAGGAACACTTGCATCAGAACAGTGAGGTCCTCAGGATACACTTGTTAACAAATCTCATGTTACCTGGAGGCATTCCTGGTGCCCCTGGAACTGGAGGCAGTCCTGGCTGAGCCATTGGTGGAATATAACCTTGCTGAGGCTGAACAGGCTGTGGCTGAAAGGAAGTTGAGGCTGCAGATTCGTCATCATCATATTCATCAGAATCATCTTGTTGCTTCTTTTTTTGGCTCTCTACAAAAAAAGTTTTAATTTACTTTCGAAAGAAAGAAAAAAAAGAAAAGAAAAAAAGAAAGAAAGAAACAAACATACATGACCTAAACAACTTAAAAATTTTATGTGATTTTGCCCACAACGTTGATCCAAGAATTCTGGAGGCAGAAGCAAGTGGATCTCTGTGAATTACTCCAGTTCAAATCACCTCTTCTGACCCTCGTAGGCACAAGGCACCCAAGTAATATAGAGACATACATGCAGACAAAACATTCATTCATACACATAAAATAATTTCAAAACAAAAACACAGGAGATTGGTAACATTTTCTACCGTCTGCACAGTGCATAGCTTAAAATCCTAAATTAAATGATGCTAAGAAAGAACATGAAAAAGCTAACTTAAAGTTAGAATTGGTGGGGCTGAAAAGATGGCCAGGTTCAGTTCCCAGCATACACAAGGAAGCTCACAGCCAGATATAACCAGTCTTTGGTAATCAGACACCCTCTTCTGGCTTTTGTGGGCACAAGACACAGTGGAACACAGAAATATGTGCAGGCAGCATCCAAACACATGAAGTAAAACTTAGATATGAAAATTTGGGAGCTGCACGCAGTGATGCACAGCTGTTACCACATCTACTCAGGGGTGTAAGGTGCAAAGCTAGGCAACCTGTGCTCAAGCCTCAGAACAAGACACACAATAACCCAAAACTTAAATTCATGCTTGAAAATAGCAACTCAAGCTGGGCAGCAGCGCACATTTGTAATCCCAGCACTCAGTGAAGCACAGGCAGGTGGATCTCTGTGAATTCAAGGCCAACTTGGTCTACAAAGCAAGTCCAAGACAGCCAAGGCTACACAGAGCAACCCTGTCTGTAAAAACATGGGGGAGAGAGGGGGAGAGAGAGAGGGAGGGAGGGAGGGAAAGAAAGAGAAAGAAAGAGAAAGAAAGAGAGAGAGAGAGAGAAGCAATGCTGAGCTGGGCAGTGGCACATGCCTTTAGTCCCACTACTTGAGAGGCAGGTGGATCTCTAAGTTTGAGGTCAGCCTGGTCTACAGAGTGAGTCAAGGCTACACAGACAAACCCTGTCTTGAAAAAACAAAGGGAAAAGAGTGAAATAAAATAGGAATACTGTCAGTGTAAATAGATTTTAATACATTGCAAATTTTACCTTGTGTTTTCTGTTCAAGAAGTCGCCGTCTTTCATCCATATCTTTTTCTGGAATACCTTCCATGCCATATATTTCCAATTCTATGTCTGTTCTCCCAGGAATTGCATTCGGTACAGCATCTATGGTTTCTTTATGCACCTTAAAAAATTAAAAACAAAAAATGTTAGATCATGAAAGTCTTTTCTACACTAGAAATTCCTCAACAGACCACTTAGTAGGATCTATTTTAAGACTTTTTTCCAGGGCTGAAGAGATGGCTCAGCAGTTAAGAGCAGTAGTTCTGAGATCTGAGTTCAATTCCCAGAATCCACGTTTTAGTTCGCAACTGTCTGCAACTACAGTTCCAAGGGATCTGACACCCTCACAGCGACATACATGCAGTCAAAACACCAATGCAAATAAGGAAGTAATAAATAAATAAAATTTTAAAGCAAAGCTTTTTTCCAGGCCATGGTGGCACTCACCACTCAGGAGGCAGAGGCAGGTGGATCTCTGAGTTTAAGGCCAGCCTGGGCTACACAGAGAAACCCTGTCTAAAAGCCTGGCACCCCCAAAGACTTTCTGTATTTAAGTCCTACTTTTGCCACCTACTGGCTTTACAACACCAGTCATCTGACCACTAAGCCCAAATGTACCTCACCTATGTAGCAAGACTTTATTTTTATTATTTATTTACATTCAGGGGAGATGTTGCCCCACATCACACAAAGTAAGTTCAGAGTAACAACCTGTGGAATTTGATTCTTCTCCTCCCATGTATGTCTCAAGGGTCAAATTCAAGTCTCAGTGCAGTTTTCAAGTTTGAATGTAAGCACTTTTACCCACTGAGCCATACCAGACTCCTTGAAGCCATTTTTCTTGCTCAGAATACTTTAAAAATCATCCTTCATTCCTCACTTTTTCTCTGACTAGACATCAAATTACTAGCAAAGTTTGTTCTGACAACAATGCCTCTTTTTAACCTTCCAAGTCTCCTAACTGAACTCAATGCACTTCAGTCTATTTTCAAATCTCCAGATAAAATTGCCACATTTGAAAAACTGTAAAACAAAGGCAAGTGTGGTGGCCCATGCCTTTAATCCCAGTACTCAGGGAGGAAGAGGCAGGCAGATCTAAGTTTGAGGTCAGCCAGTGCTAAACAGAGAAACTCTGTCTCAAACAAAGAGCTAAAGCTATTGGTTAGTATGAAGAATGTGTAAAGAAAACCTAGTATGTAAAAGGCTCGGGTTAGACTGTCAGCATAGTGTGACAGGTGCATATAAACATCAAGTCTGTGTTATATTCACTATCTAAATTCCTTTCATTCAGAATTAACACACTAACATACTACTGCTGCTTCTTTCAGTCAATATAGCAAAATTCTCCAATATTCAAGATCTTTCCTTTTGCTAGTCCCTGAAAATTATTCACTTCTTTTCAAATCTTTTCTCATCTGACTGCTTCCTAGTTCTACCTTGTTTTCATTTTCTCTATCATTTATTATGAGACAAACCACGGTACTTTCTTCCACAATATAAATCTAAACTCATTTAAATGCTTTATACCCAAGCATTTAATTTGCTGCTGTTCCACAGGAATTTTCTGTGAGGAATGGAAATGTTCTCTATCTACCCCTTCAATAGTCAAGCATGCTACATGTAGCTAGATACAAAGCACTGAAAATACAACTAAAACATACCTAGAAAACTGTATTCTTTTTAATCTTGATTAAATACCTATACAAAACCAGAAAGTACTATGGCATAAAGCTATAGGTCTAAAGCATAGTAGGCTCTAAAATGCTTGCCTCTCTTTTTGGGCTTTGAAACAAAGTTTTACTATACCCCAGGTTTCAAATTGAGAGCCTAATTCCTTACCAGTCTAAGGTAACATAGTATCTACTAAAATAAATAATTGTAAAAAGAAGAACATACTGTTTTCTCTCTATGTAGCCATGGCTGTACTAGAACTCATTCTTTAGACCAGGCTGACCTCATACTCAGAGATCTGCCTGCCTCTCTGCTGGTATTAAAATCATGTACCCCCACCAACGGTGAGATTAGTTTTTAAGCAGATTGGCTATTCATCAAGTGTGATAAATTATAAAGATAGTTTCCCGAAGACATATCCAAGATTCTTCTTTATGTAGTTACAAATCACAAGGGCAAAAAAAAAAAAAAAAAAAAAGAAACAGAACACAGAATACAAGAAAAATCCTTACCTGCATGCAATGAATAGCTAAACCAGGTCCTGTGTACAATTTCTTATGACATATATGGCACTTAAAATGCTTTGCTTTTTGGTGCTGTATAAGGATCTTCTCATCATCAAAATCTCTGTTACAATACCTGGTCAACATTAAGGTTTAAAAAAACTGCACAAAAGTGACTCCACTGCCAATGAAAACATCTGTCAACCCTGTCACATCTGGGTGGCTCTCACCTAATTAGCTGCTAAAGCAGGAGGAAGCTTGAGGCCAGGAGAGTTGGGAAATCTATGGATCCTCCATCTCATAAATTTCAAAACAAAAAGAACAGAAAGCTGGAAAAGGTAGTACATGTCTTTAATCCCAGCACTTAAGAGGCAGAGGCAGACAAACCTCTTAGCTTGTGACCAGCCTGGTCTACAATAGTGAGTTTCCAGGCTAGCCAACAGCTATATATAGTAAGATCCAGCCTCAAAATAAAACAAATGCCATTCATATAACTAAAAAAATAGGGGCAACTTTAAAATTAAAAAAAAAAAAAAAAACAAAAAAAAAACAAAAAAAAAAAAAACCTGGATGTGGCTTAATCCCAGCATCCAAAAGACAGAGAAAGTTTGAGGTCAGCCTGATCTACATATTAAGAACCTATCTCAAAAATCAAAATAATTGAGGCTGGAGAAATGGCTCAGAGGTTAAGAACACGTGCTTTTCTTCCAGAGGTCCTGAGTTCAATTCCCAGCAACCACATGGTGGCTCATAACCATCTGGTAAGATCTGGTGTGCAGGCACCATGTTGTATAAATAATAAATCTTTAAAAAAAAAAAATCAAAATAAGAGGCCAGAGAAATGGCTTAGGGTTTGAGAGCGCTTGCTGCCGTTTCAGAGTACAAGGTTTTATTCCCAGCACCCATGCAGCAACTCACAATTAGAATTACAGTTCCAAAGTCAGGTGCTGTGGCACATGCCTTTAATCTCAGCACTCTGAGAGGCAGAAGCAGGTGGACCTGTGAGTTCAACCTGGTCTACAAATTGAGTCCCAGACAGCCAAGGCTACACAGAGAAACCCTGTCTTGAAAAGTAAAAACACATATAAAAACAAGAATTTCAGGCATGTCCAAAGCTTAATGAAAATTAAATGAGCCAGGACAGGTGGCACACTGCAGTGTGTAGCAGGAATATATCAAACCCAGGAAAGCCTGGTATGCAGACTCAGACCTTATCTTAAAAATAATATCTTCTCGCCTAACATACCCCATGCCTTTGATATCAACACTACAGATGAAAGGGCAGGAAGAACTCTATTCTGTGAGTGCCAGGTCAGAACAGTGAGGTTGTCTCAAAGAAAAACTTCCAGAACTCTAAAAACGGGCAGTGGTCAAAGTGCTGGGATTACCCAGCACCTGGGAGAAAAAAGGCTTACCGATCTGAGTTCGAGGTCAGCCTGGTGAACAGATCGAATTACAGAGAGCCAGAACCCCAACCCCGATATAAGGAAAAATAAGGAGGAAATCCAAGCAATTTCTCAACAATTCAGTAGATGTACAAAAAAAGACTCGAAACTGGGAATTCATCAATATTTATATTCTAGGATCCAAAATCATGACAGAGCAAACCTCACATTTAACTAACAATCCGTAAAATTCCTTCCAGTTCCATATTCGTCGAGGAAGGTAAACTCGCATATATGCACAATGCCAGGCGTTCTGACCTCACAAGATTTTTCCTATAAACCGTATTACAAAATTCGTGACCGATTTAGGTATTTGTTGACTATTTTAATAACGTAAGATCATTACTTGTAATAGATAAAATCAAGTTTAATGTAAAATACGTTATCTCTTTCAAAAAATACCAAAAACCAAAGAAGAGAAAAATAGAATTCGTTTCTTTTGTTTTTGTTTTTTTTTTTGCAGTCCTACAAAATTGGGTAACAGATACTTGAAACTCCACCCAGTAAGCGAACCCTTCCTGTAGATTAAGGAGCCAGAAAGAGACGCGGAAGCCAAGCCTCTACCGTAAGGGGGGGGGGCGAGGAAGGGAGGAGGGCAGAGGCGGGGGGGCGGCCCCCCCGACATTCACAACCCAATTATCCTGGGAGTCAATTAGCACATTTGCCCCAAACTCAAGTCCCTCTGTGGGATCTCCCAACCAAACAACGGAGACCCGAGTCCCTGGGCGCGACCTCACTCGGTGGAGGGCTGCAGGCCCAACGCTCGCACACAAGCGCCTGAGTCACCGAGGCCAGGCCCACCCAAGGCCGGAGCCCTCCCACCGCAAGGACCCCATCTTGCACGAAACCATCCTAAATCCTAACCCAGCCACCCCGGCACGGGGGGCCGGGAGCGGCCCGCCAAGAGGCCCACCGCAGGCCTCGCAGCCCGAGGCCCGACTAAGCGCCACCCACGCTCGGCCTTCCTCGTCGAGCCCACAAAGGATACCAGCACCACGGCTTCAGCTGCTTCTTCTTCTTGCGACCCATAACTGCGCTCTACAGACCGGGTAGAAAGGAGGCGGAAAGAAGCTGGACAAGCCAGAAGAAGATCGCCCTCGTCTCCGAACCAACCGCCACCACCGCGTCCCACAGGAAACAGACACAAAATGGCCGACACCCTCGTTCTCTCTTCTCTACCTCCCGTCAGCCACCGGGGTGAGAGCCGGGGAGGGTCACGTGACACGGGCCTCTGCCCTGAGTGGGTGGAGGATGCACTGCCGCCATCTTATGGGGTTAAGCGGAGCTGCGGCCTCTGGGGTTGTGTACGCTGAGCGTTTAGTGCTTGTCTCCCCGACTAGGTCTGACCACACGTGTGCAAATTGCGGAGAGGAAAAGTTTACCATTGTAATTAAAGATAGTTTTACAAAAAATAAATAAAAGAAAGGAGGGAAGGAAGGAAGGAAGGAAGGAAGGAAGGAAGGAAGGAAGGAAGGAAGGA
>NW_026595981.1:6029757-6076606 GCF_907164565.1 Psammomys obesus | reverse complement strand
GGAAGGAAGGAAGGAAGGAAGGAAGGAAGGAAGGAAGGAAGGAAGGATAGTTGGGACAGGGCCAGTTTGTGTGTTTTTTTGTTATATGTTTTTTGTTGTTTTTTTTTTTTTTTTTAATGAGATCATATCTTACTGCATAGCCCTGCCATTAAGGCTGCAACCTGGCCAATTCGTAAATTTTGTTTCAGTTGTTGGATGTATCCTTTTTGTTAGTGGGGCTTATAAGGTCAAAGATGTCACCATTTTTTAGTGACAGTCAGGGAGGCAGTACGCGGTCAGTTCAGCTGTAGTGAGGAGAAAAATGTGAAGTGCTGCAGAACTTCAGAGCAAAACAATCCTAAAGAGGCGATCATAGGAATGTCTAAAAAGATCCAAGAAGGTTCCGTGAGAGCAAATAAGAGGGAGACATTCATTTGAGGCCTTTGTTGTCCCAGCATTCAGAAGGCTGAGATAGAGGACCTTGTGAGTACAAGACTTGGAGGCTAGCCTGGGCAGCAAAGCCTGACCTTGTCTCTGGGTTTTAATAAATAATAACAGTGAGCTAAGTGTGGTGACCGCATACCTTTAATCCCCACACTCTTGAGGTTAAGGCAAGTAGATCTCTGAGTTCATGGCCAGCCTGGTCTACATAGTGAGTACCAGGACAGCCAGGACTAAGTAGAGAGATGCTGTCTCAAATTTTTTTAATTAATTAACTTTTTTTTAAAATAAATTACAGTTTATTCACTTTGAATCCCAATGTAGCCCCCTTCCTCATCCCCTTCCAATCCCACTCTCCCACCCTCCAATGCCCCTCCCCAAGTCCACTGATAGAGGAGGTCCTCCTCCCTTTCTTTCTGACCCTAGCCTATCAGGTCTCATCAGGACTGGCTGCCTTGTCCTCCTCTGCTGTCTCAAATTGTTAATTTGAGGCTTTGACCCTGAAAGTAACAGGACAGGAAACAAACGTGCTGGTGGCAAAAGATAATCCTGGAAAGTCTGGCAAAAGCAAGTACTAGAGATAGCTAGGAAAAGTCCAGCTGAAGTCTCTGGGTACTAAAACATGATCATGGTTCATGCCTGTAATCTGTGAATTGCAGGAGGCGGAAGCTGGAGGATCCAGCGTTAATGACCAGCCTCAGTTACATAGTGAGCTGGAGACCTGCCTGGGCTGTATGAAACTGTTCCTCAAAAAAATAACAAAAAAGCTGGGCCTGGAATCCCATCACTCAGGGAGGCAGAGGGAGGCGGATCTTTGTGAGTTTGAGGCCAGCCTGGTCAACAGAGGAGTCCAGGACAGTCAGAGTTGTTACACAGAGAAACCCTGTCTCAAAACTTAAAAAAAAAGAAAGAAGAAAAGACAAGAAAGAAAGAAAGAAAGAAAGAAGAAAAGACAAGAAAGAAAGAAAAAAGAAAAGACAAGAAAAGAAAAAAGAGGGTCCTTTTCAGACACCAAACCTGCCAGAGCGTTCATCTGTAAATTCCTGTCTTCTAGACTGGAAGAAATAGATTTTAATTTTATTTGTTCTTGGATTTGCTTGTTTACTGAGACAAGGTCTCAAATGTGTAGCCCTGGCTGGCCTAAAAACTCACTATGTAGAGCAGGTTAGCCCTGGACTTGGAGATCCACCTTCGAATGCTGGGACTAAAGGCGAGCAATGTTAAGGTTCAGGAGTGGCCGCACACTGACCACTCAAACACCAGACTTAGACTAATGGAAGTTTATTGAATGCTGAACAAAGACTGGCCAGGGACACAACTGAAGCTCAGAAGCCAGACCTTGACTCAGTCTGTTTCTAAGGCAGAAAAACCATGACCAGGTAACAACCTGGTAACCAGGTGGGAAGCAAGGGGAGGACAGCAGTACATCATTTTGACTAGCTAAATACAAAAAGAATTGATTTTGTTCCAAGTACATTGTATCTAGGTAGGTAGCGAAAGCATTTTAAGCTGATTGGCTAGGATATTGGCTTGGGGATTTTCTAGTTCCCCACTGTACAGGGAGAAAGGAACATAGCAGGGTATTGTGGGGGTTTGTTTTTGTTGTCGGTTGTTGATGTTTGTTTTGTTCTGTTTTAATTTATTATTATTTATACAGTAGTCTGCCTGCATGTGGGCTGCATGCCAGAAGAGGGCATCGGATCCATTCATAGATGGTTAATGAGCCACCATGTGGTTCTGGGAATTGAACTCAGGACCTTTAGAAGAAATGCCAGTGCTCTTAACCTCTGAGCCATCTCTCCAGCCCCCGTAGTTTTGTTTAAATAGAATATATATCATTAATTCAAGCAGAACATTCAACAAGAATTGTAAGTAAAAGGCTATTCAAGTGTTCTCAGGAAGGTAGAACCTAAACTTAATTTCACCTTATGATCAAAATGGAGACTTAAAAACAAAATGGCTTCTGTTATGGGAAAGACAAAAGCAGGTGTTAACAGAGGAGCTATAATTATGCTATGAACTAAAGCAGGTCTCAAAGAAGGGGCTATAGTTAGCAAAATCTTTAAGCAGGTTATAACAGCAACACCATTTCTGTTTTTATAAAGGACCCAGTTTTGAGGTTTTTGTTTTGTTTTGGCTATTTGAAACAGGGTTTCTCTGTGTAGCCTTGAATGTCATGCAACTCTCTTTGTAGACCAGGCTGGCCTTGAACTCACAGTGATCTGTCTGCCTCTGTCTCCCTAATACTGGGATTAAAGGTATGCACCACCATGCCTTCCTTAAATGAGCCAGTTTATGGTACTTTCTCATAAAAGCCCAGCACACTAAAACAGAAATGTGTCTAACTGTAGTTGTTTCCAAGATGGACCCCTTTTGACCAAGCACCATCTATTGTGTTTCTGACTCTTAATGAATGAGTATCTTCCAGATCCTGAACTCTCATCACCTCACTTTCTTCTGTCCTCTCTACTTGTCTCACTCAGTAAGAGCTAGTCTCACCTGTTGATTTTCTTCAGTTCTAACAGATTACTTATACAGATTACAAGTTACTTATATTAAAATCCACCTAATAAACTGTCTCAGGTAAGCCATGATTTGCAATCTTACCGTGAGTGATAGGGAGTGCTAGAGTCATTCATTTTCTCTTTCAAAACATAAACTTTACCTGTGGTTCGAATAAGAGCACAGATTTAGAATACTAATCACTCACTGTGTAGAGCATGTCTTACAGGACTATGGAAACACAAATGAGACACTGACTCAAAACAAAAGTAAAACTAGGGCTAGACTTATATATAGCTCAGTGGGGAAGGATTGCCTAGTAATACTTAAAGTTCTGGGTTCAATCCCCATATAAAATAAATAAATGTTAAAAATATAAAAATAAATAAAGCTAGGCATGGTGTGTGGAGAGCTGCTTGTTTGGCAAGCTGCTTTGTTGTTGAGTATTCAGCAAAAAACATATTTTGCCTTGGCCTTTACCTTGAAACAGAGATAAACAGGATGTTTAGCCAAGTTCCTTTAACTTGTTTGTGGGACCATGGACATTTCTATTATACAGAGAAGTGGTCTAAGAAAACAACTTTGACTGCTCCGTGAACCCCTTACTTTTATTGATGTACCTTGTTGTGCTTTGCCTATAAAAAGTTGCTGTGAAATAAATTCAGGGCTTAGTATTCTCTAACAGTCCTTTCAGGCTGATCCCTTGTGTCTTGCTTTATTTCTTTCAATCCTCAATCCCCACTCGACTTTGCTGGCGGGCTCCTGCAGTGGTGGCACACTCCATTGATCCCAGCACTTGGGAGTCAGAGGCAGCATCTTTGTGAGTTCAAGGACCGCCTGGTCTACAAAGTAAGTTCCAGGATGACCAGGGCTACACACAGAGAAACCCTGTCTCAAAAAAAACCTATATATGTATATGTATATGTATATAACCAATATATATTTATGATTTATTTTTTGTAATGGTTAGCTTAGTTTGTTTGTTTCAAAATAGAGTATCATACATCCCAGGTTGGCCCTTGAACTTGCTATGGAGCCACTGATGACCTTCAACTCCTTTTCCTCCTGTTTCTATCACCCAAGTGCTGAAATTACAGGTATGATCCCATTGTGTGTGTGTGTGTTTTATTGTTATTTGTTTAAGGAAAGTGTAACAGGGCCCCAGACCTTAGTATGCACCCCTAGACCTTAGCACAACTGACTCCAGGATGGAACTGACATTTAGGCTTTAAAACTCAGCACATAGACAGCAATATCTGCCAAAACTAAAACAAAGGCCTAATCCATCAAAGTTCATAGTTCTGGGAAAGTCTCTAAGCGTACTAAATTTTCTTTTTTGCTTCTGTAGGTCTGCTTCTGGCTAACTGTTCTTGTTAACTGAAGTATGTCAGCCCAGAACATAGTTTCTGTGCTTAAAAGTTCATTCTGGGAAAGGCTCAGGGCTACACTGGGATCCCAAGCTCTCCAAATAGTTGCCACCAGGCAATAAAGACTTTCTTTTTGGGGGGCTGGAGAGATGGCTCAGAGGTTAAGAACACTCTCTGTTCTTCAAAGGTCCTGAGTTCAATTCCCAGCCACGTGGTGGCTCCTAACCATCTATAGTAAGATCTGGTGTGCAGGCAGAATGTTGTATAGATAATAAATAAATCTTTAAAAAAAAAAAAAGACTTTCTTTTTATTTTGTTTATTTTTTATTTTATAAGTGTTTTACTTGCATGTATGCCTGTGTGAGGATGTCAGATCTTTTGGAGTTACAGACAGTTGTGAGCTTGCATGTGGGTACTGGGAATTGAGCCCAGGTCCATCTGGAAGAGCAGTCAGTGCTGTTAACCACTGAGCCATCTCCACAGGCCCTAATAAAGACTTTCTATTGGCTTAAACCCATGTCTGAGTAGTCTTTCTGGTGAATACTTCACAACAGAAAGGTCTCACTATGTAATCCTGGCTGGCTATAGAAATCTGGCTGCTTCTGTTTCTTTAAGGCATGCTCTCCTATACTCCGCATGCCTGTATTTTTTTGTTTGTTGTTTGTTTTTTGTGTCAGGGTTTCTCTACATAGCTCTGCCTGTTCTGGAACTTACTATGTAGATCAAGCTGGCCTGGAATTCAGAGATCTGCCTGCTTCCGCCTCCCAAATGTTGGGATCAAAGGCATGTGCATTACTCCCAGCTGGCACATTTATACATTTTTTAAAAAAGTATATTGGTTGGGCATGGTAGCACATGCCTTTAATACCAACACTTGGGAGGCATAGGCAGGCGGTTCTTTGTGAGTTGGAGGCCAACCTGGTCTCCAAAGCAAGTCCAGGATAGCCAGGGCTATTACACAGAGTAACCCTGTCTTGAAAAACAAACAAACAAACAAACAAAATTCTTGTAATTGGGGACTAGAGACATGGCTCAGTGGGCAGTAGCCCTTGCTGCTCTTCCAGAGTTCTTGAGTTCAGTTTCCAGCATCCACATCAGGTGCCTCTCAACCTCCTATAACACCACTCCAAGCAATAAGGCCCTCCTCTGTCCTTGGTGGGCACCTACACTCATGTAGCATAGTCAGGAGTCTCTGAGGATATTGAAAGGGCATTTGTTAGATGGGTTCACAGGTTATGTTCTAGGTACTCCTACAATGGCTGTCTCATGATGGAAAGCATGAGAATCTAGTTGTTTAGTCCACTAGGTTGGATGTCTCAGCAATCCCAGGCTGGGCCTAGAGTCCTAGAGGGTTCCTGGGGAGCTTCTTTGTCTTCAGTCTACCTTGGAATCTTGAAGAACTTGGACTTAATAACATCCGAAGTAACAAGACAATAAACTTGCTACCAAGATGAGGGCAAACAGGCAAAAAACAAAGCTTCCTTCTTCCAAGCCCTTTTACCTGAGCTGCTACCAGAAGGTGTGGCCCAGGTTAAAGGTAAGTCTTCCTGATTAAAATAATCTGATAAAAACACAACAAAAACAAACCAAATCTCACAATAATTCTCAAAGATTGGTTTTTAGTTAATTACTGACATAGTCAAATTGACAACCAATGTTAGCCAACACACACACACACATATAAATAAAAATAAATCTTTAAAAAGAGAACGTTCTATCAAAGAAAAAGCTTTGAGAATCTTAGGGAAGCTTTTTCCAACCTCGGAATTCAATGTCCAATAACATCAATCAAAAGTTGTATTTCTAGGACATATTCAATCAAACATGAGAACACAATAAAGGTATTTGAGGACTCACTTTTAGATATATGAGGACATTTTCAGACATGCAAGGACCTCAGACTCTTTTTACACATTCTTTCAGAGGATAGTATTGGAGGAGGAACTTCAGTATATTAGGAGAATGAGCCATGCATAACCAAACAAAAAAAAAAAGATGGAATCTATTAGGAAATGATATGAACAAGCAATACATACTGGGGTAGAACAAAGGCCTATGGGAAAGAATTTTCTGTATTGGTTTCCTTGGACCAACACAGCAAAGTGCCAGAAACTAGGCAACTTAAACAACAGGAATGATGGGCTGGAGAGATGGCTTAGAGATTTAAGAGTGCTTGCTGCTCTTCCTTAGAGGTCCTGAGTTCAATTCCCAGCAACCACATGGTGGCTCACAACCATATATAATGTGATCTGGTGCCCTCTACTGTCATGCAGACAGAACGTTATACATAATAAATAAATAAATAAATTTTAAACATAAACAAACAAAAAAACAGGAATGAAGTAAGCGTGGTGGCTCATGCCTGTAACCCTGGGAGGCAAAGACGGGTGGATCTCAGTTTGCAGCCAGCCTGGTCTACAAAGTGAGCCTAGGATAACAAGGCTACACAGAGAAACCCTGTCTCCAAACAAACAAAAACAGAAAGAAACAACAGTAATGTATTTTTCTTTCCTTATAGTTTCAGAGACACTATAATAGTGTCTGTGGTAGGAAGAGCTGAGAGGTCATATCACAGAAACACAAGCAAAAGACAGTGAGCACACTGGGAAGAGTGTGAGTCTTTGGAAACCTCAAAGTCAGTCCCCAGTGCCATACTTCCTCTGACAGGGCCACACCTCTTAACCCTTTCTAAACAGTTCCACCAGCGGGAGGGGGGGGAGTCCAACCATATATGCACCTATGGAACCATTCAAACCACCACATATACCACCATTTTTTAAAAAAAAAATTGATGTTGAGTGGGTTATTTAGATAGTCCTTGCTTTTCTTCTGCCAGCTGTCTCCTCTCCTCTTTCCATTTCTCTCTTTTCCCCTTCACCACTGATAATTGAAAGCCCATTGTCTAATATAAATGTGGCAAAGAAGTTTTCCCAGATTGTTGATTATGCTGTGAACTGAAGTTCTCTTAAAAAGCCTAATCTACATTCAAGAGCTTGACGATTGAACTTGGCTGACTGTAGGGAGCCCTACAATGCCAAATAGATGGAATGTTGTAGATAGAGAAGCCAAAGTTATCTTGGCCTACCATTCACTGTGGACCTCTGTATACAACTTAACATCTTGTGACTACTACCAGTAATATTCTTGGGGTATAAAAGAAGCGTGGCAGACGTAGGCTCCTCCTAACCTTAAAACCAAGAATGACAACATCAGAATATTGTAAAACATGCATTGCCTGGCTAAAGGGACCATCTTTGTCCTTTCCTACTTGATTATTCTATCTATTTTCTTTTGGGAAAGTCTGTGCAACCTCCTTAATGGGAAAAACTATAAGATTCTGAGTAATTTGAGCTTGTGGCCATGGTAATTCAGTTTAGTTGTTGTTTTGTTTGCTTGCTTTGGTTTTTTGAGGCAGGGTATCTCTGTGTAGACCAGGTTGGTCTCAAACTCACAGAGAACCACCACCTGTCTCTGCCTTCAAAGTGCTGCGATTTAAGCCTGGATAGCCAGGGTCACGGGTATTGGCTCAAAAAACAAACAAACAAACAAAAACAAAACAACAACAAAAAAAAAACCCTTAAGTTTTGTCCAAAATTTCCCTTCAAGCCACACAGGTGACCCAACCCTTTAGTTTTTATGTAATCAGCTAAAAAAAATGTTTCTTTCTATGGTTTCTAAATATTTTGTTTATAAAACACTCTTTAAATTCAAGAATTTAAAACAATTATGCTCCACTTTTATTGCTATCATTATCATTGCTTTTGAGACAGGGTTTCTCTGTGTAGGTGGTGTCTTAGAACTCGCTCTGTAGACCAGACTGGCCTCAAATTTAGAGATCTGTCTGCCTCTGCCTCTGCCTCCAGAGTGCTGGGATTAAAGGTGAGTGTCACCACCACCAGCTTGGTGTCCTTATTTACTTACTTTTAATATAATTTAACTTTTTTATATAAATTTTTATTTTTAATATTAATTACAGTTTATTTACTTTGAATCCCAGCTGTAGCTCCCCCCCTCATCTCCTCCCTGCCCCTCTCTAAGTCCACTATATAGGGGAGGTCGTCCTCCCCTTCCATCTGACCCTAGTTCTATGGCCTAGCAAGGCTGTTCCTCCCTCTGTGGGTGGTAAGGTCGAAGAGCCAGCCACTGAGTTCATGTCAGAGACAGTCCCTGTTCTCCTTACTAGGAAAATCCACTTGGATGCTAAGCTGCCATGGGCTACATCTGAGCAGGGGTTCTAGGTTATATCCATGCATGGTCCTTGGCTAATTTAACTTTTGAGGAAGGGTCTCAGTCTGTCGTTCTGGCTGGCCTGAAACACGTATGTAAACGAGGGAGGCTTTGAGCCTGCCTCTGCCTCCAGAGTGCTAGGATTAAAGGAGCACTCCACTAGGTCTGGCCAAAGTCTTTGATCAAACTTTTTTTTAGAAGCTCATTTTACCACCTTCAGCATATATTGCCTACTTGATATTCAATTGGTGGAGGAAAGATAGTTTACAAGAAATAGTAAGGGGTTCTCAGAGACACTCTCTACGAATAAGTTTCTCCAACTTAGCTTCCCAGTCTAGGACTCGGGACGCCTGCGGAACTCAGGTTTGCGGGGACCGGAAGGAGATCGAGCCGGCGCACAGAGGACCGCCCGGCCGCGGGGGAACGGTTTGACCGGGACACAGGGCCTCGAGGAGGCTGCCGCGATGCTCCCGTCTTTGCAGGAATCGCTGGATGGGGATGAAAAGGAGCTAGAGAGCAGCGAGGAGGGTGGCTCTGCGGAGGAGCGGAGACTCGAGCTGCCACCCAGCAGCCACTACTGCCTCTACAGCTACCGCGGAAGCAGGTGCCCGCGCCCTGCCCGCTGCGCCCGCGGCCCATCCTTGCACCCCGCGGCCCCTACTCGCCATCGCCTCTCCCCGCCAAAGTCTCTGGCCCCATGGGCCTCAGTCAGTTCTTCCCGGCCCTTCTGGGTTTTTATGCCCAGCACTTCCAAGCCTCTGCCCTCTTTCAGCCCCTGTCACCGCAGCCCCTGACATCTGTTCAGCGCAGTTCTTGAACACCGCATTCCTTCAGTGTCTGTTCCCAGCCTACTGCCCCTATCCCGAATTGTCCTCATTTCTACCACACACTTTCATCCTCACCCTCCAGTTTCCTCCGTTTTTGCTGCCTTTCTCTCCCCTTGGTACCCTCTGCTTACTCCAGCTGACTTTCCAGTAGCTCTTCTGGCCCTGCAATTTATTCTTTAAGATGTGTTTTAAAATTACGTGTGTGTGTGTGTGTGTGTGTGTGTGTGTGTGTGTGTGTATTCGCACGTACATGCATGCACTGAGGCCAGAGGCGTCACACCTGGAACTTAAGTTACCGGTAGTTGTGAGGTGCCCTGAGTCGGTTCGAAGAACCGAACTAGGATCCTTCCCCCTTTAGCAGTAGGAGCTGATACTCGCTCTCCGGGCCTGTTTATTTTTTTTTTAATTAACTTATTTTTTTCTTAATTAAGATATTTTATGTGCATTGGTGTTTTGCCTGCCTGTATGTCTGTGTGAGGGTGTCTTATCTACTGGATCTGGAGTTACAGACAGTTGTGAGCTGTCATGTGGTTGCTGGGAATTGAACCCAGTCCTCTGGAAAAGCAGTCAATGCTCTTCGCCACTGAGCCATCTTTCCAGCGCTTAATTTATTTGTTTTTTAAATGATTTATTTGGTTTTATTTTATATGCATTAGTGTGAAAGAGTCAGAGCACTTGGAATCAGCATTAAGAGACAGTTGTGAGCTGCCATGTGGGTGCTGGGAATTGAACCTGGGTCCTTTGGAAGAGCAGACAGTGCTCTTAACGACGGAGCCATCTCTCCAGTCCGCTTAATTTATTTTTAAAGAGGATTTTTCTTCTAATCTTCTGGATATTAGGTCTTTTCTCCATTTATTAAATACCCTGAAGAGAAAGGCTCTTGTCAGCACTAGTATTTGGCGTCTGTCATGAGAAGAGACACTGGAGGACCCTTGCACTCTGGCCTTGCAGTATTTTAATTGAATCCTTGATTTTTACCCAGCTTGCAAAGGTCGGGTACTGTGCATGATTTACAGAGTAGAGCTGATAGTACTGTTGTATTGTGTCTTGCAGATTGACGCAGCATCGAGGGGATAGTGATGATGGACGGTCAAGTGGCACAAATGCAGAAACTCCCTCTGGTGATGATTTCAGGTAAAAACAGCTAAGCATAATTCACCATGCTTTCAGTTTGTGGATGTCAGTGGGCGTCCTGTTGCCACTGAACTTTCTCTGAGTCAAACCTTCAGCTCCTCCTTTTCACTAGGAGCCTCTCCTAATTTCCTCCTTGTCTCTTTCACTCAAGGCAGATACACATACTGATAATATTTCCGTGGTTAGTCAGAAAGAATTCTTTTGAGTTTCTTGACTGGAACTCCTGTAAAACAGTCAAGATAATATTTCTATCAAGACCTAGACTTAAAAATAAAAACAACAGAAGCTGTTCTTTTGAAGGTCCTGGGCTCAGGGCTGGAAAGATGGCTAAAGATGGTTAAAAGCACTGTCTGCTCTTCCGAAGGACTCAGTTCAACTCCCAGCACCCACATAGCAGCTCACAACTGTCTAATTCCAGTTCCAGGTGGTTTGACACCCTTACACCAGTGCACACAAAATAAAATTAAATAAAAAAATTTTTTAAAGGTCCTGGGTCCAATTCCCAGTACCCATGGGGTATCTCTCAACTAACTCCAGTTCCAGGATCCAACATCTTCACAGAGATATATGTGCAGGCAAAACACCAATACGTATTAAAACCAAAAGAAAACAAAACAAAAATAAATAAAACAAAACCAAGAGCCGGACATAGTGGCATACACCTGCAATCTCAGCACTTGAGATGTGGGATGCCTGAGGATTAAAAGCTCAGCGTCAGACTGGGGAAATAGCTCAGTCTATAAAGTGCATGAGAACCCAACTTCAGTTTCCAGAATCTAGGTGAAGGCTGAATCTGTGGTATACTTGTAATCCCAGCCCAGGGTAGGCAGAGGAAGGAGGAGTCCTGGATCTTGTCAGCCAGGCAAACCTAATCCACTGGGACCTAAGCCTTAGGTCCCAGTGAGACATCCCATCCCCCAAAAGTAAGGTAGGTGGCATCTGAGTGTCAGGATCAGGTTAACCTCTAGCCTCTGTAACTATGTGCATATGCATACACAAAAACACACAGGTCCCTGCACACACACAAACATGCTACATGACACTCTATTAAAAAAGGGGGTGGAGCCCTGGAGAAATGTCTCAGAGGTTGAGAGCACTGGCTGCACTTCCAGGATCAATTTCCAATACCTATATAGCAGTTCGCAGCCACCTGTAACTCCAGTTCCAGGGAAGCTGATGCCCTCCTCTAGGCTCCACAGACACCAGGCACACATTTGGTGTACAGTCATGCAGGCAAGCCACCCTACACAAAAAGGAGGGTACTAGAGGGACAGCAGGGAGCCAAATTTAGTTCTCAACACCTCGTCAGGTGTCCCACAATAACCTGTAACTCCAGCTTCAGATGATTTGACACCCCTTCTAGACTCCGAGGACACTCACCATATATGGCATATACTCACACAGATATACAGACAAACGTAGAAGTATACTTAGAAATCCTTTTTTAAGGTTATTTTTTTTTAAGATTTATTTATGTACTTGAGTGCTCTGCTTTCATATACACCAGAAGAGGGAATCAGATTCCATTACAGATGGTTGTGAGCTACCATGTAATTGCTGGGAATTGAACTCAGGACCCCTGGAAGAGCAGCCAGTGCTCTTAACCATTGAGCCATCACTCTAGCCCCAGCAAGAAATCTTTTTTAAAAATTCTAAAACAGCAATAAACAAAACCCACCAAAATAGGTCCAATGAAATGGCTCAACAGAGAAAGACATTTGCTGGCCAGCCTGATGAGGTGAGTATGATATGCAGAGTCCATAAGATGGAAGGAGAGAACTAATTCCTGCATGTAGTCTTCTGATCTCTTCCCGAGCACGTACACAGAAACAGACATACACTACACACACGCATGAATGGACACAGAAATACAGTGACATATACACACTAGACAAATTGAGTGTAAAAATTTTAAACGGATGAATAAAAATTTTCAAAATCTGGGATGTGGGGGTGATATATATATATATATATATATATATATATATATATATATACATATATATACATATATATATGTATATATATATGTATGTATGTATGTATGTATATACATAGAGAGAGAGATGGATGGATGAAGCAAGCCAGGTGCAATGGCACAGGCCTGTAATCCCAGCACTCAGGAGGCAGAGGCAGGTAGATCTCTGTGAGTTCTAGGCCAGCCTGGTCTATAGAGTGAATCCAAGACAGCCAAGGCTACACAGAAAAACTATCTCAAAAATTGAAAAACAAAAACAAAAAATAAAGGTGAAGCGAAAGTGACCATGAGATGGTATGTTCATTAGTTTATTTTTGATTTTTTAAGACAGGGTTTCTCTGTGTAGTCCTGGCCATACTGGACTCACTTTGTAGAGCAGGCTGGCCTCCAACTCACAGAGACCCACCTGCCTCTGCCTGCCAGGTACTGGGATTAAAGGCATACAGCACCACTACCTGTCGAGATGGTATCTTTTGAACTTGGATTGTGGGAACATGTAAGCTTGTATGGTTCTCCTAACTTTTGTTTGGTTTGCTTTTTCATTTTAGTTATTTTTTATTTTACTTTATGTGTATGGGTGTTTACCCTGCACGTGTGTGTGTGTACCACTTGTGTGCCTGGTGCCCAAAGAAGCCAGAAAAAGGCATCAGATCCTCTAGAACTGGAACTGGAGGTATAGTTATGAGTCACCTGGGAATTAAACCCAGGTCCAGTGGTCTTAAACTTTAAGCAATCTTTGCAGTCCCTTCTTTTGTTTGGCCTTTTGAGACAGGGTCTTTTTTTTTTTTTTTTTTTTTTTTTTTAAGATTTATTTACACACATGAGCACTCTATTTGCATGTATGCCTTCATGACAGGAGAAAGCATCAGATCCCATTAGAGATGGTTGTGAGCCACCATGTGGTTGCTGGGGATTGAACTCAGGACCTCTGGAAGGGCAGATAGTGCTCTTAACCACTGAGCCATCTCCCCAGCCCCGAGACAGGGTCTTCTTACATAGTCCTAGATGGCCTCAAATTCACAGAGATGCCCCTGCCTCTGCCTTCCAGGTGCTGGGATTATGGGCGTGTACCACTACACGTGGCTGGTGTATTTATTTTTCTGTGTGTGAGTCTTTTGCATACATGGATGATAATGTATTGTGTGTATTAGGTGCTCACAGGAGTTAGAAGAGGCTGTTAGATCCCTGTATCTGGAGTTACAGATAATTGTGAGTGGCAGAGTTGGGTGGTAGGAACTGAACCTGGGTCCTCCACAGGATCAGCAAGTGTTCTTAGCCACTGAGCCATCTTTCTAACAACTTGAATCATGGTCTAAATAGCATCACTGGCTTTGAATTCACTATATAGCTAAGGATGATCTTAAACTCCTGATACTTCTGCCTCTACCTCCTAAGGTCCAGGGTTACAGGCATCTGCCTGGCTATCTTTTGATTGAAACTGGGGCTTTGTAAACCGTAGCTAAGCACCACACTGAGGTATACTCCAACTGAGATAATCTTTTTGTTGTTGTTTTTGAGACAGGGTGTCACTATATAGCTCTGGCTGTTCTGGAACTTACTATGTAAACCAGGCTGGTCTTGAACTCACAAGGGATCTGTCTGCCTCTGCCACTCAATTACTGGGACTAAAGGTGTGTGCCACGATGCCTAGGAAGATAATCATCTTTAAGGAGGAAAGATGAATTTAGCTCAGTTTCAGAAGTTTCAGTCTGTGGCTTCTTGGCCCTGTTGCCTGTGAGCCTGTGGCAGCAGGGGTTCATGGCAGGAACACATGGCAGAAAGCCTGTTAATTTCATGGCAGCTAGGGAGAAGTGCAAAAAGGGAGGGAGACAGGCAGGCTTCCAACCATCTGGCCAACCAGTCAGGGTTCTGGTATGTTATTAGGATCATACATCCTGTGACTTCATTCCTCCTACCTCCTACAGGTTCTAATACTTCCGATAGCAATATGGTCTGGGACATTCAGAATCTAAACAATACCCCTCACCAACAGGGTTATCAGCATTCCTTTTTTTTTTTTTTTTTTTTTTGGAAGACAGGGTTTCTCTGTGTAATAGCCCTGGCTGTTCTGGCCTTAAACTCACAGAGATACACCTGCCTCTGCTGCCCAAGTACTGGGATTAAAGGGGTGCACCGTATACCACGTTTGCCCAACTGACAGCATTCTTAGAGAGACCCTAATACACAGCTGTAATTCTAACACTTGAGAGCCTGGGGCAAGTTTGAGGTTATGTAGCTGGTTCAAGACCAGCCTGGGCTGCACAGGGGTCCTATTGAGAGAGAGA
Source organism: Psammomys obesus (assembly GCF_907164565.1). NCBI lineage: Eukaryota > Metazoa > Chordata > Mammalia > Rodentia > Muridae > Psammomys > Psammomys obesus. The sequence continues at coordinate 6,061,866 of NW_026595981.1, read as the reverse complement.
TGGAGGCCCTGGCTTTGGTTCATTATTTCTGACTTATGGGTGTGAATGTACTGCTGGTAAGGAGTGTGTCTTTCATTTGTCTAGCCTCTCCCTGGTGGAGACTAACCTACCGTCTGAAGTGGAGCCTGAGCTACGCAGTTTCATTGCTAAGCGTCTTTCCAAGGGAGCGTTCTTTGAAGGGCTGGGTAATGTTGCATCTGTAGAGCTGAGGTCAGTATAAAACATGCTGTCTCCTGTGTTTTTATTTCTGAGCTAAACATGAGAACTGTGGAGAAACTGAGAAGATCTAGAACTGCAGAAAACATCTTTGTTTTCTGCTCTCTAGCACCTCCTCCCTTCCCACTTACAGCCAGGGCGCTGTCTCTACACATAAACGTGGTAAAGTTAGACTGAGTGACATTCTGACATATAGGTGTACTTCAGTCTGTTTTATTCTGAGACAAAAGAATCCAAGGCTGGAGACAGCCCTGATGTAGAGTATTTACCTAGTGTGTGCAAAGTTCTCTAGTCCTTCCATGCATCATTTAAAAATAGTTAATCACACAAGTGGAAATTGTATGCCTCCAGCTTGTAGTGTGCTTTCACAAATGCTGATGTAGTTCTTCTTACAAGGGGAGATGGGGCAGGTATCTTATTTTCCAGTGAGGAAGTTAACACAGAGAAGTGTTAACTTGGAAGTCCACGGTCACGGGGAGGTCAGGCTTACACAGATACCCTCAGCCTGATTCCAGCTGTCTGGCCAATACATTCCTTCAGACAAGGCGTTTGTTCAAATGTAGGTCCCCTTAGGAGTATGTACCTGTGGCCCATGGATAAAGTTACTGCTGGATTTTTCACATAAGACAGTAGAATGCAGTGGATCTGTTAGAGTCTGGTTTGATTGTTTTTTGAGACAAGGTCTCACCATGTAACCCTGACTGGTGTGGAACTCACCATGTAGACCAGGTTCTTGAACTCACGGAGGTTTCTTGTGTCTGCCTCCCGGTGCTGGGATTGCGGTGCATCAGCACACCTGGCCTGTAGCTGCTTAGTGAACCTCCCGGGGGTACAGCCACGCTCCTTTTCAGAGACAAGTAAGATAAGAAGGCTGGGGGTTCTGCCTGAGGGGTGATCTGAACGGTTACCAGATCAAGACCAGGCTTCTGAGCATCTACAGAGCGAGGAGCGTGAGTACCCGGATGCTCCACCTTACTTTTTCCTTCTCTTCTAGAACTCCAGGTTACCGAGTTGGTTGTTATTACTGCCTTTTCCAACAGGAAAAACTGCCTTCTGAGATAGCAGCAGTGGAATCTGAATATAACCCTTCCGAGTATGTGGTCTGCTTCTTAGGAGGCTCTGAAAAAGGACTGGAGCTATATCCTTTCCCTGGTGTTTGAGGGTGTCAGGAGGGAGAACAGTGGGGCAAGGGGCAAGTAGCCACCACCCTCTCCAACCTTAAGAGTATGTCTGGATGTCAGTTGTGGCGACTTGCCTAGGCTTGTCTTGATTCATATTGTATTAAAATTGAGAAACCTTGTCTTTTTTCTTTTCTTTTCCTTTTTTGAGACAGGGTCTCACTTTGTAGTCCTGGCTGTTGTGAACTCACTATGTAGACCAGGCTGGCCTTGAATTTACAGAGATCCACCTGCTTCTGACACTGAGTGCTAGAATTAAAGGTGTACCGTGAGACCTTGTATTTCTTTTTTGTTTGTTTGTTTTGTTTTTTTAAGACAGGGTTTCTCTGTATAGCCTTGGCTGTGCTGGACTCACTTTGTAGACCAGGCTGGCCACAAACTCACAGTGATCCAGCTGCCTCTGCCTCCCTGAGTGCTGGTAAGATTAAAGGCGTGCGCCACTATGCCTGGTGAGACCTTGTATATCTTGCTGAGAAGTAAAATACTGATTGATCATTCTGTATCTCTTCCTTAAGACTATACTTTCAGGCTTGAATTGGACAAGTATATTCAAGGGCTGAAAAGTAACATGACTTGTGAGGTAAGATGGCTGACAAGCTTGTTAAGACTGAAGTGATGAACTTACCATGGCTTGGTAGCCAGCAGACACTTCACTTCTAAAATCCTTACCTTGTGGGTAGTAGAGCAATAATGTGTACACAAGTAGGAAATGCAACTGTGTTACAGGTGCTAAAGGTTTCATGATTCTGCTTTTGATGTGTTGCACCAATGAAAATTTTAACGTTAAATCCAATTGTGGAAACCCACACCTGCCATCCCAGCATTTGGGAGGCACAGTTTGAGACTAGGCTAGTCTACATAGTGAATTCCAAGCCAGCCAGGGCTACATAGTGGACCCTGTCTCAAAAGCAAAACAAGGAGCTGGAAAGATTGCCCAGTGGTTAGAGCACTAGCTGCTCTTCCAGTGGACCCAGGATCAAATCCCAGCACTCCCATGGCAACTCACAACCATCTATATCTCCTGTTCCAGGGGATCTGACATCCTCTTCTCACCTCTTTGGGCACCAGACATATAAGTGTTTCACAGACATACATGCAGGCAAAACATCCACACAAATAAAATAAAATAACAAAACACAGCTGGTGATATGGCTTAAATTAAATGTGCCTGCCACCAAGTCTGACTATCTGAATTTGACACCCAGTATTCACATTGTGGAAGAAGGGAACTGATTTCCATGGGGTGTTGTCTGACCTCCGCATATGCATGACACAAGAGTGCATACATACACAGAATAAAATGTAAAAACAAAGACAAATCTATGTAAAAATCAGTGGTAGTTAATAACATACCTGGTGGGGAAGAAGAGGCCTTTTATCTGATTTCTAGGCACATAGGATCTATATTTTGATTAGCACAGTCTTTGCAGCCTGTGGCATCAGAGATATGCTAATTTATCCAAACCTGTCAGAACTATGCTTTCAAGCCAGCTGTGCTGGTGCATGTCTATACCAGCACTGGGGGGATAGAAACAGGAGAATCAGGAGGCTAAGGCCTGCCTCAGCTACAGCTTAACACCCACCTGATTTATGTGAGACTTTGAAAAAACTCCGCCTTAGCTTGCAGCAGCTATTACCTGAGACTCTCATAAGCGTATTACCCATTCCATGCAGCAATAGTTCTGTCTACTTGGCACATACTTATAAGCTACTGCAAGAGGAGAGGAAAGGACTACAGATGCATGAACCAGGGATTTGAGTCTAGGGTCCTGCTCTTCCAGACTGGAGCTCTTCCCACGTGACAGGGTCCCCAGAGATGAGCACAGTCTGGAGAGCTAGATGTGCTCATGAAGCATGTCTGGTAGCTAGTGGGCTTCTGTACTTTAGTTCCTTGTATCTCTCCTTATTCACATCCTGAGTTGAGCACACTGTCTACACCCTGATTCGCTCAGTGGCAGGCAGTTCATACTATGCATGTTGCAGACACAGCATATAGTCAGGATGGAGAAATGGGGTTATTTCGAGGATCTCTCCAGGGAGTGTGGATGCAGTGAAGAACTGCATAGGACCCTGTTTCTTCAGTCCAACCTCCCAGAAAAACTTTCAAATTCAGTTTTTGAGAGAGAGTCTTGTTCTACAGCCTGAATTGAAAACTCACTTTTTAGTCCAGAGTAGCCTTGAACTTGAGATATTCCTGTTTCAGTCTTCCAAGTGTTGAGATTATAGGTATGCACCAAGATGCATAGCTCACAATTCATTTTATTGCTTATTGTGTTAAAGAAAAAAAGAATGACTAGGTTGTGATGCATGCTTTTAATCCCAACACTCAGGAGGCAGAGGCAGGAGGATCTCTGAGTTTGAGGCCAGAAGACCAGAGTTCATTTCTCAGCACCCAAGTCTGGTTGTTCATAACCACTTACAACTCCAGATCCAGAGGATTCAGCACCCCCTTCAGAATCTAGTATGCCTCCACACCAACACACATACATACATACATATAAATAAAAATAAAATAGAAAAAATTATATTTAAGCAAGTGGCTTAATATGTAGAGTGCTTGTATGTGCTGAGTTTGGACTCCTAGTATCCACATACACATAAAAACTTGGGTGTGCTGACATGTACCTGTAATCCCAGTACTCAAGCTGTGAAGACAGATCCCTGAACCTCACTGGTCAACCAGCCTAGCCAAATCAGTGAGCTTCAGGTTCAATGAGATGCTCTGTCTCCAGAAATAAGATGGAGAAGCTGGAGAGATGCTACCTGCCACCAAGACTGAAGACTGAGTTCATTCTCCTGCACCCATATGCTTGAAGGCCAGAATTGACTTCTGCAAGTTGTTCTTTGCTCTATACACAGACGCCATGATACAAATGTGTCCACCACCACCACCCCACGTCCAAAAATGTAATTTAAAAAATAAGGTGGAGAGCAATTGAGGGAGACACCTGAGGTTAACCATTAGCTTACACATACCCAAAATGCATTGGGTGTATTGAAGAAGAAGTATATTTAGTAAAGGCGTTTATGATAGCAAGGCAAATGATATTCTGTCTTGATCTAGGGAAGGAACCTGGGGAATGATGTCAAGTCCTATCTGAACAGCTGGTATGAGGATGTGGTGTGTCCGATCCAAAGGGTGGTTCTTCTCTTTCAGGAGAAACTGACCTTTCTGCTACATGCCGTAAGTAATGCTCATGAAAGGGCATTCCCAATTAAATCTCTCGGGCAGACCTTGGATCATTTAGAAACATACTTATTTTCTCTAAACATTATTTTTCCCTTCCTGAATATTTCTTCAGGTTATATTTGCTGTTTACACTATATCTTATTGACTCCCATCTAGACCAGTTTTATTACTAAGGTGGGGTTGAGTTGTAAATGTCAGCTGGGTCATTTGAAAAAATGGCATTAAGAAATGTGCTTTCAGCTGGGTATGGTAGTACACCACTTTAATCCCTGCACTTGGGAGGCAGAGGCAGACGGATCTCTGTGAATTCAAGGCCAGCCTGGTCTACAAAGCAAGTTCAGGACAGCCAAGGCTACACAGAGAAACCCTCTCTCAAAAAAAAACAAAACAAAAACCAACCAACCAAACAATGTGCTTTCAATCAAGCTGTGCTGGTGCATGTCTATGCTCCCAGCACTGGGGAGATGGAAGCAGGAAAATCAGAAGGTTAAGACCAGCCTTAGCTCCAGAGAGTTTAATACCCACCTTATTTATGGGAGGCCCTGTCCCACTGAAAAAACCATTGGGGTCTTCACATTAAAAAATAATAGGCAGGTGTGGCACACACCTGTAATCCCAGAGGCAAGTGGATCTCTGAGTTTGAGGCCAGCCTGATGTACAGTGAGTTCCAGGACCGTAAATAAATAAACAGACAAGTAGATAAATAAGAAAGGGCCTCCCTGTGTAGTGTAGGATGCCTTAACTTTTTAAAGAAAAGACTTAAATTGTGTGTGTGTGTGTGTGTGTGTGTGTGTGTGTGTGTGTGTGTGTGTTCAGAGGAAGTTTGTCCTTATCTTCCATTTTGTTTCTGTGTGAAACACTACAGGCTGGCTGGCCCTTGAGCTTTCTGCTCATTGTCTCTGCCTTCTATGTCACCATAGGAGTTTATAATGCAGACCCCCAAATCTGGCTTCTTTTATTTGTTTGTTTGAGATAGGGTTTCTCTGTGTAGCCCTGGCTGTCTTGAACTCCATTTGTAGACCAGGCTGACTTAAAACTCACAGAGATCTGCCTGCCTCTGTGCTGGGATTACTGGGATGCATTATAGCACCTGCCTTTCCAAATCTGGCTTTTTCTGTGGGTTCAGGGACTGCACTCAGGCTGTCTGGCTTGAACAGCTTTTGCTCCCTAAGTCATTTCCCCGGCCTTGACCCAAAACTTTCAGTCTCATGTGCCTCGGCTTCTTGAGTGCTGAGATTAGAGACCTGCCCAGCCACATGTGCCTGAAACAGTTACTGTTGGAGATGATGGGAGACAGGTGCCATTTCCAGAAGAGTTGAAAATGAAAAGGCAAAGAGAGAAATAATTTTAACTTTGGGCCCCATATAAGCCTGATGACCATAGTTCAAGGTGGCAGGAGAGAACCAAATCCCAGAATTACCCTGACTTCCACGTATACTCTTTGACACTTTTACACACATGCACGCACACACACACACACTAAATTAACATTAGATAGATTTGGGAGCAGTGTAATAGATAGGGCACTTGCTGCTGAACTGGACAACCTGTGTTCAATCCCTGGAACCCTCATGCTGGAAGGAGAACACTGACTTCTCAAAATTGACCTCTGACCCCCACATGATGCCATGCATGCATACAGCCCCCATTAAAATAAGGAAGTAAAGCTGGAGAGGTGGCTCAGTAAAGACCTCTGTCTGCTCTTCCGGAGGTCTTGAGTCCAATTCCCAGCAACCACATGATGGCTCACAACCATCTATACCCTCTACTGCCCTCTTCTGACATGCAGATGTACATGCATGTAGAGCATTCAAAATAAATAAAGAAAATCTTTAAAAAAAAAATGAGGAAGTAAATAAATGCTGAAAATGTTAACATGGAGACTCTTGCTTATAATCCTAGCATTAGAGAAACTGAGGCTGGAGGATCCGGAGTTCCAGGATAGCCTATGCTGCATAGGAAGACTGTGTTAAAATAAACCATACTAATAAATAAGTTACAAAACAAACAAAAAAACCCCACATTACTGAGCAGGGCTTTAGCTTAGAGCACTTGCAAAAGGTGCAATGGGTAGTGCCCATCACACAGGGGACAATGGTTGGGAATGGTGGGTCGGTGAAGATTAAGCATCAAACTGGCTCCTTCTCCCTCTTTCTCTCGTAGGCTCTAAGTTATACTCCTGTTGAACTTAAAGAATCAGATGAAAAGACAAAGAGAGACATTAACAGGTAAAGAACACACTTTCTGAAAGCTCCACCCTGCCATCCCCACAGCTACATTTTAACCTCCCACGCCCCGTAGAGAATGCATTTGTTTTCTCCTGCTCTGCAATGTTGTTTGTAGAAAAAAGACTTGTATATGTGACAGGTTTCTGAGTGTGGCCAGTCTCCAAGGACTTATTCATGAAGGCACTATGACCTCTTTATGCATGGCCATGACGGAGGGGCAGTGTAAGTCTGTGATCATTGACTGTAGCGGGCCCCAGCCTCAGTTCCACAATGCAGGTGAGTTGGAAACCTAGAAGCATTGTTTGCGAACCCCTTGCCCTGAAAACACGAGATGCAGACGTGTCCTTCTTTTGTAGTTCTAAGTCTGCTGAAATCTTAACAAGCCTAGAAACATGGGGCTCCAGTCAGGCCTGGTATTCCTCTCTGTGCATATAAGCTCTTATGTGTACATAGGGACAAATAAAAAGAACCCTCATAAAGGCATTTTTAAATCTTGTTCCTTTGAGACAGGTGTAATCCAGCTTGGCCTTGAGCTGATGACCCCTCTGCCTTAGCCCTCTTAGCATCATAAGTATGTATCATATGAAGGCTTAGTTTTGATTGTTTAGTTGGTTGATTGCTTTTGAGAAAGGGTTTCTTGTAGGCTATTCTGGCCTTGAACTTCTCAACTTCCTACCTTTATCTCTCAAGTGCTGAGATTATAGACATTCATCACTATGCCTGGCTTACAGGCATTTGTTTGTTTGTTTTGTTTTTCAAGACAGAGTTTTTCTGTGTAGTAGTCCTGGGACTCACTATGTAGACCACACTGTACCTCCTGAATGCTGGGATTAAAGGTGTGCATTGCATCCACTTCCTGTAAGCTGTAAAGCCTTTTATTTAGTGTGTGTGTGTTTGTGAGTGAGTGCAAACACATGTGTATCCTAGCACACATGTGGGGCCAGTCCTCACCCTCTACTGTGTCTGAGACAGCTTCTCATTGGCTGCTGTGTGTGTCAATCTAGCTGACCCTCAAGGCTCTAGGCATTTTACTGTCTACACCTTCTATCTCAACATCAGAGCAGTGGGATTTCAGATGCACACTTCCACCTCTGGCCTTATGTGGACGCTGGAGAGCTGATATCAGCACCTCCTTCTTGCACGGCAACATGCCTTCTCTCCTGAGCCACCTCCCCAGCCCTAAGGGCATTTTGAAACATTTATTTATTTACTTTGTGGGTGTATATGAGGATGTTCCAAGATCAGAGGGCAAATTTTGGGGAATGGTTTTTCTCCTACCATTTGGGTTTCTAGAATCAAACTCAGGCTTGATCCACTGAGCCACCTTGCTGGCCCCACATAAAAGTTTTGTGTGTGTGTTTGTGTGTGTGTGTGTGTGTGTCTGTGCGCGCGCGCACTTGCATGTGCAAGTTTGTGTGTGAGCACAAGGGTAAGTGTTACAGTTGTATGTAGAGTCTGTTTCGTTGTTACCTGCTGTGTATGTGAGCACAGCTGGCCTGTGAACTTTTGGGGATTTCTCCCGTCCCCGTGTCCATACAGATGCTGAGATTACAGATACTTGTACTGTGTATCAGCCTTTGCAGGGTCCAGAGGTTCTGATTCAGGTCCTCATGCTATGTGGAAAGTCCTTTTTTTTTTTTTACTGAGTCATCTCTCTAACCCTCCAAAAAGACTTTTTTTTTTTTTTTTTTGAGACAGGATCTCACTGTGTAAGTGTGTAAGTCTGGCTATCCTCAAACTCTGCCTACTTCTGACTGCTAGGATTAAAGGTGTAGGGCCATACCTAGCAGCCTTTTTTTTTTTCAAAAACCTAGAACTATCTACATAAACTAGACTGCCTCCCAAATTTTGGGAGAACAGGAGTACACAACCAAACAGCTTTAAAAGTATTTTAAAAGTACCTTTTGTTTTGTTGACATAGATCTCTTTATGTAGTCCTGACTGTTCTGGAACTCACAGTGATCCACCTGCTCCTGCCTCCCAAGTGCTGGAATTAAATGCACCAATATACCCATCTTCTAAAGGCACTTTTTGATATAACAAATTGGAAGTAAACCAAATGTTTATAACAGGAAATCAATAAACTGCTAATTCACAGTATAGAATGTAGAGCGGCTAAAAGTGAACTAGAAATATATGTTAATATGGCTCTGAAACATACTGTCTGGTGAAACACCCACTAAGAAAAACACACAAAGCTGTAACATATACAAAACAATACATGTATAAGGTAGGGCAGGCAGCCAAAGCTTGAAGTGTATGTAGGAATGACGGCTAGCCCTTTCTGATGGGAAAAAGGGGAGTGCCATTATAGGGCTTTAACTGTTTGGGCATTTCTCAGCTAATTTTGAAGCCACAACACAAGTTGTAAATAATTATTTATAAATGTTTTTATAAAGAAATTCGTGCTAGGAATGGATAGATGGCTTGGTGGTTAATAGCATGTGCTGCTCTTTCAGAGAACAAGAGTTCAGTTCCCAGCACTGATGGGGCATCAAGGAGGAGGGCGTATCAGCCCACTTCTGGCTTCCTCAGGCACCTATACTCATGTGCACACACACACACACACACACACACACACATATATACATAATTAAAAGTAACAAGAGCAAAATCTTTAAAAACTGACGCACGTGCTTTGTGGTATTTAATTTCCTGTATTTACTGTTATTTAGGAAGCAACCGTTTTTGTGAGGACTGGATGCAGGCTTTCTTACATGGTGCTGAAGCGGGTAACCCTTTTCTTTTCAGACAAGTTCTGGAGAACTTTAAACTAAAGGTAATGAATTGACTGTGTGCCAAGGGCCACCTACAATGTTTTTGTTTGAATCTAATTATTGCAGGTGATAGCATCAGAGATGGGCTCTTACAGTCACAGTGTCCTTTCAATGGGGCATCCTCAGAGCTCAGAACACAGACGGTGTCTGCTGACCAGCAGCATTGCATGCATGCCATTTCATTCCCCATGCTTTGTGGTGAATCGCTTGCTTATATTTAGGGGACATCAAGCTGATAATTGTGATGCATCTCAGTTGCAAAACACAGAAATAAATGATTTCAAATTCTGGCAGGTGAGTGCTGTCACCTTAGGAGATATTTTTAAAAGCCTTTTTAAATGTGAGACTCTTACGCCAAAGGTAAAGAAAGCATGTTAGAATAGGAATAATGGGGTATTTTAAAAAAGCTCAGCGTTAGCAGGGTGTGGTAGTGCACACCTTTAATCCTAGCACTCAGATGGTACAGGCAGATGGATCTCTGTGAGATCCATCTGGTCTACAAAGTAAGTTATATAGTGAGACCCTGTCTCAAAATAATAAAACAGAACAAAAGCCAACATTATCAGCATACACTGAGTGCTCAGCTAGAGAGGGGGTATTTTTCACGAATCATCGTCTTACTAAACGTATTTAACTTCGTAATCTTTTCTAGGCCATACAAGACACAAACAATTTGAAGAGATTTATCCGACAGGCAGAGATGAATCATTATGCTTTGTTTAAATGTTACATGTTCCTTAAGAACTGTGGCAGTGGAGATATCCTTTTGAAGATTGTTAAAGTGGAACATGAAGAAATGCCTGAAGCTAAAAGCGTGGTGGCTGTCCTTGAAGAATTCATGGGTGAAGTGCTTGTCTGAAGTTTTGACCCTGTGTTGAGGACACTGATGGTGTGTATTGAGGGTGCATGTGTGGAACTGTAGTTGTCATCAATTATAGGATTACACTGCTCTTAAGATGACTGGAAACACCGCAGGTTCTTCCTTTTGTACATTTTTTTTGGGGTAATTTAATTAAACACAAAAAATATGAGGAATATCTTCACTGAGTCCGAGGCAAGTGCTGTGTTACAGCTGTGGAATGTTGCTGCATTGCTAGTCTCATAAATCCTAAGCTTCAAACACATGCTGCCTAAAAAGCTCTGGTGGTGATTTTTGGCTTCTCAGGAGCTTACTGTAGTATTAGCAGGCGTTCCTCCTCAAAAAGAAACATAGTAACTCTTTCTCAGTAGATGGTAGAATTTTTTGAAATATGTGATCCTAGTGGGATGTGATGACACATATCTATAATCCCAGCTACTCAGGAGATTGAGACAGGAGGTTCTCAGTTTCCAAGGTTCCAGGCCAGCCTGAGCTACAAAGTAAGTTTGTGTCCAACTTGGGCCACGTGGTAGTCATCATCATCCTGGTCTTACAGCACCAACATAGCCCTTCAGAGACAAGCTGTTCATCCTGTGGGTGCCAGATATACATCTGTGGTTGGCATGAATGAGGAAGCCACCTTTTAAAGCCAATGTGCAAATAAATCATGAGTGCATAAGAATTTAAAAATGAGCTTTAGGGGCTGGAGAGATGGCTCAGAGGTTAAGAGCACCGGTTGCTCTCCCAGAGGTCCTGAGTTCAACTCCCAGCAACCACATGGTGGCTCATGACCATCTATAATGAGATCACATGCAGGCAGATCACTGTATACATAATAAATAAATCTTTTAAAAAATAAAAATGAACTTTATATATAGATGCTTTTGAGCTGGCAAGATGGCTGAGAAGGTTAAGAAGCCTGCCACCCAGTCTGACAAAGTAAGTTAGGGCCTCAGGGCTCACACAGTGGGAGAGAACCAACTCCCTCAATTCCCTCTGACTACACACATACATGCACACACTAAAGAAATAAGAATCGGTGTCCTGGAGAGGTGGCCAGGTGGTTAAGAGACTGTCCTCCTGGGGAGGAGCGAGGTTCAGGAGTAACCATGTGTAACCTCAATTCCAGGGGATTTAACACCCTGTTTGGACCCCCTTGAGCATTAGGCACACATGTAGTATACAGACATACATGCGGGCAACACACACACATAAAATAAAATCTAAGACCAAAAAAAGAAAAGAAAGAAATGCCTGTACTAGCTTCCATATGAAACATTCTCTGTGATGAAGAGCTATTGTGAGATGGTGCATGTCCGTGATCCCAGCCACCTGGGGGCAGAGGCAGCCGGACATCTGGGAGTTCGAGGCCAGCCAGGTCCACAAGTGAGTCCAGGACAGCCAAGGCCACCCAAAGAGATCCTGTCTCCAAAAAAATAAAAACAAACAACAACAACAAAAGCCATTGTGGAAACCGCCACATCATTTACAGGTATTAATTTGCCAGGAGCCTGTATTTTCTTCCTTATTTTTAGGTGAAAAGTCTGGAGTTCTTAAACAGTATTAAGAAAAATAGAGTAAATATAGGAAATACCATTTACAAACAAATGTAAGAATGCAAACTAAAGGCCAGATATGGTGATTCTTGTCTTTGACTGCAACCCTCCACATGCCAGAGGCAGTTGCAGCTCCCTGAGTTCAGGGCCAGCTGATTTACTGATTTACATAACAACTTTGACGATAGCCAGAGCTACAGAGCTATATACCCTGTCTCAATAAATAAGTAAATAAAGAATATTTTAAAAATTAAAAAATGCAAACAAAATTTTCCCATCACAGTAGCTCATTGATTTTAGTTTTTTATGCCTGTGTTACAGCCTCAGATGGTTTTGCCCTGAATCAATTGTGAGTGCCCTTGGGTAGCCTTTCCTAACCCCCATGGATGCCAGCTGCAACCATACACCTAGCTGTTCTGCATAGCGCTTTAATAAATCCACTTGATAATGATTTTGGTTTAGAAAATCAACAGCCTTGTGTTCTCCCTGCTTTCAGGATGCTCAAAGGAACACAAGTCTGCAAAACCAAGGAACTCTTAACTGCTTGTAAACGCTGCTGAGTTCTAACAGTGGCCTTCTGCCTTCCCTTCTCCATAAGTCAGTCTAGGGACATGAATCACCGTGTCCTTTCTTTCCCTTTAATGAGAAATACAATTCAAGATCTTCATAAATGCTTTCATATGCTTTAAAGTTTAATAACTTGGATTATAGGCAGTATAGAAAAGAATCTAAGTGGCATTTTTATAGCCATGTGACTATGGCACTCAGTTTGAATCTTTTCCTAATGCACTTGGTTCCCACTTGGAAATCATTTTGTAAAAATGAGCAACATTGGAACATCAACATCTGGAGTCTATAAAACAATGATCTTTTCAAATTCACAAGAGTCCTTGGCAAATGGCATCTAAAAATAAATGTAGGGGCTAGAGAAATAACTCAGTGCAAAGTCCTTGCCACTTGCCATGCAAGCATGAGGACCTGAGTTTGGTCCTCAGAACCTACTCCAAAGCCAAGTGTAGTAGCGAGCGCTGTAATGCCAGCCCTGGTGAGGCAGAGACAGTTCCTTCTTCCCAGCCTAGCTGACTTGGTAAGCTTTAGGCCAGCCAGGGGCCTTATCTGACCAAGGAACAAACACTGGGCCAGAGAGATAGCTCGGTGGTTAAAGGCCCTGGTCTCAGGTCTGATGGCCTGAGTTCTAGCCAGAGCCTGTGTGATGGTGGAAGGAGAGCCCACTCCCGAAAGCTGCTCTTTGACCTCTGCACATTCATCCCTCAAAGCTAAGTAATTAATTCATTATCCAACAGGAAAACAGAAAGGTAGATGGCTTCTGAGGATTGATACCCTAGGGTTGACCTCTCACCTTTGTGTTTGTTTACACAAACATACGTAGAAAACAATAATAAAAATAAAAGCAAATGCAAGCTAGGCAGTGCTGATACATGCCTTTAATCCCATCACTTAGGGGGCAGAAGTGGGCAGATCTCTGCGTTGGAGGTCAGCCTGGTCTACAGAGTGAGTTCCAGGACAGCCAGGGCTACGCAGATATACTCTTTTGTCTTGAAAAACCAGTAACAATAGTAATAGTAATAAAATAAAAATAAAAGCAAACACGTTGAATCATTTGGATATAGGCAAAGCATAGCTATAGTCTTTATTTCTAGGTACTTTCTTTGTTACATAGGGCCACAACTGTTATGGCACTTTTGTTTTCCCGAGACAGGGCTTCTCTGTGTAGCCTTGGCTGTCCTAGACTCCCTTTGTAGACAAGGCTGGCCTTGAGCTCACAGAGATCACCTGCCTCTGCCTCCCTGAGGACTGGGATTACAGGTGTGTGCCACCATGCCCTGCTGTATATAGTAGTCTTATGTTTAAAAAGAATCTTTGACAAATTCTGTACGACTATTAAAGATAAGAAAAAAAGATGTCATGGAATTATTTTGTTGGTCCTAAGAAACAGCTTAAACCTGTACTGTATTCAAATTTTAATAAGTAAATGTATTAAATTTTAAAGGTTTAAAAATGTTTGTTCAGACATTGAATAAACTTGTACTTGTGTGCAATACACAGGGAATATATGTTTGCCTTGTATCAAAACTGTAACTGTATCTTGTAAAAACACATCTTCTAATCAAGGTAAGTATTTTTACCTAATGGAGCACAATTCTCACCTTTAATATTTTCCCATAAGTTTATGGGGAAATTATACTTTTTACACACCACATACACAGAGGTACCTGTATATATATACACTAAGACGTGTGAGGAAACAAATCACCTGTTTGAATGCACGGGAAGGGGAAAACATATTTTGCTTGTTTTGTTTTTCTGAGACAGGGTTTCTCTGTGTAGCCTTGGCTGTCCTGGACTCGCTCTGCAGACCAGACTGGCCTCGAACTTGGAGATCCACCTGCCTCTGCCTCTGAAGTGCACCATAACCGCCTGGCTGGCCTCTTTTAACACTATTCTATGTACGGCGTAATGCCCTTGAAGTTCCATGCAATATCCAGGGACCAAGAATGTAACCCTTGGAAACAGAAGGCCTGGGTATGGAGCCAGCATACTCTTTACTATCAGTATGAGACGAGTCTTCCACTCTTGTACAAATGTGGGATGGCGCATAAGCATTTCACATGAAGCAGCTATGGCGATGGCCAAGTGTAGTGGCGTACTCCTTTAATCCAGGCACTTAGGAGGCAGAGGCAGGTGGGTCTCTGTGTTTAAAATCATCCAGGCAAACCAGGGCCACAATAGTGAGACTCTATCTCAAAAGACAAAACATTAGCTATGAAAATACCTACCTCATTATCCAGCATAAGCAGGAACTTAGTAAACTGTTTCTTCCCCTCCCACCCCACTGCTGGCAGGCTTTCTCTGAAAAGCCCTTGCTGTCTTCAGACTCAGGGCTGGTCTCTTCCTGGGATGCTGGACTCCAGGGCTTGTGCTACCACGCCCGGCTTGTTTTAATTTTTAAAATTACCATTTGTAAGCATCTTAGTAAGCCATTTGGTGAATGAGAATCTGACAGAAGGGAAAAACAAACAAACAGAAAAGTGAAGGAGAATGGGAGGAGGCCAAAGGCAAATTTAATTAAGCAGCGTTTGGTTCTCCCGGGAGGCCCAGCAGAGTCTCTGCAGCAGCCCAGCTCTGCTCTCCCAAGCAGAAGTGGGCGTTCACTTAGCCTCAACTAACTGCACTCTCGATGTCAGTTCTAGGGTGGCTCCTACAGTGGTTGGACACAGTTTTCAATAATATACAGGAAACCGATGTGAAGGGAAACAGTCCCCACTCTGCACTTAACGGGATTTAATCCTCAAGCCTTAAATAGCTGTTAACCGGAAAACTGCATAGACCACTGCTGATCTGGAAATGGTGGGCACACAGTTGGCTTTTCCAGGCCGAATCCATGCTGAGCCGGCTCAGCTGTTAAAACTTCTAAAGACCCAGGCTTTGCCTTGAACATGTATGCCGCTTTCATTTCCTCTTCTGGATATGAGCCTGATTATGCCCTGTTCTTCAAGATTAAGATATTGGTGGCCCCTAGAAGGATGACATTAACTGAGGTAGAGAACGATGTCTCTAGGGTATCTTAAGGATTTCTCTAATAACAACAATCATATTAGTCATATACATCTAGATATGCGTACGTAGATATATATGAATGATTAGGTAGGGAATGAATAAAGTCCTGAGTGAATGTGTTGTTGACATGGACAAGGCCATGCTAAGAACCCCAAAGTGGGGCTGGAGAGATGGCTCAGTGGTTAAGACCACTGTCTGCTTTTCCAAAAGACCAGGGTTCAATTCCCAGCACCCATACAGCAGCTCAAAACTGTCTATAATTCCAAGGAATCTGACACCTCCACACTAATGCACACAAAATAAAATTAAATAAATTATATAAAAAAAAAGAACCCCAATGTGTCAACCTCATGAGAGTGGCAAAGCCTTCCCCAGGGGAGGCTCACAGGGATGGCAATGGTTTCTTCTGGTCTGTGTGAGAACATGGGTAGTGTGTGCGGAAAATATCTCCCATGGCTTTTGCCCCTCCACATGTTAGGACCTGAAGACTGTGCCCCTACAGAGACTGTGCCTACCTGAGATTGGCTACGCTTGCCTCCTTGTTCGGCTGGATGCAATAACCCGGCTTCCCTGTTCAGTACTAAGTAATAAACGCTCTAGGCTTGTGGAGCGGGGCTGTGGCTTCTCCATCCACGGCCATTCAGTCCCAGCTTGCTGTTTCTTCATTCCCTACAGCTGTGCAGAGTGAGGCACTTAGAACTAGAAGTGTGGGAGAGAAAATAGGCCTGAGGAAAGAAACCCAGGCTGACACTAGGGCTGAGTTCCCTACCCGCTGGCACTCACCTGCAAACCTGTCCACGAAGCTCCATGCACGGGTGTGATTTTAGGGGAAGAACAATCAGTTTCGCCAACCACTCAGGGAAGGTTAGGGAAGACAATGCCAACCACCAGTGCCCAAACCATCAACCCACCACTACCAGTTTTCACCTCCACCGACCACGAGCGAAACCCAGACCAAGCAGCTTCTATAGCAGCCCTTGAGGTCATGTGCTGAATAATCGATAGCTTAAAAAAAAAAATCTTTAATGGAATCTGTGCTCAAATAATATGTTACAACAAAAATATACAGAATGTACACAATACAAAAATATTTAGAAACCAACATTGTGGCTAGTGTTTTGTTTTTTTACTTAGTCCTTGGAGGGGCCGCTCACTAACGGGCACTGTTTTTAAGGCAGAGGAGATTCAACAATTTGCAGCCAGCCCTGGGAAGCACATAGCACTGGGTAATCCTCATTTTCTGCAAACTGAATTGGACACTAGAGGAAGATCTGGTTCGGTGAGCAATGCCTCCACTAATGCTCTAGGCAAAAATGGCTCACGTGGAAATTGAGAGTCAAAAGAGGCCCGTTAGGGAGCTTTTCCTAATTAAAAAAATGAGTGATGAATGGTGTCATTAAAGTGAAATTTCTTTTTTTTTTCTTTTTTGAAGGCCTGTCTTCCCTTCCCTGGCTTCCATGAGTCTTCTCCCCTTTAAAAGCAAACTAGTCTACATAGCCGCTCTCTGGAGATTCCCTAGCCTTTAAGGCCTACCTATAACCATCAACACGAGAGCGGCACAGCCCTCTGAATCCCAGCCCTGACTGGTGGCCACATTGGAGAGGAGGGGATGAAGGACTCAGGAGAAAGGAGTCCTCTAACCTCTGTCAGAGTTGCTGGAATGAGGAGGGGACCCAGGAACAGTTCCTGTCCTCCTGCCCTTGCTCCTTCATGCTCTGCCCCTCACTTCCTAGGTCTGTGGTTCCTCATCCTGGACCCTCAGGGGCTGAGAGTCCCAAAGGCAATACAAAGGTCACCTGCCTCCAGGCCTCCACTTAAGGCTCCCAGCAGCTCCTAGTGCTAGGATATGGGCAGCACAAGACCCCTCCCTCCACCTCACTTTCCCTGTAAGATCACTTCCAAGTTCCCTCTAGATCTAACCATCTAAGTCTACAGCTGCTCTTACCCTGGACGCTCACCTAAGCTCCCAGATACATTTTGATTCAGATCCCTCCACGAATGCTCTAGGCAAAAATGGCTCTTAGTGCTGAATCTCCTCTGCCTTAAAAACAGTCTTCTCTGGGGCTACGTTTTTCACCAAAATATCTTTTACCATAGCCCCCTGTGTCAGCAGCTCGTATGGAAAGTGACTGCAGCATCACAGTCCTAGGCTTTCTTTCATCTCAAGGACTGTCTCTTTAACAGGAGGCAGGACAGACATGAAGGCCACTCCAGAGGGAACCAGAAGAACACAGCTGAAAATTTCCTCCCAAAGGTCCTGGTAGGGCTTTGGTCTTCCCTCCAGCATGGACAATTTTTCTGCTGGTCGGTGATGCTTGGGAAAGGGGAGTGAGTTATGCTCAAAGCAAGACCACTGAGCAAGCACACTGCAGCACACTGATGCTACCCATTCCAGAAATCCCAGATAGAAATCCTCACGTGCACACTGTCCCCAACTTCCTTTCTGCAGGTTCTGACCTGCGCGCTCGCGCACACGCACACACACACACACACACCCTGGGTCAGGGCAGTAGAGAGGGGAGAAGACCCCACAATCCAGGCAGGGAAAGATGCAGAAGTAATGGTCTGAGATGCCAGCATTCACAACCCTAGGCAGGAAGAGGAGAAATTGGTCCTGGGCATTGGGAAGGTAGGTTGAAGTTAATTGCCAGAGACACGGAACCCTCTCAGATCCCCCAGGGCAAAAATAAGGCCTGGAGCTTATGGTATCTCCCTGCCCAGCTCTAGGGGCCATGGCACAGCACCCATTTTCAGGACCTGAGCCTGGGGTGCTCTGGGCTCCTCCAGATCAAGGCCAAAATGCCCAGCACCTTGAGCCACAGAGAGAACATGACCTAGCCTACAGTTACCTCTGGGTTGGGGGGGGGGTGCTGCCTGGCTGTGGCTTTCTCAGGCCTTCCGTTTGTCCCAGTGTCTCTCCAGGTAGAAGACTAGCAAGAGTGCTATTTGCTCATTCTGTGGCAGTAAGAGGAGAGCACATGGGACAGGGCCAAGCCACAGGGCCAGCCGCTCTCACCCTCCCCCAGCCTTCCCCCTGGCCCCAGAGCATCAGACTAGCCTAGGAAAATGACAGCAGCCACATCCATCTCCCCACCATCCTTCCAAATCAAAACACATGCAGCCCAGCTCAAAGAGTCTCTGGTTCTCCCCCGTCTCGCCGGATTGGTGATGACAAACAGATGCAGGTATTTCCTCTAGATGCTTCTGCTTCCTCCCCTCCCTGCCTCGGTCCTCCAGTCCCTTAGGGGGGCGGTGGCAGCTTCAAGTCCAGCAGTGTGTAGGCAAAGATGTTCCAGAAGACAGCAAACAGCACGAAGATGGTGTACATGGTCACAAAAATCCACCATAGCGACTGGTCCTGCAGCCTCTGCTCATAGTTTCTTAGAACAACCACGCCAAGCGTGATGCCCACGGCCACGCCACCCAAGTGTGCCACGAAGCTTGGGTGGGGACAAGGGGGATAAGCCGATGGGTGGAAGCGGAGCCACACGGCCCTCCCGAACTCCATACTCACTATAAGGGGAGGAGACAAAGAGACATCAAGGCAGGGTCCTGGGCAGGGGCTGGGAAGAGACCCGGCATGCCTGCCACCCAGTCACCCATTAACTCAGTCACTGTCATGAGGCCAAATGCAATCAGCAGGGAGATAAAACTATCCCAAGAGCCTATGGGGCTTGGCGATAAATCAACAATCAATTACATTCACAAGGCAATTTCATTAAGAGATACAGACACGAGGCAAAAAAAGACAACAGAAAATCCATGTTGGGCACAAGGCAGGGCATCCGTTGGGGAGTAAGACAGGGCCTCTCAAGAGGAGGTGTTTGAACTGTCATCTGAATGTTGAGAGGGGCTCTGCTAGAAGACCCCAAGAAAGGCACAGCTCTGTCCAAAGGCCCTGGCACCTCTGTGGCCACACTCCATCCCGGGCGCATTTCTTCATCTGTCCACTGGCATAAAGACTGGGCAGCAGTGTGCCTGGCTACACAAGGAGAACATGGCCAACAACTGCGTGCTCTGAATGCTGCACTCTGGAGAGCATTTCCATGTATTTCTCAGAGACCCCCAAACCCCTGAGAGCCAGTGCCTTTGTGCTCAGGAGAAAGAGATAGAGAGGGAATAAGGGTAGAGGAGGAATTACACAGCCTGAGCCCCACTTTCACTATGATCCAACCCTTCCCTTGACAAACTTTCCAAGTCAGCCAATCAACTAGGGATATTGTCTCATTGAAAGGAAAAGGGCTAGGACACACAGCCATCCCATATCCCAACACCCAAGGCACAGTAAAAGGACTTCCTTCCTTTTCTCCCCCCACCCTTTTTTTTCAACACGTGGCCTCACTGTGCAGTCCCGGATATCGTGAAACTCAATGTAGACAAGGTTGTCCTTGAACTCACAGAGATCGGTCTCCTCGGGTGCTGGGATTAAAGGCATGTATCCTAAAGCCTGCCTGAGAGTAGGTATTCTTTTTATTTTGCATCACAGGTGTGTGTGTGTGTGTGTGTGTGTGTGTGTGTGTGTGTGTGTGTGTGTAGTGTTGCTGAGGCCAGCAGAGTGTATAGATCTCTCAGAGTTGGAGCTTGAGTTAGAGGTCGCTGTGAGCTGCTCAGTGTGGGTTCTGGGAACTGAACTCGGGTGCTCTGGGAGAGCAGCAGGCACTCCTAACCACTGAGCCTTCTCTGCAGTCTCTGAGAGAGCAGGTATCCATAGCCCTGTTTTACGGACCAGGAAAGCAAGGCAGATCTGGCAGATTAAGAGACAGCCCTTTGAGGGGAATGTTAGGCCGCTTATCTCTCCATCATTACCCGTTTGTCCCTGCAACCTTCCCTTTGGGGACCGACTGCTGGGTGTCGGCAGAGAGCCCTGCAATTCCAAGGAGAGCCAGCAGAGGGTGGAAAAGGAGCAGCGGGGCCATGCTCAGCCATGCCAACCTGCTGGTACTTTCCTGCTGCTGCCTAGTATCATGGGATGTAAAGGATGATGGTTCCCACCTCTCCATCACTGTTTTAGCTCTTAACACACACACACACACACACACACACACACACACACACACACACACATTTACTTTTGTATTTTATGTATATGGGTTCTTTGTCTGCATGTACACTGGTACACCAGAAGATGGCATTGGACAGGTATGTTGCTGGAATTGAACTCAGGCCCTTCAGAAGAGCAGTGAGTACTACTAACCACCAAGCCATCTCTCCAGCTCCAGATTTATGATGCTTAAAGTAGTTTTTATGGGAGGAAAAAAAAAAACTAAACTAAACAAAAAAGACAAGACCTAGAATGCTCCTGTTTGGTTAGGGCAGACTTGACTTTCCAAAGGCCTAAATTAAGAAGTAGGGATTTTGGAAGTGAAACAGGGAAGGAATGAATATTTAAATATTCTGGGTGTATTTCCTCTGAGCTGGGTGACCTTGGAACTCTCTGAACCTCGTTTATACTTATGAATTAAACCTAATTAAATGCTCTCCATACATGTTTTGGAAACTAAAGGAGAATTATGATCTCTCCTTTCTCTTACTACCTCCATGCTTCCTTTTAGATTCACCTCTTTACACTTCAGGATGAACCCCTGAAGTGTCTTTGAGGCTTTGAGTCTCATTCCTTTTTCACTGTGTGTGTTCATATGCACACGGACCTAGGAACGCATATGTGGAGGACCAAAGATAGCACGTCTTCCTCTATTGCTCTCCACACACAGGGTTCCTCTGTGTAGCCCTGGCTGTCCTGGACTTGCCTTGTAGACCAGGCTGGCCTTGAACTCATGGGGATTCTACTGCCTCTGCCTCCTGAGCTCGGGAATCAAAGGCGTGCGCCACCATGCCCAGCTCTCCATTTTACTTTTTAAAAATTGTATACATGCACCCCCCCACCCCCACATATATGCAAGCAAACCGCTGTGGAAATGCAGTGCTGGGAACTGAACCCAGGTCCTCTGCAAGAGCAGCCGGTGCTCCTAACCACTGAGCCATCTCTCCAGCCCCTACACTTTTTTTTTTTAAGTTGGGGTCTCTAACTGATCCTGAGGTTTGCAGGTTTGCAGCTCATTGTTTTGGCTTTATTTCTATTCACAGTCCCAAGCCCTAGTTTTCCCTGCCATGATCTCTTGCCTATTCCTATGGTATACCTCTACCAGGCATGCCCCCCCCCCCCATTCTGAGACAGAGTCTCACTATATATGGCTGGCCTGGCATTGTCTATGTAGACCAGGCTGGCCTTGAACTCACAGAGCTCCTTTGGCCTTAGCCTACCACGTGCTAGGATTAAAGGTGTGTACCACAAAGCTTGAGACCTGCCCTCTTCCACTTGGTAGGCCTCGAGCCCTGCTTGTGAAATCAGTGGACCCACCCTGCCCTGAGGTCCCAAGCACCATGCTGTGTGTATGGGAGTCACTGCAGTTTGTGGCTCTACTCAATGCTCAAGGGTTTTTTCCTTGGGTGGGGGTGTGATGGGGCGGGGATGCAGCCTGAGACAATCTTTTTCTACATAGTCCACGCTGGCCTCTTGGAGCTAGAGAGACAGCTTAACAGTTAAGAACTATGGCTGCTCTTTGTTGTTTTTCCAGTCAAGGTCTCTCTGTGTAGCCCCGGCTGTCCTGGAACTCACTCTGTAGACCAGGCTGGCTGTGAACTCACAGAGATTCGCCTGCCTCTGCCCAGCTGCAATGTCCGCTCTTCAGAGGACCTAGGTCTGATTCCCAGCACCCACATAGTGGATCCTAACTGTGTGTAACTTATTCCAAGGGATTAAGTGGCCTCTGCGTGCATATGGTACAGAAGCATACACGCAGGCAAAACACCCACACACAGAAAGAAAGTGAATAAACAAAAATTTTTAAATTTTCAAAACTTCAACCCTTTTCCTCTATATTTCAGCGTCTCTTAGCGATTATAATCATAACAGTTAATGAAACTAATATCTTCATGACATTCTGGAACTTTTCAATGCACTTGTGAAAAATTAAAGATGCGTGCATTTGTGGTACCTATCTTTACCATATATAGCTTTATGGATTCTAAGGCTGCATCTTAAAAACTTCTTTATGAGTCCTTGACCTATTCAGGTTAAGCAATCTGAACAGCTGTAAACCCAGCACTCTTCTTTCTCATAAACTGTATGCGAACACACGTTCATTAAGACCTCAGTGCATGGAAGTTGTGCCGTGCTCTGTCGTGAGCATGGTGCGTCCCTCAGATTGTTCTGTGCCTTGGTTCACAAGCACCCCATAAATAACTTCTCAAATGACTATTATACACTAAAAATTAAGGAGAGAAAAGAAAGAAATCAACCCTTTGGCCCCAGCTTCCCAAACGCTAGGACTGTAGACATGCCTTACAACACCGGGCAAGACAGCACGTTTTTAAAAAAAAGAAATCTCTTTTTTTTTTTTTATTTGATATGTATGAGTGTTTTACCTGTCTGTATGTAAGTTCACATGCCCGTGCGGTGCCCACAGGGACCAAAAGAGGGCTTGGATTCCCCGGAACTGGAGCTACAGACAGCTGGGAACAGCCATGTTGGGGGTGGGAACCAAACCTAGGTACTTTGCAATGACAGTAAGATGGCGCTTAACATCTGAGCCATCTCTAGAGCCGGAAACAAACAAACAAACAAACAAACAAACAAACAAACAAACAACCCTGCAGGTTTAAAGGTACATGTACACACAAGTGCTCACGCAATACACACATGTTCTAAAAGGTCAAGTTCACAACCCAGGAAGGTCATTCAGCTATTTTTCTTGACCTTGCTAGTCCCTGGGTACTTTTCCATTTACATACCTTATGCCTATAAAAAGTTTAAAAAGTGGGGCTGTGAGAGATGGCTCAGTGGTTGAGAGGCCTCGTTGCTTTTGTAGAGGACCCAGGTTCAATTCCCAGCACCCACATGGTGGCTCATAACTACCTATAGCTGGAGTTCTAGTGGATCTGATACCCTCCTCCGACCTCCTTAGGCACCAGATATGTATAAGGGGCACAGACACACATGCAGAAAAAAAGACGAATACCTTTTTAAGGTTTAATGCCTGCCCAGCATGCACAAATCCCAGCTCCACATAAAAACTAGTGGTGACACAGCCTTAATCCCAGCACTTGAGAAGTGAGGAAAAAAGAATCAAAAGTTCAAGGGCATCCTTGGCTATTTAGTGAGTTCAAGGCCAACACGGACTACATAAGACCCTGTCTCAAAAAACAAAACAACAAAAGATTAAGAAGAATCAACAAGTGTAAAGAGAAATGTTTTCTCAGAATACTCCTGCCTCGGACACATTACTGCTAGGCCGCACTTTTTCTTTTTACCACAGGCTCTTAAAGGGCAAGGACAGTGCCTGCACCCCACTCCCCAACACCCCTCCCTAAATGCCCAGCAGTACTCACTACAGATCAAGGCCACAGCCATCCGAAGCAGCTTGAACTGGCACTTCATGCCTGACCAATTCTAGAGGAAAGGGAGAGAGTTGTGTCAGTTTGGGGTCAGGCCCCTCCTCTTTAGGTGCGCTAGCCCCTTCGGAGCCCTGACATGAAAAGTAGCTACTCCATGAGGTGCTTCGTGAGGGCTGGGGCTTAGGAGTAGAACATTCCAGCCTGGCTTTGAGATTTCGGACAATGGTAAGTTTATCCCTAACAAAAAAGCTTGAGTGGTACAGATCCAGTGAGTGCACGGATCCAGTGAGACGACAGTCTCTGTCTCCCGCCTCAGACACTGCACTCCTCAAGAGCTGGGTTCTTTGCAGTGTCACACAGATGTCAAGAGCTGAGGGACAGGACACCTAGCAAAGTCAAAGTGAACCATCAGGGTGAGAAATCCTGCCTGTGAAGAATGACTAAGGAAGACAGGCTCCTGCAATCCTCACACTCAGGGTCAAGTTTACTGTGGTTGAGTATCAAGCTGAGCTCACACCAGCACACAATCACTGTTATCGTCCAAGACAAGTTTCCATCCCTAACACGCACAAAAAGCTGTGTGTATCATGACATTCCCGTCACTGAGGTAGCGAATTTCAGCACCCGCTCTGTGAGCAGTGGGAGGGGAGTGGGCCAGATGGCCTTCAAACAAGGCCCCCTCCCTCCCAGAAGCTCAGAAAATCCTGAGCCCCCAGGGCGGACAAACAGAACACAATTATTCATCTTACAAAAAGATTTTTCATTTTACAAAAGACTCCCCGGCAGGGTTCCTTTGAGGGGCACCCCTGCAGGGCATTCAAAGCACAATGCCACTTACACAGATGTATGCACTCCAACAGAAGTGAGCCTGGGCTCTTCCTGGAGCACACCGGCCTGGGCTAAAAAGGCAACTGGGCACAGCCAGGGACTTCTGTTCCCTCCCATCCAAGGTTGCCCCGGTGGCTGCCCCAGGCCATGCTCCAGGCCACGTCTCATGCTCCTTTGAGGTTGTGGCAGCAAGACTTCAGATGGAGGCAGAGGCAGGCCTCGGTGAGTTCAAGGCCAGCCTGGTCTACAAAGGGAGTTCAGGATAGCCAAGGCTACACAGAGAAACCCTGTCTTGAAAAAACAACAACAAAAAGTTAAGCTTCGCAGAGGGAAACAGGACTTGGAGAAGCTGCAGAGAAAACATCTTTCTTTTTTTTTTTCCTTAAACAAAGAGGATTTGCTTGAAGTGTTCTAATGTTTTAACATTGTGAACAAGCTTTAACTTCCAGGGTTTTCATTTTCTTAAGCATAAAAAAGGGGGGGCTCCTAACCAATCAGAAGAAGAAAAAGAAGGAAGAGGAGGTAGGAAGGAAGGAAGGAAGGAAGGAAGGAAGGAAGGAAGGAAGGAAGGAAGGAAGGAAGGAAGAAAAGCAGGGCTCTATGGTGAACACCTTTAATCCCAGCACTCGGGAGGCAGAGGCAGGTGGATCTCTGAGTTAGAGGCCAGCCTCAGTCTACAGAGTAAGTCCAGGACAGTCAGGGCTGCACAAAGAAACCCTGTCTCAACAAACAAACAAATAAATAAAAAACAAAAAAGTCAAATGCACAAATATATATATATATTGAGCTGGCTAGATGGCTTCCTGGCAAATATAAGCTGAATGTGATCCCCAGGACCTACACAGAAGGAGAGCTCTGAGCCCTGCATGTTGTCCCCTAACCTCTACACACATACTATGGTACATAAGCTCCCCAGACCCTACACATAAGTGAGTAAAATAAAATGTTTAATAAAACATTAAAAAATGTACTGTCTTAAAATGTACTGTTTAAACAATAAATTATTTTGCTAATTGCTTTGCAAAACACAAGTTTCTTTGTCTTCAATAAACTCAAGTTTCTGAGAGTAGAAGCGGACGAGGAGAAGGAAGATCATCCCAGAGGGCTGGAGGAGGGCAAGTCCCAGGCCAGCGTGGGAAGCCTGTTGAGACCCAGCTAGTGAGGCGGGCAGCACACGGCCGCGCCTGAACTAGAAAGTCTAGCATTTGCCTGCTGGATGCTCGGTGTAGAAGCAGGCGGCAGGGCACTGGGACAGCCACTGTCTGTCAGGGCATCTCACCCCAGAGGCGGGGAATAAAACTGGGGTCAGTGCTTCCCCGGGGCCAGTAATACAGCCCCGGAAGTGAGCCTGCAGCAGCAGGAAGGTGGGAGGAGTGGCCTACAGATGCTAGGATCACAGGCAGTTTCAGAAGATAAAACCAAAGTTTTGAGGCTAGCACGGTGCTGGCTGCCGCCCGGGTGTCCGAGTGCACTTGATGTCCCTGTAATGGTTATGACAGGGTGGGAAGGACGCAAAATGGCAGGAGAGCTTCCTTAGCAAGTACAAGACCCTGAGTTCTGTTCCCAGGAGAAAGGAAAAAGAGGGAGGCAGGAAAAAGTAAAAAAGATTAAGAAGTAAATTTTGGACAGGCGGTGGTGGCGTGTGTCTTTAATCCCAGCACTCATGAGGCAGAGGCAGGCAGATCTTTGTGAGTTTGAAGCTGGAGAGATGGCTCAGTGGTTAAGAGCACTGGTTGTTCTTCCAGAGGACCTGGGTTCAATTCCCAGCAACCACATGGTGGCTCACAACCACCTGTGACTCCAGGTCCATGCAATCTGGTACCCTCACACTGACATACATGAAGACAAAACATGAGCGCACTTTTTTTTTTTAAGTGAATTTTGGGGGCTAGAGAGATGGCTCAGTGATTAACAGCACTGACAACTTTTGCAGAGGACCTGGGTTCAATTCCCAGCACCCACATAGAGACTCATTACTGCTTGTAACTCCAGTCTCAGGGGATTCAATGTCCTCTTTTGGCCTCCCCAGACAGCAGGCACACAAGTGATGTACATACATGCATGCAGGCAAAGCACCCATCTACCTAAAACAAGTAAGTTTTTCAACAGATGGTCAGTCTGAAGAGTCAGCCCAGTGGCTAGAGCTCGTCCTTGTCTTTCAGAAGTTCAGTTCACAGCACCCACTTTGGGTGGCTCACAACCATCTGTGACGCCACTTCAAGTAACCCTGTGAAGTCCTCTGGCTTCCACAGGAACCTGCACACACGTGACATCTATTCACACAGGCAAATAAGCAAAAATAATGACAAACTTTTTGGGTTTTTTGAGGCAGGGGTTCTCTGTGTAGCCCTGGTCTCCTTTACTGGGTCCCGAGACACCATCGGGTAAAGTAAGAATATGTCAGCTGCCCTTCCCTGCTGTGTTCCGCCTGTTTCCTCTGTGCCTCCTCTGGGATCAGCTGTGAAGAGCTCTGTCCAGGGCTGGGGACGTAGTTCAGTTGGTAGAGTGCTTCCCTGGCATAGAGTACCATGCTTGATCCCCACGCTGCACAGACCAGGCATGGCGGCACAAAGGACAATAAATAAACAAGTCTGAGTCCTGTTCTTGATCTGACACAGCCATCACTGGTATGGCTTCCCCAGAGTCCTTGTTTATGAATTTGACACAAACAGTCCCTATGTCAGTTAGCAACTTTATCGTGTGAGTTTAAGAGTGAATGAACATACATAAAATACTAACTTAACAATGTGGGCATCATATCAATGTCTAACCTTAGTCTAATCTAGACCTGGCGAAATCTAGCCCTGAGTTTACCCTGCAGAGTATTTTTAAGAATCAATAGTCCAAATGACTGCTGCTTTACCATAACACTACTGAGGCCAGCTTCATCGGCTTTGTTTCCTTTTTTGACACAGGGTCCAGGTTCTATCCCATGCTGGCCTCAAACTCACTCTGTAGCCACAAGATACCTTCAACTATAGATCTTCCTGAGATTGCTTCCTCCCGGTCCACAACTCTGTCAACCACCCTCTATGAGATTGTGAACATTTTGTCTGCCTTTCTTGACTACCCAGCTGCTCGGGAAGCTGAGGGGATCTCAGCAGTGAAGGGGTTAAACTAGAAAGTTTCCCCTGCCCATCAGCTGCTTATTTTCATGACCCATTATTCCCTCCAATAAAATGAGTGCAATGAGACACCAGGAGGGAAAAGCAGTGCTGAGGATGTGGAAGAGCCCCAGCCCCTGGGGAACCAGGCCTTTTGAAGGCCCTTTAATTTCATTCTCTCCCACAGCCTCACAGGGTGAGCCAGTGACTCAGCCACCAAGAACGAGTAGGTAACCAGTCACCTTGATATCATGTTCACCCAGCCAATTAAGAGAATTTCCTAGCATGTGTGAGGCCCTGGTTTCAATGCTCAATGCTCAGTATAACACACACACACACACACACACACACACACACACACACACACACACACAGAAAGCATGGCATATAAAATATAAATCAGGAGTGATTTAGCTTTCCTACAAGAGGCTATTCGTTTAATTACATAACCCTTATGGCAGAGGTTTTTCTTTGTTTTTAGCAGCTATCTTTCTTGAGCTTTGACCATGAAATTCAATTTGCAAAGATTCGGCTCTCAAATATTTTGGGAAAACGTCTAACACACAGCGAAGTGTAAGTAAATATCTTGCATATTTAAAAATGGAACTCTAGCGTGTGGGCCCCAGCAGGAGGCAATTAATAAATTATTCAATCAGGTGGATCTTTCTATTTCCAGTGTTTAAGAAGTCTTGATTGAAAGCACTTTTGTGAGCCACATCTTTGCTTGAAATGTTTTCTGACTTTCAATATGTATTATTATAAATTATATATAATTTCATCTATATATGAAAGACATACTTCCAGGGTTTATTAAATCTGTGTGTGTGTGTGAATGACATATGTATGTATCTATGTATATATATCTGCATGTGAGTGAAGGCACATGTGTGCCTTGGTGCCAAGGTCAAGGACAACCTCTTGCTCCCTTGTTGAGACAGAGTCTCTTATTGTTTGCTACTGCGTTTTCCAGAATAGCTGGTCCATGAGCTCCTGGGGATTCTCCTGTCTCACCTCCCATCTCTCCGGAGAAAGACTGGAATCACAGACTTGTTACCACCACACCCAGCTCTGCTTGGCTCTGGGGTTTTGAACTCAGGTCCTTATGCTTTTGCAGCCAACCCTTTACTTACTAGGCTGCCATCTTCCCCGCTCCTTGTTTTGCTTTTGAGACATGGACTTACTATGTAGCCCAGGCTGGCCTTGACCTCTTGATTCTCCTGCCTCAGGCTCCCAAATGCTAGGATTACAAGCATATACCACCACAACCACAAGATATACTTCCATGTAGGGGAAAATAGCTACTTTAACAGCTTCAAAACAAAATAAAAGTGGACAAAAGTGCTACACGTTTTTCTGGGATATAGCAGAAGGTTTAAGAACACATTTTCTGACTTCTTTTTCTTGTTTGTGTTTTCTGAGACAGGGTTTCTCTGTGTAGTCTTGGCTGTCCTGGACTCGATTTGTAGACCAGACTGTCCTTGAACTCACAGTGATCCTCCTGCCTCTGCCTCCCAGAGTGCTGGGATCGATCACAGGTGTGCGCTACCATACCTGGCTTACATTTTCTGATTTCTCTCTGTAGATACGAAATCTATACACACAGGGCTGGAGCAATGGCTCAGTGGTTCAGAACACTGGCTGGTGTTCCAATTCAATCCCCAGCATCCACATGGCACTTCACAACTGTCTGTAACTTCAGTTCCAGGGGATCTGAAGCCCTCACACCAATGCCCATGAAATAAAATTAAATAATTTTTCTTTTTTTAAGTCCCATATAAAGCCGGCAAGACAGCTCATAGAAAAAGGCATTTGCTACAGAAGCCTGAGTTCAATCCCGGGGACCACAAGGTGGAAGGAACTGAGTCTCAAAAAGTGCATGGTGTCACACAGAATAAAGGCATACATGTAACAATTTACATACATAAATATGCGTGTACACGTATACACAGGTTCATGATCCTGAGTGGCCGTTTGCTGTGTGCAGAGTATATTCCAGTTGGTTTGTTCACATCTTCCTAACAACCACCTCATGAGAGCAATGGGAGCCCAGAAGTCCACAGTGACAGACCCCGCCATCAAATGGCTCTCAAATCCAGATTTCCTGACTGTCAAATCCATAGTTTTTCTGCCCTGTGCTTATTCTCGAATGAATAAACATTCCTCCCTAATTTTGGAAGTAAATCAATAGTATATCTATTAGGTTCAAGTATATGAAATTGTTAATATTTAAACAATCCTCAGTCTCAGCAATGGTTGTTTTTTTTTTTTTTTTTGAACAGGGTCTGGCTGTCCTGTAATTCAATATGTAGACCAGGCTGGCCTCAAACTCACAGAGATCCACCTGCATCTGCCTCCAGAATGCTGGTATTAAAGGCATGTGTCATTTCTCAGCACTGAGCTAATTTGAGCAAAGGCAGCCCCTTGATTGTGGGTGGGGAGGTGGGGGTACAGACAGAACTGACCTTTCTCATGAGAATGAGCCTTCTTCAGCATCGACAAGCACATACAACTCTCTAGAGTGACCCATTCCATTAAGCTCCAAGGACTGTCAGCTCCCAGGTCAGAGCCGCTTTCTTCTGGGAAGACAGGGTCTCAGGTGGGCCTGCTTGTCTCCATGGCAATGGGTTGCTCACCAGACAGAAGTGTAAACTGAGCAGAGTTGTTTCACAGGTCCCTGGGTTGCCTGTGGCCTATCCTTTAGTGCTGAGTGGACTATCTTCCCCACCAGAACTTCTGGGATCCCACAGCTGCTTCCCATGAGGCGGGGGTGAGCAGATCTTCACAAACTCCTGCCTCGTTCTTCTTTCCCTGTTCTCATTCCACTCTGCCTGCTTATCCGTCACTCCCTCCCCCCATCCCTGTCCCCATCCCTATCTTGCAGAAATGGGAGGGAGGTCAGTACTTCCTTCTCTAACTGAGAGGAATTGGGGCAGGAGAAGGAGGGGGGAGGAGGCAGATTTCAGAGGAATAGCTGTGTCTGAGGAAAGACAGTATTGATAGAGGGTGACCCATTTAGGAGGGCCATGTGAGGCATCACCGTGGGCTCTGGCCCTTGGCAGACTGAGCTGTGCGAGTAAACAGGAACATGCCCTGAGCCTCACTGAGGCAGCTCTCCCACACGCCCCTGCAGTCTCTCTACTAGCACACACAGGAGCTTGCCAGAATCGAGCCCAGGAGCAAGCATACTCACTCACGCAGCAGCTCGCTCTCCCTGCCTCTCTTCTTGCTCTCCTTCTCAACTCACAAAGGGGGCAGAGGCTCAGAGAAGAGGAGAGTGTCCAGTGTGAGGTATTGAGAATGGTACCGATCTAGAAAGCAGGGGTTCCAGTCACATGTGCTGGGCTGCCAACACTCAAGAGGCTGAAGCAGGAGGATCGCCACAAGTTTGAGGTCAGCCCCGACTACACAGTGAGTTCCAGGTCAGGTTGGGATAGCCCTATCCTCAGCCAAAGAAAAAAGAGAACAAGGGAGGGAGGGTGGGAGGAAGGAAGGGAAGGAGGAAGGGAGAGTAAGAGGAAGGGGAAGAGGAAGGAAGGAAGAGAAGTAGGACTCCGAACTTGGAAGGCTGAAGTAAGACTATGAGTTCCAAGACATGCTAGGCTGTGTGGTAATAATGGCCTGCTCAACCAAAAAACAAAACCCAGACGAAACCATGGGAGAGTGTAGAGACTCCAAAACTGTGACACCAAAGCATCACAAGCACCTTCTGGGGGGGAAAACGTGACAAGCCAACAGGGTGGTAGCAGGAAGGGTTCACGGGGAAGCTGTAACCTTCCTGGACTCTCCTACTCCAGATTTTGTAGGTGGCATAAGTATGTCAGGAACAGGGCAATAGGCATGTGACACAGAGAGGCTCCTACACTGACAGGGGGCATCAGGCAGGACAGCTGAGTCCCATTAGAGAGCTCTTCAGCTTGAAACTAGACAGGGGCTTCAGCATGCCAATTTGAAGGCCTTGACCCTATGCTCATACCCCTAAACTTGCATTGCAAAGAGGATGGAGGGAAAGAGAACAGGACCCTGACGGTATGAGGGGTTCCACAGAGGACAACACCCAGAACGTCATCAGGAGGTGTAGCGTGGGGTCTTGACCTTACTCTCACAAGGTCTCTTGAAAAGTCTGATGACATGGTCATTAAGGTTCTCTTATTTATGTGTGTGTGTGTGTGTGTGTGTGTGTGTGTGTGTGTGTGTGTGTGT
>NW_026595981.1:6013898-6029747 GCF_907164565.1 Psammomys obesus | reverse complement strand
GTGTGTGTGTGTGTGTGTGTGTGTGTGTGTGTGTGTGTGTGTGTGTGAATTTATTTCTGGGGGCGGGAATACATGTGGAGGGCAGAGCTCCCTGATGTGGCTAGGATGGCTCCCAGTGGCAAGCTCTAGGCCTCTGCTCCTCTGCCTCCTGGTGCTGGGATTACTGGTACACACCTCCACGCCCACCTTTTTACCTGAGTGCTAGGGATACAAACTAGGTCCTCACATGCTGTAAAGTGTCACAAGCACTTTACAGACTGGCTCAGCTCCTGCCCCAGAGTCCTCTTACTTTGCACAGTCTATGACAAAGAATTCTAATGACCACGCATACTAGTTGTGCTGGATAATTTTACGTCAACTTGACACAAGTTAAGGTCATCTGAGAGCAGGGAGGCTCAATTAAAAAAAAAAAAAAAAAAAAAAAAAGCCTCCATAAGGCCGTGTGCAGGTGAGCCTGTGGGGCATTTCGTAACTAGTGATTGATGGGGAGGGCCCAGCCCATAGTGGGTGGCGCCATCCCTGGGCTGGTGGTCCTGGGTTCTATAAGAAAACAGGCTGAGCAAGCCATGATGAGCAAGCCAGTAAGCAGCCCTCCTCCATGGTCTCTGCATCAGCTCCTGCCTCCAGGTTCCTGCTCTGCTTGAGTTCCTGTCCTGACTCGTGATGTGGAAGTGTAAACTAAATAAACCCTTTCCTCCCTAAGTTGCTTTGGTCATGGTGTTTCATCACAGCAACAGTAACTAAGACCTTAGTAGCCGGATTTTAACAATTTTTTTTCGAGGGAACAGGTGGAAGAGGGAGACAGGCACACCTGCAGGCCAAGCACAGCTGGAGAAAACACAAACTCATCTGGGGAGAACCCAGCTGAAACGGGTATGAACGGAGCCACCTCCAGGCCGGCCCGGCACTGGGCTGAGAGAGCTGTGGGGGATTAATGTAGCCCAGAGATGACAGAGGAGACACAGGGAAGATGCACGGGGGAACAGGGGCTGCTCACCATGACAATGTTGGCTAGGTGGGCGGAGACGAGCGCATACACCCCTCCGGAAGAGCCCACAACAGGTGCGGTCATGTCAGCCACAGACACAGCCAAGGAGCCTGGCACAGAGAGAGTGAAAACCATCAAGGATGCTGGACCCACTGTGCAGCCCAGCCCTGGCCCTGGCATTCTGCCACCAGAGCACAACAACTCTACAAGAGGCTATCCCTTTGATGCCATGCTGCCTTGCAGCCTCCTGTGGACTGCCCAGGAGATCTTTGTGTGTGGAACAAACCCTTTGGTTCAGCTTTCTCGTTTTACTGACGGGAAACCAAGATTCAAAGGGAAGGTCTGACTGGAGGCAAGGGGGACTGATTCCACACCAGGTCACCTGCTTCAGCGGCATCTGCTGGTGACAAAAAGCTGCCACAGGGAATAGAAGGCGTTCCACACAGGGTAGGCAAAGGACATACCATTCCTCCCTCCCACCCTCAAGGCTCACTTCTACCCTGAAAGCCGTTGAGGCAGGCACTAACACCCTCATGTAGACAGACATAAGCGAAGGCTCTCATCCCAGTTTTCTGGTGGGAAGCGCTGGAACCAGGATTTGAATTCTGTTCTACCTAACACAACAACCCTTCTTCTCCTTCCCCTGCAAGGTCAGGAACTGAACCTAGGGCCTTACGTAAGCTGTGCAAGTGCTCTGTCACAGAGCAATTGATTCCTCAGCCTGAAAGCCATGCTGATCAAAACCTGCGCTCTTGGCCACAATGGCAGTGGCCACTTCCCACATTAGTTCCGAGATGGCCTGGGCCTCCTTCCACTTGTCTCTTTGCTCAGCTGAATCTAGAAGTGTGCTTAACATCACCTCCCACCTCGTACCAGCCCAGCTAAAGCACGAAAGGCCCACAGGGTCTCCCAAGTGGGCTTCTCTGGAGTGAGAATGTCCTTGAAAGTGTGATGACATCACACTCAGGGCAGTTCTGTGGCTGTTGGGTGTGTGGGATGACAAAGTTTGCTCCTAGAAGAGAAGCTGGGCAGAGAGGAGATGGGAAATTTATTGTTCTGGTCGCATTTAAGTGTGATCAATGCTTTGGCTTCCAGGGAAGGACACAGGAGACTAAAAATAACTAGGAGGTAGAGCCCAGGGCACAGAGGGTGAGCTGCGGCTGGCCTGGGTGAGCAAGCAGAAACCACGGTTGGAAAATGCCTGCAGGCTCAGGAGTCAATTAGCCGCTGGAGAGAAGGGGAACAGGCTGAGAGCCCAAATCTGCAAGTTCCACAAAGATGGGGGTTCGTGAACCAGGACCCAAGACTGTCTGGATGATCAAGGAGAGAGCTCCCAATGAATGACCACCTGCCCCTTGGCACCCCTTTTCCAGGTCTCTATGACCAATTCTTGCTAACCAGGGAGGTGCAATTTCTCAGGAAAACTTAAACAGACAAACCCCAATCTATCATGACGCCAGGACTCTCAAGTCCTTCTCCCAGCCCAGGGCAACTGGAGATCTTCCTTTACCTCTATCATGTCTGTCTTTGGGCTTTACTTTGGTATTTAACTGCTGCCAGATAACTTTCTTCTTTTATTGGTCTACCCACAGGGTTCAGCCATAAATATCCCAAAGCAGGAGGGCTAGAGGGGAGGAATCCCAGGTAGCAAACAGGC
The DNA here is from genome assembly GCF_907164565.1 of Psammomys obesus. NCBI lineage: Eukaryota > Metazoa > Chordata > Mammalia > Rodentia > Muridae > Psammomys > Psammomys obesus. Next base: position 6,027,102 of record NW_026595981.1, on the reverse strand, counting down.
AGCAGGATCTGCATCACAAAGGATTTCCACGGCCACTGTGTGAGGGCTGCATTGCAGGACCACGCAGGGCCAGCTGCCCAAGCCAGCTCCTCATTAATTACTGTTTGCAGAGAGCAGGCCCCCGCTTCACCCAGCTGGTCTCTTTCCTCTCTCTGACAGACCCATGCAAATCAGCTCCTTCTCTGGGCCCCCAGAGCAGTCCACTAGGACCAGAGATGCATCAGGGCAGCCTCCAGGGACAGAAGGGCCCTCCCTACCAGGGTCAAGCCTACATAGCACTGACCTTCCCCTCACCCTCCCTATGTTTAGATCTTGACCCTAGGGGCAGGGACCAGCTAGCAATCCTGGCAGGAGTGTGGAATTCGGGAACGTGCCTGACCAGTTGTGTGACCTCAGGCATTGCTCCTAAATTCTTTGGGCTTCAGTATTGACATGTATGAGATGAGGAGCTCTAAAACTCTACATTCTGAGCAGTGAAACTCCATTTTCAAAGAAAACCTTTCTTGGGCTCCCTAATTCACTGAGCAGAGCAGGAAGCCCTCTGTCCCCACAAGGGGGCTCCACAGTTGTTCCCAGATTCAGTGACCCTGAAGACCCAGTTGATTTTGGATTGAGATATTATGTCTCTCTCTCTCTCTGGTTTATTTTTGTTGGTTGGTTAGTTGGTTTGGCTTTTTGAGACAGGGTTTCTCTGTGTAGACTTGGCTGTCCTGGACTCGCTTTGTAGATCAGGCTGGTCTCAAACTCACAGAGATCTGGCTGCCTCTGCCTCCCTGAGTGCTGGGATTACAGGCATGCGCTATCAGACCTAGCTGGAGATATATGTTGTTTTTTTTATTATTATTATTTGTTTATTGTGTATACAGTGTTCTGCCTGCACATACACCTGCTTGCCAGAGGAGAGCACCAGACCTCATTATAGATGGTTGTGAGCCACCATGTAGTTGCTGGAAATTGAACTCAGAACCTCTGGAAGAGCAGCCAGTGCTCTTAACCTCTGAGCCATCTCTCTAGCCTCAGATATATGTATTTTTTTTAAAGATTTATTTATTATTTATACAACATTCTGCCTGCACACCAGATCTTACTATAGATGGTTATGAGCCACCATGTGGTTGCTGGGGATTGAACTCAGGACCTTTGGAAGAGCAGCCAGTGTTCTTAACCTCTGAGCCATCTCTCCAGCCCAGATATATGTATTTTTAAAAGATATATTTAAAGGTCTTATGTAGACCATGCTGGCCTTGAATTCGCTGAGACCCTCCAGCTTTGCCTCCTGAGTGTTGGGATAACAAACTTGCACCACTGTCTCGTTTTATAATCTTATACCTTCCCAAGACATTCCTAAGGTCTCTGCATTAGCTGGGACCTGTCAGAACCAAACAATACAGGATCTATGTGTACACAGTAGTAAAAGACATTAAGGGAGATTGTGAACCATAACTGAAAATCATGGCTGACAGGTCCTTAAGAGCAGGACAAATCCCACAGAGGTGATAGGGACAGAAGCCAGAAAGACTCCTGGAGGGTCACACCTCACCAGACCAAGGGGCTGGTTTCCAAAACATATTCTGGGTCCATGTCACCATGCAGGTAAATTGGTGACGTGGCCACGAAGGCACAGCTGTGGTGGTTTTAGCCTGAAAAGTTGGAAGGCAGGTGTTCTCCAACATCTCCCTCGGCCATTAGAAAAGACTCAAATTAACGCTGCCAGAACATTTGCCTCTAAGCAATGTTACTTTATTTATTCATGTATTCCTTCATCTACTCTACAAATATTTATTACCTAACAGGTGTTGAGCTCTAGGGATGCATACTGGCTTCTACAGACTCTGTAATAAAATATTGCTGATGCAGTTAGGTGCTCTGTTTGTTTGTTTGTTTACATTGGAAACAGTATCTCCCATAACTCAAGCTGGTCTCAAAGTCACTATATAGCCAAGGATGACCTTGAACTTCTGGCCCCCCTGCCTCTACCTCCCAAGTGTTGGTATTCCAGGTATATGACCACATGCCCTGCTGAGACACTGGCTTTGAAGGATTGTTAGTGATGTCACTGTTCATCTTTAGTGTTTGTTACAGGATCTGGTGCAGTACACAGGTCTCTGCCCTAACTTACTTAGAAAAGTTTATCTCACCTTTCTGAATAGGCTGCACAATGGGAGCGACGCTGGACACCTCATGGACCTTACAACGCTGTGCTGTATATTGATGATGATGCACAAGACCCGTACCACAAGCCTGAGCCCTATAGATGTGTTGTGGTAGGCGCCATCCCTTGATAAAACAGGATGGTCTTGGAGTTGGAATCGCTTCACTGGGCAGGGATTAAAGCAAGGTCAGATACTAATCAAGGCTTCCCTTGGTCCCTGACCGATTATCTGCACAACAGCAAAGGCCTGCCTTTTGGTTCTCACACTGGTTGTCTTTACGGGTCAACTCTGGGGTCACAGAGTCTGTGTGGGAGGCCAGCTCTACCGTTCACATAGAAGCTCTGTCTTCTTGGGCAAGTCACTTGCTCCTCTAAACCCTGGCTTCTCTTTTTGTCTTGTTGTTCTCTCACTATACAGACTAAACTGGCCTTTAACCTCTGATCCTCTTGGTTTAGTCTTGGAAGCATTGGCATTCCAGGAATGTGCCACACCTCAGCTTTGGGCTCTGTGTCCACAGCAGGTAGAGAAGATTAGCTATTGACCACAAGCGTTGGTGGTGAGGACTCCAGCACATGGATAAGAACTAACTCTCTAGTCAAGGTCTAATTGTCCCTAAGGGCTTCCCTCTAACAATGTAGGGACCGAGCAACCCTACCTTGGAGGTCAGTGACATGATCTGTAGTGACCAGAGTGCCCTCTTGCCCGAATTGACGGCTCGGGCGGAGTGCTGTGTGCCCTTGGCTCCATGCTGCAGCCCCACAGCCTTGTATCCTGGTGATGTGTCTTGCTTCTGTCTGCGCCTTTCCACTCTGCGCTGACGTCACCGGGGAAGGATGCTTGTGCCGTCTCCCCACTGTGTCATCTCTTCTGGGTGAGGGCTGAGTCATTCCGAATCTCACTTCTGTCTTCCAAGTTATTGGCACCCCCAAAGTCTAATTGACTACTAACTGCAAGTGTTACGGGTGCGCCCCCGCCCCCACGCCGTTCCTTGCCATTTAACATCTGGGACTTGGAGAATCTAGGTAGGGAACACACAGCTATAAATCCCCAGGTGGCATGGTGTGTGGGTGGCTGAGAAAGTCTGGAACCCGGAGGTGCTCACTAGACCTCTCTGTTAAGGACACACAGCAGCTGCTGGATTCAGGGAAAGAAAGGCTTTGAGGGCGCTGTCCAAGGTGCAAGGAGCTGGGCACAAACAAGCCCTAGAGACAGTGCTGGGAGAGTGCCCAACCCCCATCCCAGATCCCTGACTCCTCCCAGCACAGGGTCTACAAACCAGCAGGTTAGCCCCATTGGAAGTAGAGCAGGATCCTTCCTGCTCTTAAGTCACTTCCATCCTGTTGTTTACAGGGCCAAGGCTGCCCAGCTCTCTTGATGACAACTTTAATGCCACTCAGAAAGGATTAAGATCTTATACACACACACACACACACACACACACACACACACACACACACACACACGAGAAAAGCTCCCTCCTTGGGCCCAGCTGTCAAGCTGAAGAGCTGAGGAGGCAAAGCTTTACCCAGCAGCAGTAAAGTTGGAGGCATCATTCGGGAGATCTGAAGGTCCTGGAGAATTCACCCTGCCCCCCACATCAGGCATATAGATGTCTCTCAGCAGGGGTATCCACACCTCCTAGGCCAGATAGTCCTGCCCTCAGAGGACCAACCAAGGAATCCATGGCTGCTCTGGGTAGAAGAAAAAGCTCCAATGGGTTTAGATGCGAATTGGCCCAAAAGCTACCTGCCTGGCTTCACAAGAGGTGCAGGGACCCCAGGCATGGCTGTGTGGAAGGAGCCTGCTCTCACAAGGGCAGCCTCCCAACAGCAGCAGGCAGCTCTCAGCCCCAGCAACAAGCTTGATGGGACCAAAAGGGACCAAGGGATTTCCCCAGGCTTACACAGCTAGAACATGGCAGTTTGGTGATGAGAATTCTGTCAGTAGCTCTGCCCCTTTTCCGGAATACAACTCCCTGTCTGGGTAGCTGTGGGAAATTTGCCAGGAGGACAGTTCTGAGTCAGGAACGCTGGAGATGAGGCTGTGTGTGTGTGCAGGAAGCCTGGGCTTGTACCACCCTCGGCATCGGGGCCCACCTGCCTACCTGCCACAACGCCAGCCACGTAGACAAGCCCGATCCGGGTGGCTCCATGCACCATCTCCAGGGGTACCCCAACCAGCAGCTGCAGTGCCACGTTGAGTCCCAGCTGTTCTACCCTGTGGCGGACCACATTCATTAATTCACCTGACAAATGCTCTGTGCTGAAGTGCCAGGAGCCAGGAGGCTGGTACAAGGCCTCATTCTTTGCCTCTGAGCAGCTTATGGGCTGGGGAGAGGGGCTTGACTGTCCTAGAAGAAAAGCTCCGACCAGCTGGGACAGAATATACATAAGGGACCTGGTGGAGACAGACAGGTACAGACTAGAGCTGTGACTAGTTGTGCCCAGGACCTAGCAGCTGCGGGGGTTGACATGCAAGAAGCCAAAGCTCAGACAGCGGCAGTGAGCTGCTCAGTCCCAGACCAGGTATCTGATTGGCTTGACCCCAGCGCTGGGCTCACTCACTTTTCACCATACCCACAAGCACTACTGAGCCTGAGGACAAAGACGGTCTCAAACATCTCAGTGCACTAGGGACCTCTTGTAACTCGGCAATGCAGCTCTCTCTCTCTTAAAGTCTTAGAGCAGGAGGTTCTCCCTCCCGGCATGAGCAGGGGCCTGCTCCATTCACTCCAAACTTCTGGAGCAAGTAGTTCCAATGCGTTAGTCCTTTACTTTGCTCGTAATAACACACAGAGATTATGAACAACTCTGCTGGATGGTCACCCTGCTCTCTCATTCCCCTTTTCCACACACACACGTCATAACTGTCTGGTACTGGGGGGAGTTCTAAGACGCTATCTCAGATCTATATCAAGTCAATTAAAAATAGACTGAAAACTTAATTGCAGAGTTTGGGGCTCAGCGATAAGGCGCTTGTTGCATTCCAGAGAGCTCCTAGGTCCAATCCTCAACACCGTAAAAAAAAAAAAAGTAATTTTAAAACACGCACTCGTAAATGTGCATATAATATGTGTTGAGGTAGACGTCAGCCCAGGTAATCTGGCCCACTCTCTCTGCTGTGGGGCCTGCGGAGAGAGAGACACTCACCCTGCATGCATGAAGATGTAGGTCAGGTAGCGCCATGCCTGTGCTCGGAGCTGCGGGTGGTAAACCAGCGAGTTCTTCAGGTACCGGGGATGCGTCACCTGCAGCACAAACTGATCCAGGAGGACCCCATTGTACAGGAAGAGAGTCACCTGGATGGATCACAGAGTGGAGGGGCCGGTTACTCGACACAAAACTGCCCAGGGTAGCCCGCGTGCTGACATGGACACTGGGGACATGACAGAGAGCTCCCCCCCCCCCCGACTCTGCCTCCAGAGTGCTGGGATTAAAGGTATTCCACAACTGTCCAGCACAGGTTGATTTCTTAAAAACAAAACTAAACTAATAATAATAAAACATTGTAGTAGAATAGACATAAAATTCAGCATCTTTAAAGATTTATTTATTATTTATACAGTGTTCTGCCTGCACACCAGAAGAGGGCACCAGATCTCATTACAGATGGTTCTGAGCCACCATGTGGTTGCTGGGAATAGGACTCAGAACCTCTAGAAGAGCAGCCAGTGCTTTTAATCTCTGAGCCATCTCTCCAGCCCCTTTTCTTCTCTTTTTATGACAGAATCCTGCTAGGTAGCCCAGATTGGCTGCCTCAACATCCCAAGGAAGGGCTGGAATCACAGGAATGCCTTGTCAGGCTGAGCAGAACTAGGCAGTTGCCTTAAAGGTCAAATAATATTCCCTTGCATGTGTCTACCTCACTGTAATAACACATTCATCTGTCAGTAGGAAGTTGGATTCTGCCACATTTCAGCTATTGTGAATGTCTCTATGAACAAGATGGACAAGTAGCTCCTCTATTCACTGCTTTTTTTTTTAAACTACATTTTTATTTTTTTACATTAATTACATTTTATTCACATTCACTGCTTTTAACTCTAAAGTAGAATTGCTATAGTACACGGTGGTTTTAAGTTTCATTTCCTAAAGTTATTATTATTTGAAGTCGGGTAAGGTGAGGCACACCTTTAGTTCTAGCACTCAGGAGGAAGAGACAGCTGCCTCTAAGTGTGAGGCCAGTCTGGTCTACAGAGTGAGTTCCAGGACATCCAGGGCTACACAGGGCTACCCTGTCTCAAAAACAAAACAAGCTATTATGATTTTATGCGTATTGGTGTTTTGCCTGCATTCATGTCCGTGCACCACACCCGTGCCTGGTGCCCACGGAGGCCCTCGAGGGTGCCAGATACTCTAGAACTGGAGTCACAGATGGTTGTGAGCCACCATGTAGTAGGTCTCAGAATCAAACCCACAGTCTGGTGCTCTTCCTCAGCTGTCTCTCCAGCGCCATGTTTCATTTTTGAAGTTCACCAGACAGTTTCCCTGGTGGCTGCACCAGTCTGTACCCGCACCAACAGCATACCAAGGACGTCTCTGGTCCTCACCTTCACCTCCGCACCACGTATGCTGATTCTTTTCTGATGATCAAGTACATCTGTTTAGGCCCCAGGAGGGTATTTACTTTGGTGATTTCCCTGGAACTCACTGTAAAATGCTCTGCCATGTCCCTGTGCTCATGATTAGGGTGTACACAGAGCCATTTAAAGATGTTTTGGGTACCAAGCTGGGCTACCACAGTGCAGAAATCTAGGCAGGTGGGGGCTTTCCCTCCCAAAAACAATGGCCCTGAATTTCTTTAAGACACAAGTCTACTTTAAATTGTTCTTTCTTCTCTCGCTGCCAGCCGTGGATTCTGTCCTGTTGCTAGCACTGGACTCTGTGTTCCTTCCTTTTCTATCTGTTATGGAGTCACTAGTCACTAGAGCTCTGTGGGAAGCAGAAGCCTTGGGCTCCGAGAGTTAAATCAGCTGCTTGACTATCTTGCCTTTTTTCTATATTGATGATTCAAATCCATACAGTCAAAGAGTTTTAAAATCTGAACCAATCTGGACATAAACACTGGCTCCCCTGGACAAATTTAGCCAAAGTATTTGAATTATTTGGTCTTCAGTTTCCATATCTGAAGATGGGTATCAATAATTAGACCGCCCTCCCAGATGGTCACAAGTTTAATAGTGATACAGCAGCTGAGTGAGTGGTGGCATTCAGCTATACTCCCAGCCCTCCAGAGACAGACAGGAGGATTGTAAGTCTGAGGGCAGCTGGATAAAGAGTGAGACCCTTTCTTTTTCTTGTTCTGTCTTAGTTTTTTGAGACGGGGTTTCTCTGTTGAGTGGGTAAAGGTACTTGCTGCCAAAGCCTGACAGCCTAGGCTCAGACCTAGAATCCAGACGGTAAAAGGAGAGAACCGACGCCTGCAAGTCGTTCTCCCACCTACACGAGGGCCCTGTGCACGCACGCTCCCCACACACAGAGCAAGTAAACCAACAAATAAATGTAACTTAAAATCTTAAATGGACAAAATAACAACAATAGGAAACACAAAGTTTAACACAAAGAGGCAGCTCCAGGCCCAGCACACGCTTAGGGAAGGAAGCTATAATTAGGGTCAGACAGCCCAGACATAGCTTAAACTACCAAGGCTATATGTCCTGTTCTTCAAGACACAGCTCAGGCAGCTGGGAATTGAGGCCAGTGATAATGTACTTGTGCATGCAGGAAGCCTAGGTTTGATACACACATACACACACAGGCACATGCACGAATACACATACACAGTTGTTCGTTCCACCTAACACTATTCAGGTGTCCTGGCAACAAGCAGAGCTTGTTGGTATCTCATTATTGTTGGTCCTCAAATAGAAGTTAATAAATAGCCCCACACAGTGAGCCCTGGAAAAACACATTTAAGAAAATCTCAGAACACCACTGCAAGATGGGCTTGGAAGGAAGCATAACAGCAAATAGAAGAGTTCTACCTGCAGGACAGACAGAAGTAGGTTTTGTTGCTGTTGTTTAGAGGGTTTTTTTTTTCCCCTTTTCTTTTCTCTTTTTTTTTTTTCCAAGACAGGGTTTCTCTGTGTAACAGCTCTGGCTGTCGTAGAACTCACACCATAGAGCAACCAGGCCGGCCTCGAGCTCACAGAGATCCACTTGCCTCTGCCTCCCAAGTACTGAGAGTAAAGGTGTATGCCACCACTGCCTGGAGCCTTAGAGTTTCTTAAAAATATTTTTCTTTATTATTTTATTTCTGTGGATGTTTTGCCTGCATATTTATCTGTGCACCTGCATGCCTGGTGCCACCGGAGGCCTGAAGAGGGTGCTGGGTCCCTTGGAGCTGGAGTTACTGATGGTTGTGAGCTGCCACATGACTGCCGGGAATCAAACTCAGGTCTCCGGAAGAGCAGCCAGTGCTCTTAACCACTGAGCCATCTCTCCATCCCATTCCTGGTTTTTTTTTTGAGACAAGATCTCATTCCGTAGCCCAGGCCGGCCTTGAATTCATGGTGACCCTTCATGAGACTGCAAGTACGATTCTCCAAACCCAGCCAGACCAAATATTTCTGATTTAACAAAAAAAAGATGCCATGAAACTGAGCAACCAGCTTGGTAGAGGAAGCAGGAGCATCATGGGACCTTGTGCAGAGGTGGTAATCAAGTACATGGCTTTGGAGGAGAAATGACCAGAGACTGAAAAATGCCAAAGGGAAGCCAGACATTCCTACAAGGCCAGAGGTGGGCTGGGCTACAGGGGTTCCTGTGCTGAGCTGAGAACTGAGTTCCATCACAGAGGAGGAAGCCACAGATAGGAGTACCTGGGAGTCCCTCATCTGTGCAGGGTTCATTTTTGCATGATAGTAAGTAAGGCTTGGGGGCTGCTCTTTCAGAGGACCCAGTTCAATATCCAGTATCTACTTGAGAGGTTTAAAACTGCCTCCACCTCCAGTTCTGCAGGATCTTTCCACTCACAAGCACATGGCATGCCTATGTGCACACAAACAAATAATAAAACAGACAAAACAAAAAAGGAGAAATGGGTCTTGGTTGAAGTAATTAGTTTTTAAGAAGCACTCGCCTATGATTTTTAAACACAGTATGTGGCAGATTCCCTAGAGAGAGATGTTCTTTAAAAATATTCATTTTCTTGCCCAAAAACGCTCCCTCCCCAAAGGTAAGCAAGCGGGTGCTCCGCGTGCTCCTTCTGTGATCCCGAGGCACCCCGGCCATCCTCCCACTCTGTGGAGGTATCCTTCCAAGGGCAGCATGGGAAAGCTCTGGTGACTCTGGCATTATAGTTTGGGAATGAAGTCCCAAGGAGCCAATGGCTGCTGTTCCAATCCTCCGGGGGAGGTGTTACACAATTTGGCTTTATTGAAATTGTCTGTAAATTCCCACATCTGTGAGTTTGTCATACTGCTTTGCTGTTTTGAAGGGTGTAAGAATATGGGGACTTTGCCGCAGGGGAAAAAAAATTTTTTTTTTAAAGCCTCAAATAATCTTTGCCAGGAGGGCTCACTGATAGCATTTAGGCTAGCCAACAGGCATAGCCCAGCTTGAGAGCTGAAGGCCCAGGCTAGGAAATCCAGAGGCAGAGGCCAGCTTGGGATATAAGCGAGGCCCAGCCAGTCTGGGAATAGCGTGAAACCCTGTCTCAGAAAACAAAGCCAAGCAAGAGGCTGGAAAGTTAGCTCAGCAGTTACAGGCACTTGCTGCTCTGACAGAGAACAGGAGTTTAATTTCTCATCCAAGGGATCTGACGCTCTCTTCTGGCCTCCATGGGCTCCCCCACATGCACTTGTATACACACACACACACACCAATTAAAAAACAAACAACAAAACGGCAAAACAAACCCCAAAACTTAGCCTAAGGTTATAATAACCCCTGGGTTCCCTAACAAGACCCCTGCTTGCAGCACAGCTGCTACTTGATCTGCGGCCTCCCCCCTCCCCTCAGAACCTCTGACAGCCTCTCCCTACACCCGCCAGGTCTAGAAAGCCCCTGCCTTCACCCTGGTCCTTGCCTCCAGCAGCGTGACCGTGATCATGAACCAGGGCGGAGGGCAGCAGGTGTAGCTGTCATAGTACCACTTGCGGTCAATCTCCCTGGGAAGAGTCTCGTAGGCCACATGACGGATGAGCCGCTGCGAGAGGCTCAGCCCCTTCTCCTCCAGCAGGGCCTTGCTGCTCAGCCTGCGGTTGCCCTGAAGGATGGCCTGGCGGAAGCTGTTGGAACGCTTGTTGCTCATCTGGACAGGAAAGAGGATGGGGAGAGGGTCAGAGCCAGGGCCTCAGCCTGCAGACTCTGTAGAGCGAGCTTAACCCCTTCTCTCTAAGCAGCATCCCCTGGATAGCACTGCGTTGACCTCTGTGGCTCACTGCTCACTTTCATTAGATAAGGACTCCAAATATCCCGTCTGCCTGATAGAAAACTGAGGTGCAGAGAGTCCTAAGAAGACACAGGCTCAAACCCAGGCCTGTACTTATACATTCCTCCATCTACTCATTCCTCATCCTGCCATCCTAAATGTTAGGCTGTCACCAGACACAGGGGAGATGGTGGGTGCTCAGGATGGAGATGTAGCCAGCAGCCACAGTTCAGAGCGATGGCTGCTTGAGAATGCATAGGATCCAGGCTGGTGTGTGCCAAAGTGGTCAGCAGGGGCTTTTCTGGAGGAGGTGATGGTCCAGCGAGGGCCAGAAGTAAGGAGGACTGAGCAGCTTTGGACACACCAGCTTGGGAAGGTGCAAGCTGGTCTCAGTCAGCCAGCTGTTAAAAGCTGCCAGAATCAGCTTCCAGTGCCCTGCCATGGAAGCCATGACCCCTGAGTGTCCCCTAAGACATGTGATACAAGCAAGCTCGGGGTCTCCCCCAAAACCAGGTCAGGCCCTCAGCAGCCCTGGCCTGGCCCCCACAGAACTCTATGTGCTCCATCCAGCAGCTAACCTAACTTCCAGCTTCTAGAAGCCTGTGTTATCCCTGACCTCTCCAGGGTCATACTGTAAACTATTCTCAGGGGCATAACCGTAAAATGAACCACATCTTCTGGTCCAAGGGCCCAGATGCTTCATAGCTACTGGCATGTAATTATTAATGTACTTCTGGGACCCGGGGCCCAGCAAGAGCTACTCCAGCCAGACCCAAAGGCAAGATCCAGGGAGCACTAGCATGGTGAATAGAGCCAGAGCAAGGCACAAGAGTCTGCAGCTCTTTCTGGAGGACACCTGGAAGGATCCAGGCTCAGACGGAGCCATGTCTAAGGACCTCCCTTCATCCCTGAGTCCTGCTTCTCACTGTTCCCTGTATTGCTTCACATCAGCTTTCTGTGGCCAACTGTCCTGAGTGAAGCCCGTCTAGCCACCCCCACCACTCTGAATAAAGGTGATTTGTTCTGCCTGGGTTGGCCGCAGAAATCATGCAGGGACGTTTCCGGGCAGAAGGACATTAAGAGACGACAGATATGTGGAAATTCAGTCTGTTATCATATTTGCTCTGTGTGAAACCCTGTGTGAATCACTGCGTTCATTCTACAAATGGGAAAAGGGAGGCATAGAGTGGGCAGCAAAGGCAGAGTGAGGGCCAAGGATCCGCGCTGGCCCTCTTTACACAAGTGCAGGCTGTGACTGGCTGCTCCAGCTCAGAGTCTGAACAGAAAAAATGTGACAATATCATGTCACTTCTCGTCGTGAGCTCACACAGAGGGCTCCACTGGAATGGAGCCAGCCAGGAGAGAAACACCTTGCCTGGGCCTTGAAATGGGGTACGTGCCTGGTGCCTAGGAGCTGGGCTGGGCACAGCCTCAGCCAGGCTCGTGGTCTGCTTCTTGGTGATGTTGTGGCCCAGTCTGAGAGCCTTTGTCTGAGCTCAGCGTGGCCCCGGGTTTCCAGCTCTGCTTGTTGGGTCTACTCAGAGCCATGGGAACTCTTCCACCCCTGCATGTCTAGAGCAGTTCCCTGCAGACCCACACATCCACAGACTGTGGCAGCCTGCATCTGAAAGGCCACTGACGCTTCCCTTGTCTGGACACCCACACCACAGAGAGCTGAGGCAGGGCAGTGACAGCAGGCCTCCCTGATTGAGGTCTCTGATGTCTAGGAATACAGGGACCTTCACAGAGCTTTCTCCTCCATGGGCCACATGAAGAGAGTGCACCACCTCATGGACAGGAGACAAGTAAGGACACCCAGCCACGGATTCGCCCCTGCTGAGGTCTCGTCCATCTAGGTGGGAATGCAGCTCCCCTAAGCCACCTGAAGCCCACTGTAACTCTGCCACAGAAGCCTCTGAATGAACACAGCACCAATCTCTGGGAAGTGGGCATCTCCACCGAAGGTAACAGACAACGGGCAGGACTCATGAGCCGTGGCCGCTCCCTAGAAGCCACCAGCAGGTCTAAGAGCTCTGGCCTCCAGTCATGCTACATTTCCTAGGAAGTCTGGCTCAATCTACTTTTTCTCCTGCTAGAACCTCCTGCTCCCAGCCCTTCATTTTGTTAAAAAGCAACCCCACTCCCAGGTCCTGGGAAGAGCACTGATTGAGTTCAGTAACCTATCCCACCGAATCAATCCAAGCCAGTGCACAGAAAGAAATCATAGGCCTTAGCTAGGACTTGACACAAAAAAGAGACTCTGTATATATAAATGTTGGGAACTGAGGGTGGAAGGGCTGGAGCAGTGCAAGCGCCTTGTCACCACAATGCGAAGAACTCAAATTGCCAGGAGTTATTAGAAAAATCAAGATGTGGGCAGGGCAGCCACATCTTTAGTCCCAGAACTCAGGAAGGCAAAGGCAGGAGGATCTCTGTGAATTCAAAGCCAGCCTGCTGTACAAAGCAAGTTCTAGGAGAGTCAGGGCTGTTATACAGAGAAACCTTGACTCGGGAAAACAAAAAAAAAGAAAGAAAGAAAGGAAAGAAGAAAAGAAAGGAAGGAAGGAAGAAAGGAAGAAGGGAGGGAGGGAGGAAGGAAGAGAAAGAAAAAAGGAAGGAAGGATAGAAGGATGGAAGGAAGGAAGGAAGGAAGGAAGGAAGGAAGGAAGGAAGGAAGG
>NW_026595981.1:6008923-6013888 GCF_907164565.1 Psammomys obesus | reverse complement strand
GGAAGGAAGGAAGGAAGGAAGGAAGGAAGGAAGGAAGGAAGGAAGGAGCCTATAATAATTATCTTGGGTTCGCTTTAGCCTCCTAAATAACCTCACCCACCTCTGTATCAGACCTAACATCCTATGACTAAAAAATAAAAACCTTTTGGAATTTATTTTTAGTTTACTTGTTTTTATTTTTGAGACAGGGTCTCACTGTGTATCTCTGACTGACCTAGAACTCACTATGTAGACCGGGTTGGCCTTGAACTCACAGAAATCGGTCTGCCTCTGCTGGGGTTAGAGTCATGCACCACCACGTAACAGACCAATAGCTTCCATCAATCCAAAGGCTGAGAATGTTATCAGACAGCATCTGAGTGTCTGGTTTTGTTTGTTTTATTTTTGTCCATCAGTACTGAAGCCTAGAAAAGATTCCCCCATTGTGGCAGTCTGAATAGGAATGGCCCCACAGACTCATGTGTTTGAGTGCTAGCCCACAGGGAGTGGCACTGTTAGGAGGTGTGGCCTTGTTGGAGGAAGTTTGTCACTGTGGGGGCGGGCTTCGAGGTTATATGTCCTCAAGTTTTGCCCAGTCACACAGTCTCCTTTGAGTCAAGATATAGAACTCTTGGCTCCTCCAGTACCATGTCTGCCAGGGTACTACCATGCTTCCTGTTAGGATGACAACAGACTAAACCTCTGAAACTGTAAGCAAGGCCTGATTAAATGTGTTCCTTTATGAGTCATTCTGTTCATTCTCTTCGCAACCCTCACTAAGACACCGTCTCTCTGATGTTTTCACTGGTGTATTTCTTTTCTTCTTCTTTTTGGATTTTTTTTTTTTTTTTTTTTTTTTTGAGGCTTGTCTGTGTAGCCTTGGCTATCCTAGGCTCCTTTTGTAGACCAGGCTGGCCTAGAACTCACAGAGATCCGGCTGCCTCTGCCTTCAAGAGTGCTGGGATTAAAGGCGTGCGCACACCTGGCTCACTGGTATATTTCTAAAATGCCTTGATATATAACTTTCTTTGTCTATTACTATAAAAACTTCCATGAACCTTCATCCCTGAAGAAGCACAGTATTTGCAGAGACCTAAAATGTGCTCCCGGGTCAACTGTCTCTTTCTCTGTAGAGATGGGCACTATTTCTTTCAACGCTGGCAGTAACTTCCCGCCTGTTGAAGCTGAGACTGTTCGAATGCCGTCATTCAAAAACCAAAAAAAAAAACAAACAAAAAAAACTTCACCTAGAGCAACTGCCTATTTCCAAGCCCCTCCCCTTTCCAGAATGCTCACCAGGTTGACAAAGTCCTGGTAGCAGATTTGCCCATCTGCGTGGCTGTCTGCGAGAGCCAGGAGCACCTCCTTCTTGTGTGGGTCCAGCTTAGAGCTGTGGCTCTCCAGAAGGCTCCGGAATTTTCCCGTGCTGATGTAGCCGGTGCTCCCAGGGTCAAACTGAAGGTGAAACAGAACAGAGAGTCAGTGGGCACACCCCTCCCAGTGCTCCTGTGGGGACGCAGCCCTTTCTCACTTGAAAGTTTTTGTTTTGTTTTGTTTTGTTTTTGTTTTCAGTTTTTCGAGACAGGGTTTTTCTGCGTGTCCCTGGCTGTCCTGGAACTTACTCTGTAGACCAGGCTGGCTGAGAGCTCACAGAGCTCCGCCTGCCTCTGCTGGGTAGTGCTGGGTTAAAGGCGCGAGCCACCACCGCCTGCACCAGCTGCATTTGTGCTTGTCACACCGTTCTCTTCATCTTAAAACTCCCCTGCATCATGAGCCACGGCCAGGCTTCCCACCCATCTCTACCTACTTTCGCCTCATCGCTGGGCTGTGCCTTCTGTCACAGCGGCTGCCTTCAATTGAGATTTATTGGTGAATAAATGGGGTTTCAGTGAATAGACAGGTACTAATTTTCCATGAGAAACCTCTTGGGTTCAGTCAGAAAAAGCTGTTATCCCCTTTTGCTCCTTCCCCACAGGGCTTACCCGGAGCCTGCCCTCCTGACCCTGCCAGTAAATGACACCCTGTCTCCTGTGGTGCCGAGAGCACTCTGGTCAGAAGGGCTCCTCGCACGCGACTCCAGTGAGTACCTGGAAATGCTGCAGGGCTTTCTTGGGTTTTAAACGCCAATGGAAGGCAGGGGATACAACCCAGCGGCAAAGTGTGTGCCAAGCACAAGAGTCCCTGGGTCTGATACCAGTACAGAGATGGGAGCACTAAATTGAAATGGACCTTGGGAAAGTACAGGGGCTGAGTCTGAAAGGCCAAACCCATGTTGCTCCTTTCTCTGGATAAGGTTAACAAAGGCTGTTTGGGGAAAGCAGGTTCTACATACAGTGTTTGTAGACAATCTAAGCCTGAAAACACAGCCAAAAAGCACAGTCAGGAACCACTTCAGCTCTCCCCAGAACTCTTCTGGAGAGGGTAGCTCCAAGGAGCTCCCATGTTCAGACCATACCCTTCACCCCAGCACCAGGTGTCAGGCATGACACCCATTTGCTTATTACCATCAGGTATTTCAGGAAACTCAAAAAGATCTGCAAGACTACGAGTGTCATGGCTGACGGAATGGCTCAGCAGGTGAAAGCCCTTGCTAAGCAAGTCTGACAGCCTGAGTTCAATCCCGGAAACTCATACAAGGAGGAAGGAGTGAACTGACTCCCAAAGGCCATTCATTCTCTGATATCCCCGGACAAGCCTCCCATCCCCGCCCCCTGCACACACTCTCTCTCTCTCTCTCTCTCTATTACACACAGAGATAATAACAATAACAATAGTAATAATAGTTTTTTGTTTGTTTGAGCCAGGGTCTCCCTTCCTAGTCCTGGCTGCCCTGGAACTCCCAGTGTAGACCAAGCTGACATTGAGCTCACAGAAATTTGCCCATTTCACAGAAATTTGCCCATCTCTGCCTCCCAAGTGCTTCGACTAAAGGTGTGTTATGCCACACCTGGCTAATAATAGATTTAAAAGAAAAGAAAAAAAAGAAGAAGTGCCAAGGAGATGGCTCCTTAGGTAAAGGCACTTGCAACCAAGCCTGATGACCTGAGTTCAATTCCAGGACCAGGATGGAGAGAACCGACTGCCATAGATTACCCTCTGACCTTCACAACACTTGTGCTGTAACAAAAAGGCAGACAGAGACAAATATTAGACTCACACTCACATTCTAAATGTAATTTTTTAAAAAAAAGTAGTAACACCTAATGTTTGCCATGTTTTCGTAGAACCAAACACTGTTTCACGTACTTTATGTACAGAATTTCTTCTTTTTTAAAGATTTTTTTGTTGTTTGTTTTTTTTTTTTTTTTAATTTTATTTTATATGTATGCCTGGTATCTATGGAGGCCAGAGGAGAAGGTTGTATCCCCTGAAAGGGGAGTTATAGATGGTTGTGAGCTGCCATGTGGGTGCTGGGAATTGAAACAGGGTGACCCAGAAGAGCAACAAGTGCTTTTGACCCCTGAGCCATCTCTCCAGACCCCTTTGTACAGAATTTATTTGACTCCTCCCACAAGAAATGGGCAAGAACAAGCAAAATGGGCAGCCTGCAAGCAGCAGACAAATCCCACATCCAGGCAGCTCAGTTCGGTGCTGCTGGGTGCCACAGACTGGAGGCAAGACGACTCTGCTGTTCAACAGTAAAACTGGAGGACCAAAAAGCCGAGCCCAGCACTGGGTCCCGGAGCCACTGGTCTCCCCCAAACAAGTTTTTTGGCAGTAGGGAAGAGACACAAACAGAGCTAGTCTGGCCTCCTTGTAGCCCAGATGTGGGAACTGAGCAGAGAGAGATGAGGGAGAAGAGGAGGGGAATAGAGAGAGGGAGGCTGGAAGATGCTAGCAGTTGACAGGGCTTTGGTGCAGACCACTATTCTAAGCCACGTGGTCCAACCCTGACTCCACCAGCCTGGCGCTGACTGGTCCATTTTACCTCAGGACTGGGATAGGTCCTGGGAAGATGTCTGTTGGGTCCTGCAGGGATCAAGGGTCCCCTTCACGTCAGAGAACTCGTCTGCCTCAATAGAGGAGGAAACCCAAGGGGTTTTGCATGTGCTGGGAGCACAGCCTACAATCCCTTCCCAGGGGCCTCCTCAGGGCTGCCTGCAGAGGAAGATGAAGCAGGGGGCTGAGATCAGGCACCAGACAAAGAGCCACCTGCTCTTTCCCTTCCCCTCCCCCTCCAGGGCTCCCTGCTGTTGTCCTAGTGACAGGAGCTGCCCTGTGGCTATCCAGACCCCCTGGCCCCAAGCACATTACAAGCTCTATCTACAGTGCAGAGCACACGCTGGAATCAGGCCGAGCCTCCATTCTCTGCCAAAACTCTACCTTTCATGCCAGGGCCAGACAGGCCAGACAATGGGGGTCACCACTACCCAGATAATGAGGCCTCAGGGACCAGAGGATAACTGGGAATGGGGGAGAGCCAGGGCCAGGCTGGCTGCTGGGGTTCTAATACCTCAGACAATGAGAGCAAGGGCAGAACAGGCAGTGGGGTGTTGGTCGGGAGACAGGAGAAGGCAAAAGGATGGAGATGGTGGGGGGGGGCATGCTCAGAAGTCAGAAGAAGGTCCCTCCATTCAGAAGGAAGCTGAGACTGTGTCCCTCAAGCAAGAGAGCAGGGAGCAAGGCAAAAATCACACTCCTGTCTTTACACAGCTCAGCCTCCACTGGCCCATCTGTTAAGTGGGCTGATGCCAACGGAGGGCAGCAGCTAGCCAGGGGCTATTCTCCTCACTTTATTCAAATGAGTTCTGTCTACCTGCTAGACACCCTCAGGCCTACAGGAAGGGAGGTCACAGTAGGAGTGTGGTGCTGCTTCGGGGGAGGGCAGATCAAGTCCTTTAATCGAAACTTCCTTGTTAAGAGCATGCTAGAGGCTCTGAAGCTGCCCCCCAAGGTCCTTGCCCTAGAATCACTGTTGGCAGCAGGATGAGCTGGTGTGTGTGTGTGTGTGTGTGTGTGTGTGTGTGTGTGTGTGTGTGTGTGTGA
>NW_026595981.1:5996724-6008823 GCF_907164565.1 Psammomys obesus | reverse complement strand
AGAGAGAGAGAGAGAGAGAGAGAGAGAGAGAGAGAGAGAGAGAGAGAGAGAGAGAGAGAGACAGACATGGGTTGGAGGCAGCCTGACAGGATTAGTCTAGAGTGGTAAATCACGGCCACTGGAGGAATGAGTCAATCAGTGAGTAGGGCAGAGGCCGGGGAGAAGAAGGTGCTGGACAAGATTTCACCATCGGCAAGAACCCTACCTTCAAGCGAGGCACAGGAGGCTGACCACAGAGGCGACCAGATAGCCCTCCACAATCCTGCCCTCTAGCCTCAGCCATGAGAAGAGCTTCAAGAGGCTCCAAGGGGACTTTTAATCCCGCCAGTGCCCTGCACAGGCCTCTAATCCGCTAGGTGTCTGCTGCTCTTCCCAGCCCGAGGCCACACACACACTCTCACCTCCAACCTGTGCCAGTTCCTGAGAAACTCAGTCTTGGAAAATCACCCGCCAGATTCTCCATTCGCAGGAGCCCACCCCAAACTGCCATGCTGGGGCTAATTCATCAACTCCAGTGCCTCAATTTCCCCACCAAAGAATTGCCAGGAGAAGCTCTGCTTCTTGTGGGGATGGAAGAGGCCATATTCATCCCTGGATAGAATAGCAAGAATAGGGTAGAGAGGGGGCTGGAGAGATGGCTCAGAGGTTAAGAGCACTGGCTGCTCTTCCAGAGGTCCTGAGTTCAATTCCCAGCAACCACATGGTGGCTAACGACCATCTATAATGAGATCTGGTGCCCTCTTTTGGTGTTCAGGTGTGCATACAGACAGAATATTGTATACATAATAAAATAAGTAAATCTTAAAAAAAAAAAGACTAGGGTAGAGAAAGCCACAGCCCATTAAGCCTGTGGGGACAGCTGGCCTTCTATTGTAAGTTCCAGTACCATCAGAGAGCAAATGGGAAGTGAGGTGGTCCTGGTACCCTTAGCCATTAGACGGTTGGGAACTCATAAATCTGGGTCCAGATAGCTGGAAGGGGAGCCAGGTATGATGGTGCAGGCCTATAAGCGTGGCACTTGGAAGACAGGCAGGACAACTGGGAGTTCAACCTCAGCCCCTGTTATATATCAAATTGAAGCCAGCCTGGGCTATAGGAGAACAGGGCCTCAAAACAAGAGCAAAACCCCCAAACCTCTGGAAGAAACCTCATGGCTTGCAAAGGGTACTGCAGAATGCTAGGGCCTTCGAGGCCTCTGAGGCCCAGAGGCAGTAGGGAGGGACTAAGGGGCCCCTCCGTGGAACAGGCAGCTCCACTCTGAGCCTGTTTATGTACTCGCCTCCTTCCCAGCTGAACAACACAGTACAACTAGCTGATGTATGTGAGGCCTTCGCTGAGTGTATGTGAGGCCACCGAACCCTCAGGCCACCATCCACCATCCACAGGTGGGGCCATACTGACTCACACCTGTTCTCCAAACACGACCCACCGGGCCTTCTTCACTCTAAAGTGTCCCGACCAAGCTGGACGTGGTCTTCCCTCCTCCCATTTAAGCCTCACAAAAATCTCCAAAGTACTCACTATCATAAAAGCCACTTCTTGGGAGGCAGAGGTGGGGTGGGAAGCCAAGGCATCAAGAGCTGAGCTGCTCAAGTTCGAACAGAGAACCTGGGATCCTCCAACCACTGGGATACTGTGGCTGAAGAGTTCAAAAGACCCTGGCCAGTCCTCCCATCCATCCATCCATCCATCCATCCACCCATACATCTCACATTTTTGCTAGGCATCTACTGTGGCTCAGGCATCACCCACATTCTATGGATGTGAAACAAGCAGAGACTAGAAATATTAAGAGAGACTAGCTCAAAGTTAAAGAGTCAGCAGGTGGTCAGGACAAATAATTTGAGGTTCCTCCATAAGGCTCACTGACCCTAGCCTTGCTCTCTCTTGCTTTCCTCAGCCCTGTTTAGTTGTACAAAATGAAACTCGTGACACAGGATCTTCACAATGTGTGTTTCATGAAGGCCTAGACCCAGGGTGGTCCATGAGGGTTCCGTGGGACTTCCTGGAAGGCCGTAGGTGATGACAATGGGGGCAGAGTGGGGTGCAGGTGGAAACCTGGCATTAAACAAAAACCACTCTATTTCTCATAGTTAGAAAGCCCTCACGGAATACATGATGTAAACACCATTAGAGAGGGCTCTGCCAGGCCCAGCAGTGAAAATTTGTTTCAGCTCCACATCTTTATAACTCGACCTTATTTGACCACAGCATTTATTTTTGACCATAACACTGTGTGGGACCCTTTAGGAACAACCACAAGTCCACAGTGCAATCATATTTCCCTTCATAAAACCCATACCCCTTTGTCAGGGCTGGAGAACCAGCACTCTGCCTCCAGCTCTTGAGTGTCACAGGCTCTCAAGCAGCTGATACCAGAAGCAGCAAAACTAGAATTCTGTGGGATCTGGTCCCAGCTAGAAGGTTGGCTGGGGATACCAGGTCCCAAGAGACGCTGAGAAATCCGTGATTGGCCTAATGAGGCCACAGAACTGAGCTCTCAGGGACAAACCCCTGCTTGCCTGCTCAGCACCCCGGACAGCAGCCTCTCTTTCCCTGCGGGCCAGAAAGCTGCACAGGATCGAGTCTCGCTCCTGGGAAGACCCTCTCCTCCTAGATCTATAAAAAGCGGTAAGCACTCAAAATGACTCCAAAGGCAGCACCTGGAGCTGACACACTAGCTGCCATCCCGCAAAGACCTCTCAGGCCCTGAACATGGGGGCTTGGGATCTGGGTAAGTTCCCATCTGTATCCAAATCATCCAAATTGTCTCCTGTCTATCCAGAAAGAAGTGACCCCAGGGCATGTGTGCTAAGACAGGGTGAGGTGCAGACAGCTGCCCTCCTACTAGTGGGGCATCCCCCCATCTGTCAGCTCCTTATTTCATTCCCTGGGCCTCTAATGAGGCTGTCCCAAGTTTCTGGCTCAGCAGGGCTGCCCCTCCCCCCGGGCATGCCACAGTCTACTGGGAAACTCTGGCCCATTCATGGATATTTACAGCCCCATAAATTAAAAAGTCCAGGCTGCAGCTGGCGAGGTCAGGAGGCCTGTGATGGGAGAGTGGGGGCTTTCTCTTCTACTTTTTCCTTGCAAATGAGGATGCTAATCCAGCCAGAGAGAGAGAAAGCCCACCCCTTGTCCTGCCCATGACCTTTTCCCTCTAATTCTCCCCCCCCCCCAAGATAGGGTTTCTCTGCGTAGCCATGGCTGTCTGAAACTCTGTAGACCAGACTGGCCTTGAACTCCCAGAGATCTGCCTGCATCTGCCTCCTGAGTGCTGGGATTAAAGGCGTGCACCACCACAGCCTGGCCTTCCCTCTAATTCTTTAAAACACTGACTTTCAGAAAACAATTGTTTTAATTAGTCCCATTTAACAGTCAGAGAAACTGAAGCAAGCCCACAGAGATGGCCCCCCTGACTACGGCTCTCCATGCGAGCACAGGCGCCTTCAGACCTGTTCCAGGATGAGCAAGGAGGGGTACAATTCCCCAGACCCCAAGCCTCAGTCAGAAATAAGGGTTCTGAGTCCTCCTTGCCCTCCAGGCTCCCCATTTAAAACCATGAGGAGCCCCAGTATTCTCCCTTCGTTCTGTTGCCACCACAGGTAGCTAGGGGAGGCAGCTCAGGCCTCAGCAGGCACCAATCCTGATATGAGGCTCCTGAACACCCTTTCTCTCCCATCACAGGGTCACAGAGCCAAATCCCAATGGATGAAGCTAGCAGACTGGTCAGGGATGCAGAACAGGCTCCTCAGTCTGAGTCCGGGCTGGTGGAAATGCTGGACAAACAGCATTTCCAGAAAACCAACAGCTAGAAGCAGGAGGAGACGGGCCTGTCCCAGATGTGGGAACTGTGACAGGTGAGCATTGATGGGTGAGAGCAGCCTCCTTCTGCCAGACTCTGGCCCTCTCCACTTGAGTGAGAGCCTGCCCCAGAAGACCCCCAACTTCTTCAGCACTACCCCAAGGCCTCCTGAGAGGCTCATGGACAGCTTTGTCTTCTCTTAATTGGCTTGGAGGGGGGCTGTGACTCAGAGGCAATGTCTTAGGGATGAGGAACAGACGTGGTACCTGGACTGACTCAGCCAGCCCAGTTTGTCAGGGCTACCCAGGGACCAAAGCCGAGTCATAGCCATAAACCCAGAAGCCTCCCTCCAGAGAGCAGCAGGCAAGGCTGGTAGGAGGAGGTGGAATTGGGAGGGACCCTGTCATCTGCCCTGTTTCTCCTCTTTAATCTAAATCCTTGTTCTCTGCTACCTTCCCTAGAAGTGTGGCTAGAGGTGCTATATCGCAAGACCTTATCTCAGAAATGGGCTGGGGGATGGAATCAGGCAGAGACTCATTTTTAAACAAAAAGTCTCCAAAAGGGGTTTGAGATTGTGTCTGTTTACAGCTCACAACACACTGAATCTGTTCCTGCAACATAAGACAGTATCCTGGGCCCAATGACACCATGCCACCAATGGAAGCTCCAGCAAGAATGCCAAGTAGGAGGAGAGGAGGCCTGGCCCACATAGTGGCTGGAGAGCTGGTCCTGCCCCTTCCCTTTTCACCCTATAGTGCACAGACAAGCCAGGTGAGCAGTCAGTGCTTGGCATCAACGTACACCAGACAGCCTTGTCCAAACACTCTTTCTGGAAAGCTCATCAGGAGATGTGGTTTTTAGCTTCCTTCCACTCCAGGAAGGCAGCCTTGCTGGACTAGGAATCTGGACATTGTAGTTCAAGCTCTGGATCTACTACTTGTCCATGCCCATCTGGGCAGCAGGACTCACTTCTTGACATGCCAGCGACATACAAACCTACCAACCATGCCAAGAGCTACGCACGCTCCACCTGTCTTCCCAACAGTGCTGTGTCAGCTATCACTCTGCGGTTTCCATGGAAAGTCTGGGGAGGTTGCTTGGCTTGCCCACTGCTGCCAGCCTAGTGGGGTGTCATCTCTCCACCTGCCTCCATCACAATGCAAGGTGCCAACTAAGTGAAGGAGTCTGCAGGACCTGGTGGCAAGCACACGGAAACTCAGGCATCATCACGCCACGTGACCTTCTTTCCTCACCTTCGGAATGGGCAGACTGAACAAGATGCTTCCACTGACTGTCTCATAACCTATGGTCCCTGACCAGGCAGGAGCTAGCAGTGGCGGGATGAGGATGGGACATGGTCATGGAACCCCATGATCAGGTGCTGCTTCTGGAGAGGATTCCTTACCCCCAAATGACACGCACTGGGCTATAGTTTTGTTTGTTTTTAAGATCTGTAACAACTGAGCCATCTTCCTAACCCCCAGGGCTCTCCTTTGACCTATCATTCATTCAAACTACTGTGGATCTACGAGCTCTTGGCCCTATTGCTAAACTGTTATCTGAGCGCATTTCTGTGAATGCCCAGGGATCAAAGCGTTAATAAACTCATGAACTACCAGGTCACCGCAGTAGGAGCAGGGCAGGGATGTGGTCCTGGAGGTGACTTGATAGGGAGCTAAGATGCAGAGCTCAGGAATGGGCTCCGGTTAAACCATGGCTTTGTTGTTCTCTGGGAGCCCTGCTCGGCTGGCTAATCCTGTGTTCTGGGGCCATGACCAATGTGGCTGTCTCTGGGGAAAGGCATTGTTCTCTGTGGCTCATCCATAATCCATTCAGAAGTTTCATCTCGGCTTCCTTTCAGCTACCAATGCCCCATGACCACCCCCAACACCTTCAGTCAGCTTGCACGGAAACTACAAATGATGTCAGGGTCTGGGTCAGGCCAAGAGAAGACCCACAGGCTTGCAAGCCACTGGAGGAAGAAAGCAGAAAATTCCTTTGGACTTGGTTTTGGGAAGAACCTAGGAAGTAGTTCACGCCGTTGATACAGGCACTTGCTGCCAAGCCTGATAACCTGAGCTCAATCCCCAGAACCAAAAAATGGAAAGCCAGTTTCTACAAGATGTCTCTGACCTCCACAAGTATGTGACGCCCCACTCCCACAAAGAAATATATAAATCTAAGGTTTTAAATTCAACTTTTAAAAATGAAGTGGCTTTGGGGGCTGGAGAGATGACTCAGCAGTCAAAAGCACCTGCTGCTTTTCTAGGGGACCCAAGTTCAAGTCTCAATACCCACGAGCATCTCTCTGTAACACCGGGAGAAAATAGAAGAGTGGACTAAGAGACTGGCTGGGGAGAGAGACAGAAACTGCCTCCGATCTGAAACCACAGAAGGGATCATGAAAGCAGTGTTCAAATGATTTCTCAGTAAACCAATAAGAAATTTTTGCCATGATACTGCACTATAACAACACATAGCTCTTACAGTCATTACTGCAACTACTATAGTATCTGCAACACTAGAAACTAAACCCAAGGCCTCACACATGCTACGCAACTCTTAGCCTCCAGCCCTACACTAACTTTATGAAGGGGGTGGCCCTTCGTGTTCTTTCCCCGTGGTGGCTTGTGTGAGGAAGGAGTGGCAGGACTAATCCTTTGGTAACACTGTGAGCACATCAGACAAAGGTCAGAACAGTGGGGGCAGAGAAGCTTCCAAAGGCCAGGGTTGCCTGATCTCCTGACCACCAACCCCAGAAGACATCTTGGCCATTTCCTTGAAGGGTAGCCAGCCACCAGACTGCAAGGCTAACGTGGTGGCTTCTCACCCGTGGGGTCCAGTCATCTTTATGCTGGGCAAGGCTTCCCTGCACATTAAAGAACCACATGGCATGAAGAGTGGAGCCAATTCCGCCTTCAACAACCTGGAAACGGGGGACAACTGGTGTCCCCTGCCCCAGCGGCTCCAAAGCCTCTGACCTCTAACTATCCTGACAGGAATGAAGCTGTTCTACTGAACTGGATATCTACCGAAACAACGGTTCTTGTGCTGGCCAGTTTTGTGTCAACCCGACAGAAGCTAAGGTCATCAGAGAGGAGAGAGCTTCAATTGAGAAAATGCCTCTATACTATTGGGCTGTGTGCAAGCCTACAGGGCATTTTCTTAACTAGCGATTGATGGGGAAGGGCCCAGCCCATTGTGGGTGGAGCCACCTATGGGCAGGTGGTCCTGGGTTCCATAAAACAGTAGGCTGAGCCAGGTGCAGAGAGGTGGAGGCAGGTGGATCTCTATGAGTTTGAGGCCAGCTTGGTCTATAATGCAAGTCCAGGACTACACAGAGAAACACACCCTGTCTTGAAAAAAAAAAAAAAAGAAAAGAAAGAAAGAAATCAAGTTAGAGGAGGTAAGCCAATAAGCTGACCCCTCCATGACCTCTGCATCAACTCCTACCTTCAGATTTCTACCCTACTTGAGCTCCAGTACCGGCTTCCTTCAAAGATGAACAGTGATGTGGAAGGGTAAGCCAAATAAACCCTTTCCTACCCAAGTTGTGTTTGGTCATGGTGTTTCATGACAGCAGTGGTAACCCTAACTAGGTCAGTTCCCAATAAGCTGGAATTTCCCCAGGAGTCTCATTCTGGGAGAAGGAAAAGGCTAAAGGCTGATGCCGGTGAGAGGGGGAACTTGTGAAACAGTTTGTGGTAGTTTGAGTAAGAATGGTCCAATTCCCAGCACCCACATGGCAGCTCACAACTGCCTTATGCTCCAGTTCCAGGGGATCCGAGGGCCCCTTCTGGACTCTATGGGCACTGCACACGCGTGGCACACAGACATACATGCAGGCAAAACAGCATATGAATAAAATAAAATAAATCTTAAGAAGAAAAGGAAGAACTCAAGACAGAGCTTACTGTAAGAGAAAAATGGCCCAGAGTAAGACCTGGTGGCTGCTTTCCTGGAATTCATTTCGTCTGTCAGAATGATTGATTGGCTCTCCTTTTATTTATTTTTATCTCTGCAATGCTGAGAATTTAGCCTAGGGCCGCGTGCAAGTTAGGCAAGCACTCTCCCACCGAGCTGCACCCCCAGCCTGGGGTGATTTCTGCGTGGGCCTCTCCAGAAGCAGGAGGTGCTTCATGGGATGCCCACCAGGACCTGCCTCCGGTTGGACCGACGGCTGACACCGGGTGCCGCACACCCTCCGCTCGGGCTGCCCTCCAGCTGTTTGTACTTCCCACTGGAAGTTCTCTCCCATTCATCCAGACGGTTTGTTTTAAAATGTAATTACACACACAGAAACTGGCAAAGGAAATTAGTCAAATGTGAAAGACACAGAGGGAAAAAAAGCATGATACACTGTGTTCTAGGTTCTCATTCTAAATCCGGCAGGAGGTGTGAAGGGCTGGCAGCCTGGTGGTAAGAGTAACAGTGGCAGAGCCACGGTTCCCTCCTGCCTCGAGGTGTCAGGCCGGCAGTGGGATATTCCTGGGGACCAGAGGGAGAGTGGGTGGCCCTCAGGATGGGAGCCAGGAGTCAAGGAGAACGTCCCCTAAGATCTTCACCCAGGCTCTTCCCCCCACCCCGTAAGCCCAAGTCCATGTTCATGGCGAAATCACATTTGGCCGGGTCCCCATTCCCACATTAAACTTGTAACTAAAGCTGTTTTTGTTTTTGTTTTGCCAGCGCACACACCAACTTTTCCTCTCCCCTTAAGTTCAGAATCTTAGCTGGAGATGTGGTTCCTTTCAACTACTCAGGTTTGTTAGTATCTTCCTATTTTCCCATCATCTCTTCTTTCCTACTTCTTCGTCACCTTCAAAGCGACGTGTGTTAAAGCTTTGATCCCTAGCTTGGAGCTACTGGGAAGTGGGGAAGCTTGAGTTTGGGTCTAGTAAAAAGCCTTTAGGTGACTGGGGGTGTCTGGAAGGGGGCCAGGGGTTCTGGTCTCTTCCCTCTCTTTCTCCTATGGTCATGAGGCTTGTGGCTTTCACCCCACTACATACTTCTGCTTTGGTTTACTTCCTTGCTGGGGGGAGGGGGTGTCACCAAATTATAGGTTAGAATATATAAAATCATTGGGGCAGTGGTATATGCCTTTAATTCCAGCACTCGGGAAGCAGAGGCAGGTGGATCTGAGTTTGAACAGCCTAGTCTACAGAGAGAGTTCCCAGACAGCCAGGGCTACCCAGGGAAACCCTGTTTCCTGTCCCGAAACCCCCCCTCAAAAAATAATACCCAAAACCACAAGCCAAAATAAATCTGTTCTCTTTATATGCTGACAGTGAAAAACCGGCTAGCACGAGCCACCTGTCTTCAGCAGCTTCTGAGTACGTCCCTCGCCCAGAGCCCATGTCACCTCTCCCACCATTACAGTTTTCTAGAGGGCCCAGGTCCAGTTTCCATCACCCCCAAAGCATCTCACAGCCATCAGTAATTCCAGTCCCAGAGGACCTGACACTCTCTTCTGGCCTCCGAAGGCACTACACAAAGATGGTGCCCATACAATCAAAACACCCATACACACTGAAAAACAAAGGCTTTTCAGGGCTGGAGAGATGGCTCAGCATTAAGAGCCCTGACTGCTGCTCTTCCTGAGGACCCAGGTTCAATTCCCAGTGCCCACATAACTGTCTGTAACTCCATATCTGACACCATCACACAGACATACATTGCAGCAAAATACCAATGAAGATAAAATAAAAACTATTTTTTAAAAAAAGAAGACCTTATCAACTGCCCCCCCCCAACTAACCAAAGCTAGCCTCAAAGCAGCTCTGTAGCCAAGAATGGCCTTGAACTTGTCCTGCCTCTACCCCCCAAATGCAGGCACCTCGGGTGTGAGCCGACACACTTGCCTTAAACAGCAGATCTACAGTTGCACAAAGCTAGTCTGGCTGTTGGCTTAAGTATCCAGAGTCTACCAACACCGGCAGCTCTTCCCCTCAACTGTGGTACAAGCACGGAGAGGAAATACCCAAGTACCTAGCAAAAAAGAACCACTTTCCTGCTGAAGGTCAAATGTCCATCTCCAGCTTCAAATCCCACACTTGGGACTTCTAAGGTCACGTACTGCTTTTCACTGGTAACTGCCCAGCACTGACCCATCCCCTCTGCAGAATGAGATACAAGATCGAAAGAGCCAATCCTGTGAGTAAACCCCCCTCCCCTAAGGATGACAGGGATTATATGCTACCGGGCCCAAGCATTTTCATAACAGGAGCAGAAAGGGGGCCGGATGGTTCTTTTATGCCCCTTCCCCCGCCTCCCCAGCCTCCTACTGCAACCCACTTGCATACAGGAAACTTTAATACTTGTCCAATTCCTGGGTGGTGTAAGCCCAGCCGTGGTGCAAGGAGAATTTGGAAGGAGGAAAGAATTCTCTCTAGGGAGCCGAAGGCTGTCTTCCGATACCCAATCCCGGTGTGGCTCCGCCCTCGATCTATTAAGCCACGCCTCCACAGCACGTCACCACCTCAGGAGCACCGAGCTAGGGAAGCCCACGCAGTCAGGCAGGGAGACATAGACCGGGTTCAGGCTGGGAGGAAGGGAGGTATTTAGCTGCTCACGTACCTTTTCAAACAGGACTTTCCAGTGCTGGCAGGGAGGGAGGCCGCGCAGGAGAGCAGGAAGAGAAAGAGAGGCACTTATCACCAAGGTTTCCGCAGACCCCGGAGGCTTCTGACATCACCTCCCAGCAGCTGCCCAGTAGTCAGAACCATCCTCAGGGGCCCACCAGAAGAACCCCGAAAATCCCCATGGACGAGCAAAGGCAGAAAACGCACAGGACGGGGTGGGGACGGGGTGTTTCTGGGGCGGGGCAGGCAGAGGCAGGAATGGGACTAAGAACGATTCCCAACGGCGCCTCAGGGTTTCAGATAACTTCTGCTACCTAAAAGGCCTCGTCCACACCTACCCTCAGAGTCCAAATGCAATGCCCCGAGAGCCTGCCTGTCGGAGGAGTCTACTCAGCGGACCTGCCCCTGCTCGAGCACTAGTTTTGCCTGCTTGGTTTTTGTGTGTATGGGTGGGGGCTCCCCAATATGCTTCCAAGACTGTAAGTACTGAGTCCATGAGACTCTCTAGGGAGTTAGGGGCAGGAGAAAGTGACAGGTTCGGTCACGCAAGCCGGAGAGAGGTCAGACTTCCGGCTGGCTGTGTTTTTCCTAAGTTGGGGTTCCTGGATTAATTTCACCCCGCGGGGGGGTGAGAGGCTAGAAGCGGGGAGGGGGCAGTTTTAACAACTCAGTGGCCCAGGGCTCCCCAGTGTCAGCTCCTACCTAGCCTCCCAGGACAGCGGACAAGAGATGCGAGCGGCAGATGGCAGGGATGCCCTCTGGGGTAGCCCCCCTTAGCCTGCCCCAGGGGACCGTCCTGGCACCGCCGTGGTCTCGGACTCCCGGGCCCCCCGCTGGGAACATTTCACCCTAGAGCCCCGGCTCTTCCAGCTCTGGTTGGGTTCAGGGACTGGGACCAGTTTGAATTTCAATCAGTGCGGCGACAGGGCAGATGCCGGACGGGATGCTAATCGGGGAGCGGAGAGGGGGGTGGGGTGGGGTGTCTCCGGAGCGGTCTGCGCGGTTCAGAGCCGGGGGATCTGCGGCGCCGGTCTCTTCCCGGGGCTTGCGGAGTCCGCAGGTCGCCGAGGGGAGGGGAGAGAGGGGAGGGGGAGTCACCACAGTGACGCGGCCGCCTCTGCAGGAAAACGCCGTGTCCCGGGCACTGCACCAGGCGCGCGGGGAGGGGGCTCGGCAGCCGACAGGTTCCCGGCGCGGCGGCCGGGGCTGCGTCCCGCAGGGGAAGCCGTGGGAACCGGGCGGGGGAGGGGCGCGCGCGCTGGCATCTGCGGAGACCCAGCCTTCCCCCCCCCCCCCCCCCCCCCCCCCGTCAGCCCCCCCCACGGCACAACCCGGACGCTCCGGCGACATAACCTTGAAGCCTCCAAGTTGCCCCCGGGGGAGGGAGCGGAGGCCGCGGCGTCCCCGCGCGTGGCGCCCCCTACCCCTAGAAAGTTTGAGGGGCTCGGGAGGATGCACTCACGTCTTCCGGCGCGGCGGGCGGTCGTTCGTCGGCCTCGGGCTCCAGCTCCTCGATGCGCTCCGCCTCGGCGCAGGCGGCCACGGCGGGGCCCGGGCTGGGGTGCTCCCCCATGGCCCAGGCTGCGGCGCTCGTCCCGGGGCGCCGGGCTAACTTTGCGCCGCCGCGGCCGCGCCGCTCCGGGAGCTCGCTGCGCGCCTCGCCGCCTCCGCGCTCGCCCGCATGGCCCCGCTCTCCGCGCCGCCCTCGTCGCCGCG
>NW_026595981.1:5994977-5996324 GCF_907164565.1 Psammomys obesus | reverse complement strand
GCCAAACTTCTCCGCCTCCCGCCGCGGGCCCGAGGCGAGGGCGCCCTTGGGCCGGCCGGGCCCTGCCGCTCCCCGCCGCGCTCCTTCCCGCTCCGCGCGGCCCCCCGCTCTGCGCGCCAGCCGCCTCCTCCCCGCCGACTCCTCCGGGGCGGTGCGCGGCGGGGGCGGGGCTGCTCGCGGGGCCCCCGCCCCCCAGGCCGCCCGCGGGGAGGGAGGGAGGGAGGAGGGGCGGGAGGGCTGGCTGCGGCCCGCCGGCTCCTGTAGCCTCGGGAGATGGGGCTGCGCTGCCCTCAGCCTGCTCGGCCCGGCCCCGGCTTAGCCATCACTTGGAAGCGGCAGATTGCGCGAAGGGAGCAGGAGCGAGGCTCCCGCGAAGTTGGTCGTGTCAGGGTTAACCGGGACTGAACTGAGAGTGAGGGCTGAGGACTGGGACCCACCAGCCACCCTTACGTCGTCGTTTCTTCACTGCGGTCTTGGGTTCTGGGAGGTCCGAGAAAGCCCAAGAGAGGGGGGAGAGAAGAGTCAGGTGGTCTGGGACCCCACACCCTAACCTTTGCCCTACCGGCATGCATCCCGAGCTGAACGCCCTGCCCAGGCTCCTTGACCCCGCTAAACCCAGGAAAGTGCCCTGCGGGCTGGGGAGGGGGAGACAAAAACTAAACCAAAAAAGCAGAGATGAAGTTAGCAAAGCAGTGAAGGATCCCTAAAGCAGAAGAGCGAGGGCAGTTTACCTGTGGGACAAGCCGTCAGGGGAGACGTTCTTCCAGCATGGCGATGTTTGTGCCGGGCTGGGGTAGATGCTCCCAAAGGGAGGCTCAAGGGCTCAGTCCTGGTTCAGCCCCTCCGCGCAGCCCACGTACAGAACCAAGGCTCTGCCCTCTAGGCTCTTCCCGTCATCGTCGCCCCTCTCCACGTCCTGTCAGAAGGACCTTTTTTAGTATCAGAAGTTGCAACTAACGTCTTCGTTTTTCACAAGACAAACGTAACCGCGTCGTGCAACCCCGGGATCCAACCTGTGACCGTCTCGCCCGGCGCTGATTACTCCCCTTAAACACAGAAGGGAATTAGTTCCGTCCTAATTAGGTGAGTTTGCAACAGACACCAATTTTCATCTCGGCTTCAGAAAGTGTGATCGTTTCAACTATTTTTGTTTCTCACCACCTCCCCCTTCTCTACCAACAAGTCAAGATCCTGCCAAGATTTCCTTGTAAATAAAACTGTCTGCATGGGGGTGTGATTTTTGAAAACAGCCTTCAGGGTAACAGAAAAGAGGCTGAATTCTTTGTGAAAGGGAGCCCATAAGGATAAGCAGCTGCCGGGGGGGGGGGGGGGGGGGGGGGGGGGGGG
>NW_026595981.1:5976068-5994877 GCF_907164565.1 Psammomys obesus | reverse complement strand
GGGGGGGGGGGGGGGGGGGGGGGGGGGGGGGGGGGGGGGGGGGGTGGCTGAGGGCCAGGGTCGCTGCCTCTACAACCCCCTCTACCGATGACTTGACAAAACATACATGTGCTGGCTCTGTTAACCCAGACCTCTGCAGCAGAGAAGCCTCTGAAAAGCCTGCTTGCAGAGGAAGAGATGGCCACTCTGCAGAGATGTCCAGCAGCCCAGCACCCGCTGACCCCCGCTGTTCCTCACGTGCTTTCTCTTCTCCAGCCCAGGGATGGCTCTTAGCAACACTTCCAACTCGTTCAACCCCCTCTCCGGAAAGGTTCCTTTGCAGGCTCAGTCAAATTGCTGAACGTTTACTGGGCTCTTAAACGCCAGGGGAGATCGTTGAGGGTACAGAGGTGACACAGACCCTGTAAATGGTTTGATTGGGCATGCATGTAGGGGGGGACGGTTGGGTGAGGCACGCAGCCAGCAGCCATGTTCAACAAGTCTTGGATTCCACAGAAACTCAGGTGTGATACGGGCTGAAAGGGTGGGTGGTGGGTGGGGGTCCTCGTGGATTCAGGAGGTCCTTCCGAAGGCAGTGCTCCCATAACTAGGCTGTGCAGACGGTGAAGCAGCAACCCAGGCAGAGGAGAAGGCGTGCAGAATGGGCGGGGGACAGCAAGGGATCTGGCACAGTCGGAAATTAGAGTAAGGCACCAGAGGAAGAGTCCAGCCGGGGGAAGGGGTGTGGGGAGGAGCGCTGCTAGTATCCTGAGAATGGAGTTTGGATTCCATCCTAAGGGCAGCAGGAAGGCATGGAAGAACCAGGACAATAACACTTGAAAAGATCCTTTCTGGTCTGATGCAACAGAAGGAGCCTGTAGGCCAGGCTGCTTGGGAGGCTGAGGCAGGAGGGTTATTTGAGACTTTATGACACTGTATATTCGAGGGGCCAGGGCAATGCAGCTCTCTCTCTCTCCCTCCTCCTTCCCTTTCTCTCTTCACTTTTATTTTGAGACTGGGTCTCATTAATCTGCTAAAGTTGGCCTTGAACTTGTGACTCTTCCTGTCTCAGCTGGGATTATAGATCTGCACGTCAGGCCTTGCTGTAAGACCTCATCTCATTCATAAATAAATAAGCAGAGGCTGGAGATAAGGCTCAGCAGCGTGGTTGCTCTTCCAGGAAACCCAGGTTTGACTCCCAGCACCTACAGTGGCTCACAACTGTAACTCCAGGCCCAGATGACTTGACACCATCCTCTGGCCTCCATGGGCTCTGCACAGGCGCAGTGCACAGACCAACATGCAGGCAAAACATCCACACACATTCAGTAATAGGTAACTAAATCCTCTGATGGCAGTTTAGAGGGAATTTGGCTTGGAGATAGGAACAGGAGAGGTACTGTCCAACAAGGAAGTCAGCAGTTAGGAGCACTGGCTGCTCTTCCAGAGGACCTGGCTTCAGTTCCCAGTATCCACATGGCAGCTTACAACTGTCTATAACTCCAGTTCCAGAGGATCTAACACCCTCACACCAATACATACAAAATGAAATAAGAATTATTTGGGGCTGGAGAGATGGCTCAGCAGTTAAGAGCACTGGCTGCTCTTCCAAAGGTCCTAAGTTCAATTCCCAGCAACCACATGGTGGTGCACAACCACAGGGTCTGATGCCCTCTTCTGGCACGCATATGCAAACAGAGCACTCATATACATAAAATACATAATAAATAAATAAATAAACAAACAAACAAACAAACAAAGGGCCATGAGGGTACCGTCTTCTGCCCCTAGAAACAGGTGCTCAGGCTTGTCGGTGTTCCCCAAACCTCCTAGGAAGGAATCATGGGGTCTCCCGAGGAATCACCCCTTCAGGAGTCCTATGATGGAAAGAGAGTGACTGTTTGGACTTGGCAACCATTGAGACCATCCGTGACACCAACCCTCTGTAGGTCTGAGACCAGCCTTTTCCCCCATGTCCTCAGGAATGCCCAGATTCACCAGACAACCTGATCCATCTCAACCCCAGGGGAACCTGCAGCTAGGTACCATTGTGTCCCCTAGCAGGCAATAGGACCTGGAGCCTGCAGCCAAGCCTAGAAACCTTCAAAGAATCGAATGGCCTAGCCCAGTGGTGGTGGCACACGTCTTTAATCACAGCACTCGGGAGGCAGAGGAAGGAAGAGCTCTTCGAGTTTGAGGCTAGCCTGGTCTACAGAGCAAGTTCCAGGACAGCCAGAGCTACACAGAGAAACCCTGTCTTGAAAAATAAAAACAAAGCATAAGACATGATTATTTGGGAGTGTTAGTAGCTTTAGTCCCATTGCAACATAAGGCAACTAGAGCACTGGACCATTCTGATAGAGACGGAGAAAAGGGCACTTTGGCTCAATAGCAGGGAACAGGTCCTGGGGCATACTGCACATGAGTCTGCCTTGAGACCACGCATAGAGTCTAGTGAGAAATGACAGCAAGCAAAGCTGGTTGGCCTTTACACCTTTGTGTGCATGTATGTGTGTGTGTGTGTGTGTGTGTGTTTATGCATGTGTATGTATGTGGGGTGTGTGTGGGTTTATGTGTGTGTGTTGTGGTATGCCTGTATGTATGTGGTGTGTGGATGTATTTGTGTGGATGTGTAGGTGGTGTGTGTGAGTATTATATGTGTGTGTTTATGTGTGTTACTGGGGTAAAACCCTGGACTTTATGCATGCTAGGCAAATCATCTACTGCTAAGCTGTTTTGAATTTACCAACGAAACAGACTAAAGCAACTGAGAACAATATAAAGTCCGGAGTACGTTAGCCAATTTTCTGCCAGTGTAGCAAAATGCTGAAGCAAACACTTTATAAAGGAAAAAAAGGTTTGGGGCTGGAGAGATGGCTTAGTGGTTAAGAGCACTGACTGCTCTTCCAGATGGACCCAGGTTCAATTCCCAGCACCCACATGGCAGCTTACAACTGTCTGTAACTCCAAGATCTGACATCCACACACAGACATATATGCAGGCTAAACACCAATGCACATAAAATAAAAATAAATAAATTATTTTTAAAAAAAAAAAGGTTTAGCTGGGAGTGGTGGGCACAGGCCTTTAATCCCAGCACTTGGGAGTCAGAGGCAGACAGTTCTCCATGAGTTCAAGGCCAGCCTAGCCTACATAGTAAATTCCAGGCAAGTCAAGGCTTAGACAGCCACAGTGACATAGTGAGACTCTGTCTCCAAAAGCAGAGAGGTGGGGAAAGGTTTACTCTGACTCACGCTTTTAGAGGTCCATGAATGACTGGGCTGGTTGCTTTGGGGCTATTGAAGGCAGCACAATGGTATGGGGTGTATGCACGCCTATTGCATTCCCAAAAGAAGAATGGGGACCTACAATCAAAGAACAAGCCCCAAGGACGCAAAGACCTGCCACGGCCCCATACCTCAGAGTTCCCAA
The DNA here is from genome assembly GCF_907164565.1 of Psammomys obesus. Classification (NCBI taxonomy): domain Eukaryota; kingdom Metazoa; phylum Chordata; class Mammalia; order Rodentia; family Muridae; genus Psammomys; species Psammomys obesus. Next base: position 5,991,465 of record NW_026595981.1, on the reverse strand, counting down.
GAACACCAAGATGGGACCAATCCTTTAACCCATGGACCTTTAGGAAACTTTGGTTCAAACCTGAGGACAGGAGAGCACTTCTGGGAGGAACCGTGAGAACTGGGGAGCTTTGGGACAGGGTGTGGACGGCTTCCTGCGTGGAGGGGATGGCTGTGGTAGAGGAGGTCAGACCATGACAGACCTTGCCGGGGAACAGCGAGGTGGATGGGCACAGAGTGGGGCTGCTAAAGCCGGCAAGGAGGACCACATTGAGAAAGTCCTTGAATGCGGTCTGGGGAGGCTGGCCCTTGCCCAGCAGTCGATGGAGAAGTGGTCAGCTTCTAACCCAAGCAGCATTTTAGGAGGATTAAGCTGGCAGCTGCTCAACAGCACCTTTCAGCGAACGTGTTGTGAGGGTCCATTATTTGCCAGACCCTGGCCAAGGTGCTGAGATTACAAACTGTTGGAAAAGAGCCAAGCCTGACCTGGAAAACCCTCCAACGGCAGCCCAGAGACACACCACGGAGAACGCAGAGGGCTGTCACTGGAAAGCCGGAAGGGGCACAAAGTGTGGCTCAAAGGCAGAGTTCTCCCCTAGCATGCAAATGACCCTGCCTGGACTCTAACCCCTGAACCGAACCAGGTAAAAGCCAGGAGGGACTCCCCCATGCTCCTGAGGGCAGTAGAAGAGGCATGGAAGCAAGCTGTTTGTTTGTGGATACCTGAAGTTAATGAGAAGCCAGGAAGGGAACATTAAAGGCTATAATTAACACTCAAAGCCAATGGCAGGCACCACCCAGAAGCAGGATGAAAAGGCCTTTTTGCCACCATGACCTCTTCCATGTGGGTTCCCCACCATCTTCAGCCAGAGCCAGAGCCCTTCCACAGCAAATCCTCATTCTCTCCGTTCACCTGTAGCTCCAGTCTTCTGAGGAGCTGGGCAAGCTAGCCCTGGGCTGCCGCCTTTGCCTGCCCAAAATGAGTTATTTTTGACTGAGATCCAAGGCTCAGCCCTGAATTCTTTTGTCTTCCAGGAATCCCCGAGTCATGTTTGATGTCTGCAAGTCCAAACAGAAGACCTAGCTCCAGGAGGAGGGCCGTCACTTGGAATCCAACCACCCTCCATCCCCAACTCCAGTGTTCTTCCATTATTGCCCGCTGTCTGTGAGATCAAACAGAACAAGGCTGCCAAGCAGAGTTTTTTCCTTTCCTTTCGTCTCTTCACTCCAGGGCCCTCACTTTTTTTTTTTTTTTTTAGTTAACTTAAATCATTATTGAAAGATGTCTAGGTTCACACAGCAAACCCTTTCAAAGAGAAGTGTGGGCACCCAACGGTTGAGCTCAAAAAGGCACAGAGGAAACTTTGCCAGCCCCAAGACTGATGTGATCACATGTTCAGATTCTCTGCCATCTCCTTAGGACTTGGCTGGTTCCCAAGGTCCCATTTCTGGACCTGGCCATTTGGTTATGCAATGGTTAGGTCTTGTCTGCTGATGAAGGTCCTACCATGTTGCCTGCCTCTCTGATAAAAACCCTAAGGCCCAACAAGCCTTTCCTCAACCTCCCCACCAATGGGAAGGCCCTGCCTTCCTCCCTCTGAAGCACTTCCTTCCTTTGACCTTGCATTGCATTAATCTAAGTTTTATCTTCCTGATACCAGCATGCGAATTCTTTGAAGAAAATGATGGCTTATTCAATTTTCACATCCATCACAGTACACAAGGCTGCACATGGTAGAAGCCAAACAAAAGTCTGTTTAATGAAAACCAGCATGCCTCGCTTGGTGTGACACAGTCTAGTTACATAGTTGTTACTCTCAGCCTCCAACAAAAAACACGTTTTATGTTGTGGAGAGAAGATGGTTCTGCATAACAATAATGATACGATCGTACACACATGCCTTTATTTCCATACACTTCCTCATTTGTCATTTCACGTTATCCCCAGAAAGGCCCAAAGAACAGATGCAGCGGCCTCCAGTTTACAAAAGGGCATATGAAGATCCCGGTCCTGGAGGAGGTTTGAATATTCATTCCTCTCACCAAAACTGTTCTTTGTAAGAGGTAGAATAGAGGGCTCAGTGGCAGAGCTCTGACCTACCACATGTGGCTCAACTCTTGGCACTGCAACAAAAATGGACAAGTGCGTCAATGAGCAAACAGTGTACCTTCCTGTCCCACTGACTGTAAAAAGGCCCTGGGTCTCAACCAGCTACAAGGCTCTCCCAGAGCAACCGAGCAAGGCTCAGAGTAGCCAAATAGGGTTGGTCTAGATGCAAGCTATTGCAGAGGTCAGGAACTTAGGGAACTGTCTCGGACTGTGGAGCAAATATCAGTCTACTTGTCCGCTTCCTGAAAGAGAAAGGAAGAAAGAAAGAGGATGTGACATTCCACTATATGGTACAGGCTGGCCTCAACCTCCACATCTTCCTGCTTCGGCTTCCCTAATGGCCGGGGCCAACTATGCATTCCACTGTATACTGGATTGCGCTTTGTCCCTATCTCCCTCATAATCTCCCGACGTAGCCTAGGCTAACCTTGAACTCATGATCTTCTTGCCTCAGCCTGTTTTATTTCCTGTGGATCCAGGGAACTGTGGCAGGGAAGGGTCTGTCTCAGAGCAAGAGTGGGTCAAAAATTTCCTTCTGAGATCAGCAGGAATAGGCTGCACCCTCCTTTCCCCTGGCCTGCATGTGTGTTCCCACACTTGCCCTCCTGAGGAGGTCACATAGCCTGGCAACCAGGCTTACCTTCCTTTCCCCTTATAAATTAATGTCCAGCAGCACCTGGAGTTCCTTTTTATGCAAACGAGGCACCCCCAGCAGCCTGCCCCAGCCAATGATGTACACTCCCCCATTATTCCCCCCAGTTAAGCTGACTCACTGAAAATGTCTCCGAAGAAGTCTGTGTCTCAAATGCTCCATCCCCCAACCACTTCTGCCTTGCTCCCCATCCCAGGATCCACTAGTTGTCACACCTTTGGGCGGGGGAGGGAATCTCCAGGAATGGCCGTTTCCCTTAGAGGATATGTGTGTGGACTGACATGGTGGTTTGCTTTGATTTACCAGTTGCCTGGCAGATTCTAGACTCTGGAGTCTAGAGGGAAAGGACTGACGGGAACCTTGAAGGACCAAGATCAGCTGGCTACAAAGTTTGTGGTCAGTCTTTACAAGAGAATGTACTGTCATGAGGGCGAGGACATGGTAATGCTTGTAGTGTCTTGATTGGTTCCTGACGCATAGTGCACAAAAAGCCTGGGTGCTGTGGCACAGACCTGTAGCCCCATTAACCAGGAGACAGAGCCACAATGATCCCAACTTCAGCGCTAGCCTGGGCTACAGAGTGAATTCACAGCTAGTCTAAGTTATAGTGATATCCTGGACTGGGGCTGTAGCTAGGTGGTGGGGTGCTTGCCTAGTGTTCACAAGGTGATGAGTTCAACTGCTAACAAAACAACACACGCTCACCCCCCCACACACACACACACTTCTGTACAGTAGATGCTCAATGAACAAGTCCATCTGTTTCCACATAACAGGCCTTCACCAGCCTCCTTTCAGGGAGAAAGCCAGTGCAGGTTTCTGTGAAGAATGGCTTGGGGTGCACAAGGCAGGCTTTACGGTAAGGACACAGCAGTGGCAGCTGAGGAAGAACACCCTGAACTTCATGTTCAGTAAAGAAAGCGCCAGTTTGCGCCCGGGAGGTACTGCAGACAGCAACACAGCAGCAGCTGCCTGAGAGTAGGCAGGAACTGTGGGCTTTAGCTCTGCTTCCTCTGTGTCTCATCCACACAGCCCAGGAGAAGCTATGGGGGAACTCCTCAGTGCCTATTGTAAATACCATCTGTCACACTGCCTGCCCAGACGTGGCCTTCCTCTCCGGAAGGAGAATGTTCATTATTACTTATGCAGAACGCACCCTGCTTGAGTGTGGTGCCACCAAAGAGGGAAAGAAAAGTCCAGAAGAGCCAAGGACTCCAGGAACCTGCGCCTCAGAGAGCAGCTGGTTGGGAGGGCCAGGACACCTGCCCTTCTGGGATGCAGCATTAACTCTTAGCTCCCTGGAGTCTAGCAGCTGGGCAAGAGCTCAGGCCCCAGAGATCAGGAGGCCTGTATCTTCAGCTCCGCTCCATCCCTGCTCTCCATGTGACCTTGGGCAATCTCCTCAAGCCCAGCAGCCTCCATTTTCTCATCTGCAAATGCAGAGGTTGGATTAGATGAGCCATGACCTCCTAGCTCTTGCTGTCTCTCTAACCCTCCTCCCTCTCCCACTGGCCCAGAAGCCTAATCATTACCCATCAGCCTTCTTTCCCAGACAGGATCGAGAAAATACAGCTCAGGATATGATTCCTTAGTGCCTGACAGCAGGAAAACAGGTCAGTGGAACTGGGTTCTTGTTCAAGCTCTGTCGCTATTCAGTCCTAGGACTCCAGGGATGGCACAGTTCCTAATTTCATCTTTTGTGTAACAAGAGAGGACCTGGAGGTTTTTGCAGAAGGCTGTATCTATGAAAATAAAAAACCAAACCAAAAGGCACATACAGCCGGGCACGGTGGCACATGCCTGTAACCCCAGCATTCAGAGAGGCAGAGGCAGGTGGATCTCTGTGAGTTTGAAGCCAGCCTGGTCTACAAAACAAGTCCAGGACAGCCAAGGCTACACAGAGAAACCCTGTCTCAAAACACCGAAGGGAAAAAAAAAAAAAAAAAAAAAAAAAACACGTACACTTTAACCCCAGCACTTGGGAGGCTTCTGTGTGTATATTTTTAATTTAAATTTAATTAAATCATATCATGCGTATGTGTGTTTTTCATAAAGGTATGTATATATACTGCATGCCTGTAGTGCCTTTGGAGGTCAAAGAGGGCACTGAATCCCCTGGAACTGGAGTTACAGATGGTTCCCAGGCACCGTTTGTGCTGGAAGTGGAACCCAGGTCCTCTGGAAGAGCAGCCAATGCTCTCAACTGCTGAGCTATTACTCCAGCCCTCATTTTCTTTTTTGAGACAAGGTCTCACCATGCAATTCTGCCTAGCCTGGAACTTGCTCTGTAGACCAGGCTGGCCTTGAACTCACAGCCTGTCTCTGCCTTCCAAGCATTGATATTAAAAGTATGTGTCACCTCGCCTAGCATTAAAATACCTTTAAACATGTATTTTTATTTAAATGTAGGTGACTGTGTGAGTATACGCCACATGTGTGTTGGTAGCCACGTGAGTCAGAAGAGGCCACTAGATCCCCTAGAACTGCTGTTACAGCTGGTTGTGGGCTGTCCAACACAGGTGCTAGGAAGCAATCTCAGGTTCCCTGGGAAGAGCAGCAACTGCTCTTAACTACTGAGCCATCCCTGCAGCTCCTAGAGGCCATATCTCTAAATTATTCTGTTATCTACAAATGTCTTCCTTCTCCACCCAACCCCAACTCCAGGCTCACTATGTAGCTGAGAATGACCTTGAACTTCTGACCCTCCTGGGATTGTGTGGTTTATATGGCCATGGGGTTGGAACTCTGGGCCTCATGCATTTTAGGTAGGCATTCTACCAACTGAGCTGTATCCCTGTCTCTGGCTTTCCCTCCCCAAGCACTGCTGATAAACATCTTTTCCAAGAATGTACTCAGACCCAGAGGTTAGTGGGGACATGTCTCTGCCTTAGTGAGGTCAGTGTCAGGTGGGAAAGACCCTGACAAAATCTTAAGGTACTGAGTGGAGAGGAATACAAAGTATGTGGATGCAAAAGGGGACCCAAGTAAGTGATTACAGCTAAATCCTAAACAATCAACAAGTGGATGAGGCTTGAGGTATTCAAGACAGAAGGAATTGCATGTACCAAGACCAGAAGGTGTAACTGTGCATAGGAACTGTGCACTGTCGTTAGGGTGACTGTGTCTCTCTGGGAGTCTAGGCTGCATCTCTCATCTCCTTGGGATAATCAGTGATCACAGGGGTGTGGGGGAGAGGGGCTACTGTTGATAGCTCAGTGTGGCCATCCTGTCCGTGAAGGGCACCACCAACAGATGACTAAAGAACAAATCTAACCTTTCGTCTCTGTTTTCCGAATGCAACCGGTGAAACAGGCTGGAAGCAGGAAGATTGCTCAAATGGGTCCAGCATGACCCCCGACTTTCCAGTCTTGTATACCATCAAGCCAGGTTGTGTAAAACAGGACCCAGAGGCTGCAGTGCAGTCTCAGTTTCCTAGGCATTTGGCCCTGTGCAGCAGGAACATGGAACCCGTGACCTGCCCTACAGCTGTGGCAGCCGGCTATGGCTGCTGGGGGAGCTGTCCAAGTCCTTTGCAGAGCTGGGGTTAACCTGTCCCTTCTCCATGAAGGACATCCTGCAACTAGAATGCATGTGCTTTGCCCAGCTTCTCCATCTGGTTGGCGTGGCTCTGTTTTGCAGCTCCTTGCCTGGCTCTGCACACTCCAAACCGCGCAGGAACAGCAGAGAAGAGAGATGCACGCTTCCGAGAGCTCATTAGCCGTGGCAGCTCCATAGGCAGTGAGGGATGGGGTTAACCAGGCTAGGGGAAAGCCTGGGAAGCTCTGGTAAACATTCAACTGGCTTGGCTTGCTGCAGCAATTTATATCCAGGAGGGGGGGGGGGGGGGGGGGGTGTAGAAGGGTGGACAAGTCCGGGAATTACCAGGAACACTGGAGGAATGAAGGAAGGAACACGATGGCCAGATTGTTCCTGGAGCACAATGGTATTTGCAGAGGGGCAGGGTGCAAGGGGGGTCCTTTCACCAGAGAGCAAAGGCGGCTGCTGAAGGCTCATTCATTATCCCGGGTTTGTTAGCAGGAGGTTGGTGGCTTGGAACACACCCACGCTTGTCCTTGCTTGCTTCCAAACCTCGCGGCTGTGGCTGCCTAAAGCTGAATCTTCAGGACCAGGCTTCTCCAATCGTCTCCTGGCTCTGCTGCCTTTGACACCGCCACCTGTGTCTTCTTCCCCAACTTAAACCAGTAAATCCATCCTCCCAGTGCCTGCCGTCATTCTCCCCTGAATGCACCCGAGGAGATTCAGGAACCAGCACAGCTTGAACCCTTTACAGGGGTTTGGTTGTGCTGCCAGGGCAGGGGATGGTAGGGGGTATGTAAATGGGTTTACAAACGAGTAGCTGGAAAGGCAGTTAAATGGATTCACTGCGTCAACGCAGAGCTCACTCAAGAGCTCACTGATTTTGCTCAGATCACACCTGTCTCCCTTCGTTAAAATACAGGATTTAAATAAGAGACGACTGGGTGGGACCTGGCTTTGCCACCTGTTTGAGAATATTGGGGGCATCGCGCTGATACCCTCCAAAGCCTTGGTCCTGGATATGAGGAGAGATGACTAGACATCAGCACAAAGGTATCTCCGTGAGCAGAGCAGAGAGATGATGTCATGCATCTAATGATAGGTGGCTTTCCTCTGCAGAAGCCAACGTCATAGCTGTGGACACCAATACATAAGATGTCATGATGAGAACACTTATCAGGGTCCCATAATCAGATATCTGTTGATCGTCACTTCTGTGTTGTCGTGCTCTCCAGAGACCTCATAAATGTCAAGGCATCTTCACAATGCCCGATGTTCCCTCCATCCTAGGACCGTAGCAGTCACTGTGGCAAGACAGGTTTGCTGGGAAAAAAAGTTACTCATCTAGATGGCCACCTGGATCAGGTAAGGTGACAGTCAGCAAGTCAGTTACCCTCAGTCTGTTTCCTTGGGTTTACTTATTTATTCAGGTTGGTGCTTATTATAAGACAGGGTTTCTTCCTATGGCTTTGGCTGGCCTGGACCTCACTACCTAGACCAGGCCCTGGACTTGTAGTGATCTTCCTGCCTATCAAGGACGAGGTCACATGAACACCTGGCAGGCCTCTTTCTTTTCAGTTCTGACTGTTTTATTTTTGTGGTGCTGAAGGCCAAATGCAGGGTCTCATTTAGACTTGGCAGGTGCTCTGCCACTGAGCTGCTTACTCCCAAGCCTCCTGTTTCTTTGGGAGTTTTGTCTGTTCGTTTTTGTTTTTGAGGACAGGGTTTCTCTGTGTAGCCCTGGGTGCCCTGGTGTCCTGGAACCCACTCTGTAGACCAGGCTGGCCATGAACGCAGGGATCTGCTTGCCTCTGCCTCAAGAGTACTGGCTTGGAAGGCGTGCACCAGTACTGTCCAGCTTTCCTCTTTGGGACCTAAGTAAGGTTATTATCACCCATCTTGTAGAATGCAGATAAAAAGGAGAAAAAGGAGGTGACACACATCTTTAATCCTAGCGCTCAGGAGACAGAGGCAGGCAGATCTCTGAGTTTCAGACCAGCCTGGTCTACAGAGTGAGTGCCAGGAGGGCCAAGGCTACACAGACAAATTTTTGTTATTGTTTTTGAAAAACAAAAACAAACAAAAGGAAAGAAGGAAGGAAGGAAGGAAGGAAGGAAGGAAGGAAGGAAGGAAGGAAGGAAGGAAGGAAGAAAAACAGACATAAATAAAGAAGAGAATGAAGAAAAAAAGGGGCAGGTTAAGGCTCAGAAGCTCTCACACACCTCAGACTCCTTCCCCCAGCACACCCAACACATGGTGTCAGATCAAAAATAAAGTGTGTTCAGACGTGAACACACCTTGGCATCTTACTTGGATATATTCACATTCCAAAGTGACCATATATGGCAGTTAGAAAGTCTAACCAGGTAACCAAATTTGCAGTCTGCAGCAGGAGGCAGCACCCTTCGGAGGGCTGAAATAGTTCCAGCAGGTGACATAGCTGATGTTTTAAAAGGGAAATACAAGGCAACCATTTCCCAATTCAATGTCACGGGGAGTTGTGTCTGACCTCTTCTGTCTCCATCCTAGACACAGGAGGCATCTAGTTGGTGCCTAATAATAATAAATTTGCTGTAAGTATTGTCTCCTGGGAGGCACTGGAGAAGCTGGCTAAGAGCCACGGGAAGTCCTGGAGCCACAGTGCCCTCCAGTGGAAAGAACAGCTATAGCACCCTACAGGGCCAACAAGTCACTAGGGAGCTAGCCTGGGCAATTCCTTACTGCTGTTACACGGTGCAGGCGCCAGGGCCAACTTCAGAAAGCAAGAATCGACACACTTTCCCAGAAGTGCTTTTCTGGGAATATTAGTCAGAGGCAGTCGTTTCAGTAAAATTTGTTCTTTGAAACGCATTAAGAGTTGCTAGGCGGTGGTGGCACACACCTTTTGTTCTAGCACTTGGGAGGCAGAGATGATCAGATCTCAGAGTTCAAGGCCAGCCTGGTCTACTTAGTGAGTTCCAGGACAGCCGGAGCTACACAGGAAAAATCCTGTCTCAATAAAGAAAACAAGCACAAGCGAGGCACGGTGCCTGTGATCCCAGCACTCAGGAGGCAGAGGCAAGTGGATCTCTGAGCTGGAGGCCAGCCTGGTCTACAAGTGAGTCCAGGACAGCCAAGGCTGCGCAGAGGAACCATATCTCAAAAAAACAACACAAAGCAAATCATTAAGATCATAATGATCTAGACAGTGAATCCAGACTCCTAACACCGCAAAGAGAAATCAGAGATGGGTTACCTTAGATGGACGCACTCCACCCCCGGAATGCCTCCTCCAGAATCTACCCTGGGTCCAGATGGAACTACCAAGTCACAAGAAGTAAGCTGATACAGGCTAAATTTAGAGAGGCTCGAGAGATGGTTCAATGGTTAAGAGCACTTGCTACTCTTGCAGAGGACTTCGGCTCAGTGTCTGGGCTGGCTCCCACACAGTACCTCACAACCAACCAGGACTCCAGATCCAGTGGCTCTGATGCCCTTTTCTGGCCTCTGCAGGCACTAGGCAGGCATCTGGTCCATATACATGCAAGCAGGCAAGCACTCGTAGATATAAAATATAAATAGATTTTTTTTAAATAATAAACTCACTGAGAGGTATCATGAATGACACGGCAAGGATAATAACATGGATTCTATTGGACAAATGAGCTGGTTCTTCAGCAATAAATTAAACCACTCTTTAAAAGAAATACAGTTTAAACAGGCCAAGTTGGAAAGGAAAAAATCTTGCTTAGATAGTTGAATAAATACGAATACCAACATTCGATCTTAAGAAACAATGGTGGCGCAAGCCTTTAATCCCAGCACTCAGAAACAGAAGCAGGCGGAGCTCTGAGTTTGAGGACAGCCTGGTCTATAGAGCTAGTTCCAGGACAGCCAGGGCTACACAGAGAGACCCTGTCTTAGGAAAAAAAAAAAAAAAGAAAGAAAGAAAAGCCCTCCCCATTTCACAGGTACACAATAAAATATTTCCAGGTGGAGCCAGGCACAGTGGCACATGCCTGTAATCCTAGCACTTTGGAAGACAGAGGCTAGAGTTTGAGGCCAGCCTGGTCTGGGCAGCGAGTCCAGGGCAGCCAGGACGACGCAGAGAAACTCTGTCTTGAAAAAACAATATATATATATATAACTATATATATATAACTATATATATATATATATATATATATATATATATATTTCAGGTGAAGTAATGTGTTGTGCGGAGTATTGTTCCAAATAATTCCGTAGTGTGTGTGAGAACAGATGAACCGAGACCGCCATGCTGATGGTTGCTGGAGCCTGGTGGTGGCCACAGGAGGTTTTATTACCCTGTGCACTCTTGGTTTTGATTTAGACATAACTAAAATCAATCCCTGCTAAAAGACATCCTACCTTGACTCTCATGAAAGGGCACAGGACTAGGCCCTGCAAGTCTGCTGTTGCTGCTGCGTGCAGGACAAAGCCGGTGCTGTGTAGTGCTGGCAGGTTCCAGATGGGGTGCTCCGTATCACTTTCATCGAGCGCACCTGGGCTGTGTGGTCAAAACGAGCTGAACTGCTCTGCTTTAACACCGCACCCTTTGAAAGTGCGAAGAGCCAGACACTGGCAGACAGAGCTTTGACATCTCTTCAGACCCGGGGAGCCAGCTGTTCCTATGCTTTCTGCACACTCCAAATCACCCCCTCTCTCCAGCAACAACTGTGACCCATGACCCGACAGAATGTGCTGGCTGACGGAGCCTCGGCAAGCAGAGGTGGGCCAGGCTCCTGCCTCTCTATAACCTCAGCCTCTCTTCTGCCATCGGCTTACTTAAACACAGCTGTATCAGCAGCCCACCAGCTGCCAGCTCTCCTGGAAGATATTCGGCACTTTCCCTATCCTGGCTAAAAATAAGCTCAGGGATCTCCTGGGCATTTGCAGGTGGTGCGCTCACTCTGCCTCGCCGGGCTTTTCTCAGGGTACCGTGAATCAGAAATGTGGGATTGCTTCTATGGTGTCCATGGGGGAAGTCGTGCTTGCTCCCTCGGGAGAGGCTCATGAGCAGAAGTCAGCTCTGAGAAGGGCTTTTCTGCCATCTCGAAGCCGAATTCTGCTGCAAGGCTGGGTCTCCAGCAGGCCGATCAAACTCCTTCAGTTTCATTGCATTTATAACGGGGGTGGTGCTGGTGACAGTCAGGATTCTTGGTTACTATAATTAAATGACATGTGAGAACTTTAGAAGTCACTTTTTTTTAGAGTGTGCTAATTTCTTAGTTCTCCCTCCCTCCCTCTCTCTCTCCCTCTCTCCATCTTAAGACAGGGTCTCCCTCAGTAGCCACAAGCTGGAACTTGTTATGTAGGCCAAGTCATCCTCCTGCCCCTGGTTTCTGAGTGTTTGAATTATAGGTGTATAGCACCATGCTTGGGTAGTTTTTCCATTCTTACTACACTCTCAGCCCCTTAAATCAGCGGCTCTCAACCTTCCTGATGCTGTGATCCTTTAATACAGTTCCTCATGTTATGATGACCCCAACCATAAAAGTATTTTCATTGCTACTTCATAACTGTAATTTTGCTACTGTTGGGGATCATAACATAAGTATCTGTGCTTTCCAATAGTCTTAGGTGACACCAGCAAAGGGGCATGACCCACAGCTTGAGAACTGCTGCTTTAAATTAAGAGTCTATCATCTGGGCACAGTGTCACTCTGGGAGGCAGAGGCAGGAGGATCACTGTGAGTTCAAGACCAGCTTGGTCTACAAAGCAAGTCCAGGACAGCCAAGGCTACACAGAGAAACCCTGTCTCGGAAAAAGAAAAACAAAAAAAGAGTCTCTTTCCCTTCACTCAATTAATCCCTAAATATCTGCTGTTCGTAGGACCCTTCTAGAAGCAGTGACCAAAACAGACAAAACCAGGCCTCTGGGAGATACAGCATCTGGAGAAGAACAAGTATCAAAACTATCAAAACTGATTATGTACAAGAGTATAATGTAGCACACAGCACTGGTTTGGGTGGGCATGTTAGTATTTGGGGCTGAGGCAGGAGGACTGACTTGGATCAGGCTACAAAACAAGACTATATCAAAAAGGGTGGGGAGAGATTCCGCTCACAGGTTCAGATCATTTGCTGCTGTGGCAGAAGACCTGAACTCAGTTCCCAGCATCCATGTCAGGCGGCTCACAACTGCCTGTAACTCCAGCTCTGGGGGATTCAGTGCCTCTGGCCTTGGCAGGTACCTGTACTCACAGGCTCACAGGCTCACAGGCTCACAGGCTCACAGGCACACACACACACACACACACACACACACACACACACACACACACACTCATAAAAACCATAATGTCTTTTTAAAAGCCTGTAGCAGAAAGACTATGTGGAACAATGACATACTCAAGATAGGAGGTGCCTGTAAAATGGAAGCGTGGAGTTTTAAGCAGATTGAACAGACCTGTTGATAAAACAACTGAATTGAGCACACTGAAGGAGGCCAGAATCATGATGTGGATGTATGGGAGATCAGCATGTCTGCCAGAGTTGCAAGCAAGCGCAGAGGCCCTGAGTAGAAGCTTATCTCGTATGGTCTATGAATAAAAGGGAAGGGAGCAGTGGAGGTACAAGATGGAGTCAGGGAAGGTCGTGCTGACTTTACCTAAGGCGGAAAGATCAGTGCCTATGTTGTGTCTTTCTGTTGTTGCGTGTTTGAGACAGAACACCAGTATGTAGCCCAGGGTGGCATCAAACTCACGATCCTCTTGCCTGGACCACCTGCATGCCAGCACTGCAGGTTCAGCTCTCTCATGTTGTATCCCATAAGGAACTCTAGCCTTTTGGGTTGAGACGTCTGAAGGTAGGCTAAGACATTCAAAAACAAGCAAAACCCAAACTGGATTTTCAGACAAATAAAATTCAATGTCTAAAAGAGGAAGATATAGGGAGGCAAAAGGTCAGCCAGCTTCATACACAGCAACATAAAAAAGAAAACGAAAGAAATGAAAGCTAATAGAGCATCCCTGAGCAGTGGGGCATACAGCAGCTGTGTGGCCTGGGGGAAGGGGAGCTGGAGAGATGGCTGAGTGGCTAAGAGAACCTGCTGGCCTTTCTGGGGACTGGAGCTTGGTTTCCTAGTACCCACAGAGGTGACTCCAGCCCTAGGAGATCCAGGGTGCTCTCTGGACTCCGTGTACCTTACACATACTCACACACATACACATACTTTAAAAAGACAAATTAGCTAGGCGTGGCAGTGCCTTTAATGCCAGCACTATGGAGGCAGGTTGATCTCTGTGACTTTGAAGCCAGCCTGGTCTACAAATCAAGTCAGGGCTACACAGAGAAACTGTCTCAAAAAACAAAACAGGACAAATTATAGGGACTGGAGAGCTTAGAACACTGGCTGCTCTTCCAGAGGATCCTGGTTCAATTGCCAGTACCCACATGGTTATTCACAACCACCTATAACTCTAGTTCAAGAGGATCTGATGTCCTCTTCTGACCTCCTTGGTCACTGCACACAAATGGTACACTATATATGAATACGGGCAGAACAGTCGTACACATAAAAGAAAAATAAATTAAAAACATTACAAATGCAGGGCCAGTGAAACAAGTCAGCTGTAATGGTATGCCAAAAATGACCTGAGTTCAATACCCAGAAGCTGGGAGTAATGGTGCTTGCTTTTAATCCCAGAGGAAGAGTTAGGTAGGTCTCTGTGAGTTCAAGACCGACCAACCAGGTCTAAGTTCTAGGATAGCCAGAACTACATAGTGAGACCCTGTCTTGAAAAAACAATACCAGAGAGACAGTGGTGGCACAAACCTTAAATCCCAGCACTCAGGAGGCAGAGGCAGGTGGATCTCTGTGAGTTCAAGGCCAGCCTGTTCTACAGACCAGGACAGCCAGAGCTATACAGAAAAACCCTTTATTGAAAAGCCCAAACCAAACCAAACAAACCCAAAAACCAAAAACAACCAAACACAGATGAAAAACATTTTTAAAAGTCAAAAGAAGGGCTGGAGAGATGGCTCAGAGGTTAAGAGGACTGACTGCCCTTCCCAAGGTCCCAAGTTCAACTCCCAGCACCCACATTTTGGCTCACAACCATCTGTAATGAGATCTGGTGTCTTCTTGTGTCATGCAGGTGTACATGCAGACAAAACATTGTATACATGATAAATAAATATTTTTTAAAAAGTAGAAAGAAAAAACAAAACTTGCCCTGGATTTTAAATTTCAAAAGTGGAGGTGAGCAGGGGCTATCTACATAGGGTTACATCTGTCTCACAAAGAGGGTGTGTGTGGCTGTGTGAAGAGAGATGGCTCAGTGGTTAGGCGCACTTGTGATTCTTGAAGATGACCTGGCACTCACACCATGGCACACAACCATTCTTAACTTTAGTTGCTAGGTCCCTGGTCACCAGGAACACATGCTATACACAAACACAGTCAGGCAAAGCACAACACACATTAAAAAAAGAGCCCTCAGTCACTGAATCATGCTTAGCAATGTCAACTCAGGGAAAGGGATCATACTGCATTTTCACTATCCAAAACCTCTACTTTTTTTTTTTTTTTTTTTTTTTTGACAGGGTTTCTTCATATGGTTCTAGCTGTCCTGGAACTTCCTCTGTAGACCAGCGTGACCTCAGACTCAGAGATCTGTCTGCCTCTGCCTCTGCCTCTGCCTCTGCCTCTGCCTCTGTCTCTGCCCTCTTCTGGCCTGCAGGCATAAATGCAGGCAGAACATTGTACACATAATAAATAAATTAAAAAAAAAAGTGTACCACCAGGCTGGACCAGAACCTGCACTCCCTTTCTGACACAAGTAAGGGAGGACCTCCTTCCTGTTAGCGATGAGGCTCATATTCCTGGAAATAATAGGAAGATTTTGACTATGCAGGAGCTCACTAACCAGCCAGCTTAAGGAACCAGTGAGCTCCGGTTTATCAAGAGACCTTGATAAAGAACGGATAGAGATGAAATAAGAGAGCCTTCCACACAGGCATAAAAGCATATACTCAAACTCATAATATAACACACACCCAATTTATAAGATTTTTTTTTTATCTGTCAAGGTGACACACACCAGTAATTCCAGTACTTTGGGGGAATACACACACACACACACACACACACACACACACACACACACACACACA
>NW_026595981.1:5922571-5976058 GCF_907164565.1 Psammomys obesus | reverse complement strand
ACACACACACACACACACACACACACACACACACACACACACACACATATTGGCTTTTTGAGACAGGGTTCCTCTGTGTAACAGCCTTGGCTCTCCTGGAACTTACTATGTAGACCAGACTAGCCTCAGAGTGTGCCTGCTTCTGCTAGGATTAAAAGTGCACTACAGCTGGGCACAGCAGAACACACCTGAATCCCATACTCTGGTACACAGAGGCAGGGGAATCTCTGTGAGTTCGAAGCCAGCCTGGTCTACAAAGTAAGTCCAGGACAGCCAGGGCTACACAGAGAAACCCTGTCTCAAAAACAGACAAACAAACAAACACAAAAAAAAGGTAGGGCTGGAGAGATGGCTGGAAAGAGGCTCAGATAAGAGCACTCTGCTCTTCCAGAGGTCCTAAATTCAATTCCCAGCAACCACACGGTGGTTCACAACCATCTATACTGGAATCTGATGCCCTTTTCAGATAGAACATTCATACATAAAATAAATAAATAAAATGTTAAAAACAACAACAAAATGCATGCACTACCACACCTGGCTGTGAAACCTTACATTTTCAAAGTTACTATCAAGAAAATGAAAAGACAACTCATGTGGCTGGAGAGACGCTCAGTGGTTAAGAACACTGACTGTTCTTCCAGAGGACCCAAGTTTAATTCCTGACACCCACGAAAACAATCTGTAACCCATTCCAGGGAATCAAACATCCTATTGTAGCCTCCTGGTGTACAGACACATACACAGGCAAAACATCCAGATACATAAAATAAAATTTAAAAAGAAAAGGAAAGGGAAAAAAAAGTTAAGAGAATTTATAATTTGGAGACAGTATTTGCAAAGCATGTTATCTGGGGCCTTCTGCCAAGTCACTTTGGAACAGGCTCCTTCAACACTAGTGAAGGAACGTTATGGAAGACCCTGGTCGGGTTCTAATGACTACAACTTGACAAAAACAGTCTGCAAACTAATCAGAGAACCTGAGAGCCACCCAGCCTAGCTGCTGCCAGGGTTGGAGGTATTGCTCAGTGGTAGATGATTTGCCTAGCACACAGGAGTTCCTTGGTTTGACCCCAGCATCTATCCCCTCCCCCACCTTGAAACCTTCAACAACAACAACAAAAATTCCCAAGATGAAGGCTTCTCTGTGTAGCCCTGACTGTCCTGGAACTCGAACTCGCTCTGTAGACCAAGCTGGCCTTGAACTCAGAGATCTGCCTGCCTCTGCCTCTGCCTCCCATGTGCTGGGATTAAGTATTCAGTTCACTATCATGCCAGACTTAAATACTTACTATTTTTGAGCTAAGTTTGAGGGTAATTTGTGATGGATAAGCATGCACGCAATAGGTAACTAATACATGTCTCATCTCCTCCAACATCCATTCTTCGCTATGGAAGACCCTTTGCCAACCATAAAGTAGGCCGTGAACATCAAGCATGATGCTGTCACATTCCATTTTCGCTCTCCACCTGATGATCAGCACACACATCTGAACCTTCTCACTCCTGTTTGTTTCTCTGCCATTAAACAGTGTGGTTCCTGTGGGTCTTTGAACCAAGTCTGTGTTGTCCTGTATCACTTGGATATTTCCTTGTACATATCCACCAGCAGTTCTTGGGTTCAGTGTCAGAGATGGGTGATAGTGATTTTTCAAAACGCTTTTACTGTTTCTGCTAGCTAAGAAGCTGGTTTACATCTCTGGGATTTCCTCTACTCCTGGTTTGAGGTCTCACTCTGGCATGGGATGGACCAGTCAGCTGTACTGGGAAGATGGGGAAGGGGAGCAGCTTGTCTTTTTCCTGGAGTAGGAGGGCAGCTGAGAACACTCAGATATTTTGAGATGAAGCTGTTACCATGGGAATGTTTCCATGTCTTTTCCCTTAATGATGGGTAGAAACAATGCACAGTACAGCTCTCAGAATTCTAGAAATAGGGAGAACAAGAAAAGGAAAATGTGGCTGGGCATGGCATGGTGGAGAATGCCTGTGATCCCAGCACTCAGGGGAGGCAAAGGCAGGCAGATCACTTTAACTTCCAGGCCAGCCTGGTCTACAAAGCAAGTCCAGGACAGCCAGGACCTCAGAGAAACTCTGTTTCAAAATATAAAAGGGAAAGGAAAGCTGGAAAAACAAATCCCTAAAAAAAGATTGCTTAGTTAAATCAAAACTGCACTGTCTGCTTTCTACGAAAATGTGAGGCATTCACAAGCCAGCAATTTCCCCTAAGGTCAAGTCCACAGGACTGTAGGTGCTGGGTCCTGAGAGGGTGAGCAGAGACTCGGAAGCACTTTTAAAGAGCAGAGTTGGTCTTTCCTTCTAGGCTTTGCAGAGGTTTGAGCTGGGGATTGGGGACAGACAACTGGAAAACTAGTGAGGTCAGATGCTTCTGAATGTTTTTCCATCTCGTTTTGGGCAGGAGCCAAGCTTACAGTCTCTCCATGCCAAGGGCCTCCAGGACACGGTAGCACATATTCTTGTCCCGCAAATTCAGAGCGTTCTAAACTGTGCCTTCCAACAAAGGCTCTTAACCAAGAGCCATCCCCTCCACCACTGATTGAAGCACTGCAGAGGCCCTCCCCGGGCACTGTCAGCTCATCTCCTTTTTTTTTTTTTTTTTTTTTTGGTGGTGATGGTGGGGTGGTTGAAGACAGGGTTTTTCTTTGTTATAGAACCCTGGCTGTCCTGGACTCCCTTTGTAGACCCGACTAGCCTTGAACTCACAGAGATCTGTCTGCCTCTGCCTCCCTGAGTGCTGGGATTAAAGGTGTGTGCCACCACGGCCTGACTGAGCTCGTGCTTCTCCAGGACAAATGACTTCAAATAATCCATCTGTAAAAGTAATGATCTAAATGACATTTTACCTGCGTGCCACAATCCCACACCCCATTGAAAAGAACTTGTTCCTCTTTTTCTGTCATATGTTTTTTTCTTTTTCTTTTTGAGACAGGGTCTCACTATGTAGTCCAGTTTGGGCTTTGAACTCATTGAGATCCACCTGCCTCTAAAAGGCTCTCTCTTACTATATAGATCTAGCTGGCTGGCCTGGAACTCACTGTCTCTGCTTCCTGAGTGCTGGGACTAAAGTGTGGACTACCACATCTAGGCCCAGGTGTTTTTTTTTTTTTTTTTTTTTTTTTTTTTTTTTTTTTTTTTTATTCATTTATTATGTATACAGTATTCTGCCTGCAGGCCAGAAGAGGACACCAGATCTCATAGATGGTTGTGAGCCACCATGTGGTTGCTGGGAATCGAACTCAGGACTTTTGGAAGAACAGCCAGTGCTCTTCACCTCTGAACCATCTCTCCAGCCCTGAGAGATACTTTTTTTTTTTTTTTAAATCATCTGGTCTTCAAAACAAATGGGAATGATATCTGCTATCTGGGAGTTTAAGAGTTAATATCGATGAGTGAGTCAAGATTGTCTCCTCGCCACTTGTACATGGGTGCCTTTGTGCAGAGTTTATGGGTCTGTTTACGTGTGCCTATGTGGAGGCCAGAGGTCAGTGCCGGTCTCTTCATCAATAGGTCTCCACCTTTTTGTTGTTCTGTCTCACTGAGCCTGCCTTACTCATCCTGACAGGATGGCTGGTCCATGAGCTCTGGGCATGTGCCTGTCTCCACCCCTCAGTGCTCTGTTACAGATGTGCCTGTTCATTCCCGGCTTTTTACATGGGTGTTGGGGATCTGAGCCTCATGCTTGTGTGTGAGCAGTTCCTTGCAAGTGGCACCTTATAGGACCAGACACCATATCGGACTTGGGGAATAGTCCAAAGGTCTTCCTTCTCTGAGCAACACCTAGGGAAGCAACATGATCAATCTCATCTCACACACTTCAGAAACCCAGACTTCCTGTGCTAAAATTTTAGCATCCACATGAATCAGTTTAGGTTTTTCATGTGGCATAAAAGAAAGCTTTGCAGAGGGGATACAACATGGCATCTGTAAAGATGAGTGTTCTACTGATCCAGAGAAACTAGCCAACAGGGCCCAGGGCACATTTCCTAAGTGGACTTGGCTCTGGAGCCTCCAAGTGCCTGGCAACGTAAGACTGTCCTTGTAAATGACAGTCAGCTCTTAATTCTTTCTCACTGACTGCCACCAAGCAGAGCTTCTTCACTTGGATCCTACCTGTGGCTGCGCCATGACGGCAACGTAAGGTGATGCTCCGTCTGCCCCTGGCTGGCAACAGAGCTGTGCTCTGCCGCATTTCCGCTGCCACCCACAGCCAATAGCTCAGCGATGCTCCCACGCGGCTTGAGATGAGCACCTGTCCTGGTCCAAGCACGTTACTACACCATGCATTTTCCAAATTCAGCCGCTGCTTTGATGGAGTCTTACAGAAGTATGAACTTCGATTTCCACAAGCCAAGCTGGGGCAGGGAGATCTTTCAGAGAGACGGGAAATAACCTCCAATCCTAGCAAGAGACACACAGGCTCTTGGACTTCCTGACTCAGTGAGTCAGATGACTCTTTAAGCATGGATTATTTCCGGTCCAATCTGAACATCACCTTTTGCAGAATTTTCTGAGAATTCAACTGGAGGAAAGTCTCTGGTGACCAAGCTTAGCTATCGCTTCTCTCTACTCGCTTACCATGACCTCTCCCTGTGGGAGCAGAAGGACCCTGCACCACCATCCCAAACTATTTCAGCTCAGAACTGTACAAAGGAGGCTCAAATACACGAATGTGTTCAGCAGCTGAGGAGGAGAGAGCAGCATTCAGGGCAAGAATCCTAGCTCATTCCATGACCTGAAAGCTCCAACCAGAGCTCTGAGACCTATGTGAATGAATCTGAACCAGCCAACTCCCAGTCTTTCTGCCTTTGGTTTTGTCGAGGCCTCTCTCCCTCCTGGCAGCTCAGTCACGGGTGCCATCTCTGCAGGAAATGTTTTGGTTTTCCTTTAGTCACCCACTTCAAAAAGCCACCCTGACCATCTGAGTTTTCTAGGACAAACAGCTTGAAGTGCTTTTATTTCTTCACTCATTGATTTAAAAAAAAAAATACTGAGCACTACATACCAATTATTGTTTTCAGAACTGAATACAGACAAAGCCCTACTCTTACAAGGCTTACATCCTTTGTTAGGTGACCTCTAACAAACAGAGAAATGTGTGTGTACATGCACACACACATATATAATGAAATATATATAAACAAAAAATATATATGAAAGGGAGGAGGTTGGAGAGATGGCTCAGCACTGGCTGCTCTTCAAGAGTACCCTGGTTCAATTCTCAATACCCACATGGCAGTTCATAACCATGGGTAACTCCTATCAGATTCCAGGGGGTCTGATGCCCTCTTTTAGCCTCTGAGGGCAACACACACACACACACACACACACACACACACACACACTGTAAAAAGACTTATGCAGACTAATGCATCTATAGACTTAAGTAAAAATAATTTTTTTCTGATTTTTCTTTTTATATATATGTGTGCTCTATCTGCATGTATGTCTGCAAGCTAGAAGAGGGCATCAGATCCTAGTGTAGATGGTTGTGAGCCACCATACAGTTGCTGGGAATTGAACTCAGGACCTCTGGAAGAATAGACAGTGTTATTAACTGCTAGGTGATCTCTCCAATCCCTTTTTTCTGGTTTTTCAAGACAGGGCTTCTCTCTGTAGCCCTGGCTCTCCTGGAACTCAATCTGTAGGCTGAGCTGGCCTCTAACTCACAGATCTGCCTGCCCTGCCTCCTGAGTGCTGGGATTAAAGGCACATACCACTGCCACTGACTAAAAATTAAAAACAGATATATATATATATATAAAACATATATATGTTTAAACATATGTTTTTAACATGTATTTAAAACATATATGTTTTTAATATATATTTATTTATTAAAACTATAAAAAGCAGGCTGACAGGTGGACACATGGATGAGCACCCAGGTTACTTATTTAGATTAGATGGTCTGGGAAGTCTCCACTCCACTCATGAGGTGTTATTTAAACCAAGATTACGAGTGACAAGCACAAACTAGCTCTATTCAAAAGCATTCTAAGCAGAGAACAGCTCTGAGGTAAGGCATGCAATAGGGCTATAAATATTAAGAGTGGAGAGGCAGCCAAAGAGCAACTCAGATAGGCTTTAGGAAGTGGGGTAGGGGTCTGATTCTTGTTTTAATAGAACAAGATAACAAAAAATGCAAACATGGTAGCAGCAAGATGGCTGCTGTAAGGCAGATGGGTTAAACAACAGCTACCAACCTAATGGGTTCCATAGGGTTGAACCACCCTTTCACAGGAGTGGCCCAAGACCATTGGGAAACACAGATGTTTATATTATGATTCATAGCAGTAGCAAAATTACTGTTACAAAGTAGCAATGAAAATAATTTTATGGTGGAGACTCAACACAACACGAGAAACTGTATTAAAGGGTCATGGCATTAGGAAGGTTGAGAGCCACTGGGTTAGAAGGAAATGAATGGAGCTGAGAACAGCCGCAGCAGGTAGGAGCCTGGCCTGACGAGGTGGTGGCAAAGCTCTGAATCATAAATACAGCCAACAGGACAGAGGATTGGGAAAAGGGCAGTCAGTTCTAGGTGTCGAAGGCCTCAACTACAGTGTCACAGAGGAATCAGACAGGAAAGTGGAAATGAGAGTATGAATTTTGGTAGCAAATACAGTGTTGGTGATAGCAACTTAAAGTCAAGAGACTGATAGGCTGGATGAACTATAGTATAAACTAGCAGTTACCTAGCGATGACCATTAGGAATGAAGAGAAAACGTCTGGAGGAACACAAAAGCTTTGGGAAATTTGCCTTGCTGATTTTAATTCTTTTTAATAATGAAAATGTCAGAAATGTTTAATGGTTCCCCCCTTTCCATTCCGTCCCCCCACCCTTTTTGAGGATTTCTCTGTGTAGCCTTGGCTGTCCTAGACTGGCTTTGAAGACTGGCCTTGAACTCAGAGATCCACCTGCCTCTGCTTCCCAGAGTGCTGGGATTACAGGCATGCGCCACAACGCCCAGCCTCCTTCCCTCTTTTTAAAAATAAATATACTGAAATTTTACTAAAGGCAAAGAAGAAAGCCCAATGCTGCTCAAGGCTAATTCCTATAGAGGGGAAAAAAAACCCTTAAAGATCAGAACACCACGTCCTGAACCTAGACTTGCATAGAGTAACAGCTTGTCACTGTTGTGTCCAGCGTAAGCTTTGAAAGTGTGAAGTGGGAGCAATGTCCTTTCTGTTTGATTTTAAAGTCTAGGTGTGACAGATCAATACATGGCCATGTACATGGAGGGGTCAAGTCTCTCCACGCCTAGAATTCAGCCTTCTCCTGGGATGCTTTGACCTTCTCCACATGCCAGGCCCTCATGGAATCAAACAGGGCTAACGGCCCAGAAGAGGACCAGCTCCACTCAGTGCCCAGAACTGGGCTGCTCTCCCTGACCTTTCTGGGAGGTAACCCTGCTTCAACATTAATTTGACTGGAGTACTGTGTAGTTGTGAATGGTTTTGTCAGGGAAGAGAAAACAGAACAAATACTTCCCCCACCTCCAGTCTTGGTTCTCATACAAACACAGCTACAGGGCTTTCAATTCTCCTAAGTATTGTGTTCGCAAATTCCCAGATAACCAGGTGATTTAATGACCAGCAGCTGCTGTTTGATTACATCAGTTTCTGTACATCTAAAAACAAACTCTAGATTTTTTTTAAGATTTATCTATTTATTATGTATACAGATCCCTTTCTAGATGGTTGTGAGTTACCATGTGGGAATTGAACTCAGGACCTCTGGAAAGAGCAGCTGGTGCTCTTAACCTCTGAGCCATCTCTCCAGCCCAACTCTAGATTTTTAATGGTCACATGAACCCAAGGGAGCCAGGTGTGGTGGCTTCTAACTTGAACCCCAGCACTTAGGAGGCAGGAGCAGGTAGATCTTAGTGAATTTGAGGCCAGCCTGATCCATGTAGCAAGTTTCAGGCCAGCCACGGTTATACAGTGAGACATTATTTAAAACAAACAAACAAACAAACAAAAATATCCAAGAGGTGGGGGGAAGTGGTTCATTGCTTACAGTGCTTTACCCTGTAATCATGAGGACTATGGTTCAGATCCCCAAAACCCATGTAAATGCCCGGTGGGCATGGAGGCCCACCTGTAACTCAAGTTCTCAGAAGGTAGAGCGGGATTCCCCTGAGAAAGCTGGCTAGCTAAATGAGCAAAATTTACCTGTTTTGGGTTCAAACAAGAACCCCTGTTTCAATAATAGACTGGAAAGTAATTGAGAAAGACACATAGAGTCAAACTTAGGCCTCTTTATGCCTGCATACACTGATAACCACACACTCTAACATACTTACATGCACACACACTACATATACACACATATGAGGAAAAACAAGATTGATCACTAAATAAAAACCGTGTGAGATTCTAACTTCAGTACACATGACGTTTGCTGGAATACGTGTATTTGCTTACCCGTGTCCACGGGGTCTTCACTCAACAGAGGGTTCTGTAGTGGAAGCCCGATGCTTGCTGTTTGCACCTCTGTCGGAGTTTGCAACCCAGAGGTTAAAACCACCATATGCACGTTTATATCATTCTAATAATAAGTACTGGGTTGTTCGACTGTAAAGCAGAAATGTAAACTACGACAGGAAAATGTTGAGAGAACATTTGTTCTTGCAGAGTTTATATTTTTCACTAGAGTGGCTCTGTGAGATCAGACAGTAGTCTTAATGGTGGCAAAATTTCTCCACCCAGTAAGGTTCCTGTACTTTCTGAATCCCAAAACTGGGCTGAGAAGACTGGGGAGTCTGAGTGGGGCAAGGGAATGGTTTCTGAGACAGTCTCAGACACAGCGCTAAGACATCCACAAGTCAGATGGAGACTTTCAGCTATGAGGGTCATACAGGGTAGCAGACACTCAGTCTTGATGAGAGGGTATTTTAACTGGGTTAAAAATACTAGAAAGGAGCTGGGCCCTGTGGCCTGTAATCCCAGCACTTAGGGAGGCAGTCTGGTTTACAAAGTGAGTCCAGGAGAGCCAAGGCTATACAGAGAAATCCTGTCTTAAAAAACAGAACAACAACAAAAAAACAAAAACAAACAACAAACCCAAAAAAGAAAAAAAGAAAAAAAAAAAAACAACCAACAACAAACAAAGTAAAACAAAACAAGAAAGAACTGGCAGATGGCTCAGTGGGGAAAGGAGCTTGTCAGACAAACCTGATGACTTCGGTCAAATCCCTGGAACTGAGCCTGGAACCCACATAAAAATGAAAGGCGGCCAGTGAGATGGTCTGGCAATCAGAGTCACTCCTTGGCTAAGCTCAAACCCCGGGACAGACATGATGGGAGGAGACTCAACGTCAGCAACCAGTCTTGCTGACATCCCCATGCACACTGAAGCCCACTCACCCACAGGCATACAGAGGTGCACATGCGCGCACACACACACGCACACACAATTTAAGTGGAAGGACACTGATTCCACCAAGTTGTCTTCTGACTGCCACATGTGTGCCATGCCTGAGCATGCCCCCAACATATATACACATAATAATAAACAAAATTTAAAAAACTAATAGTTGGAACCTTAGAGGTTTAAAAAATGAGTTATTGAGGCCAAATATGTTGGCATATGCCTGTAATTCCAGCACCTGGAAGGTGAAGACTAAAGGATCTTGCATTTGAGGCCAACCACATATCAAACTTCAGGCCAGCATGAGGTACACAGCATAGCACCGTCTCAAATAACAAAAGCCGAAGAATATTAAAGTGTTCTAGGTTGTGAGTGTGGAGCTAAAGGGGTTTGAACAATCAAGTTTCCTCAGTGGGGCATTCTCATACTGTGAAAATTAACATTTTGACATGTGGTGCTTTCAAAATCCAAATCAACTCCCCCAATGGGCGAATGTTAAAAAATTAAAATGTTAGGCTGGGAGATGGTGGCACATGCCTTTTAATCCCAGCACCCGGGAGGCAGAGGCAGGAGGATCTCTGGGAGTTCAGGGCCAGCATGGTCTACAAAGTAAGTCCAGGACAGCCTAAGGCTACAAAGAAACCCTGTCTCAAAAACCAAAAACCAAAATCAAAATCAACCAACCAAATTATGAAAAAGCATGATAACAAGACTAGGCTATTTACTGGTCTGTCTGTCTGCACTGAAGACTGAGCTCAGGGCCTTACACATGCAAAGAACGTGTTCTACCACTGAGCCGTTCATCTGACATACACATTTTAAAGATTTGCATAATGACCTGTGAGTTCTTCCTTTGTAGATCTGACCAAGCCTATATCAAAGAATATTTGCTTTTCCAGGAAGTTGCAAAAAAGTGTAACACGAATTTATTATGACCTGCCAAGTATTACAAGAATCCAGGAGAATAAGGTCTAGGCATATCCTGATGTCCTCCCCAAGCCTTCCCAGACCTGCATTGTCTTGAGCATTCGCTTGAGTGGCTTGCTTGCTTCTCATCCATAGCTAGCTGGTTTCAGTATGGCTGTATTTGTTCTGAACACATACAGATGTTCTGTCATCCTTCCATAAGCAACATATTATAACAACTCCCTACATGGTCATTACACAGTGAAATGCATTGTATGCAATAGGTAGATATTAGAACTGAACCAGAGACGGGTTGAAGTATATGGGATGTGCATGGGTTATATACAGATGTTATATATGTGTGCATATATATATACACGTGTATACACACACACAGGAGCATCTGAGGACTTTGGTATTCAAGCAAGTTCTTGGAAGCAACTACCCAAAGACACAGAAAAACAACTGAACATTTTAAAGAGGCTTTTGTATTGACTTACTTACACTCATACATTTCAAAGGGAGGCATCAAAGGTAATCTTATCTTCATTCTAAGAGCATGTTTAGAAAAACGTTGTGCTCGATCACCTGTTTCTTCCTTGCTGCTCCGTATTGCACCATCTTCCTGTAGGTCGGGATGGTTCTCACTTCATTTAGGATTGGCTCATCAGTGTATTCTCTTTTGGCTCCTTGAAGTTGGCTGATGTAAAAATATGTACCAAAAGACGTCCACAATCCCTCTACCTTTCAGTTTTTAGGTCACTTCAGAAATGGCTATGTGCTACCCAAACGTCTCATATCACAGCCCACTCTTACTCTGGTATTTGTTATCCCTACATGATGAGAAATTTTTTGGTTGAATGTTTAAGAGGATAATATAATGGCACAAAGCAAGGACGCCTGAGCCACTAAGGGTGGCTCGTTACGGTGAGTAAGGACAACAATCCTTCAAAGTGACAGTTCTTTTTAGAATGCCTTATTGCTCATTAAAACATCCTAACAAATGGCCTCAGAACTACCCACAAGACGATGGAACCGGTATCCAGTGAAAAGTTTTCTTTTGATCTTTTGGTTCCTAACTCTCATTTTTTTTTCTTAGTATTCTTAGAGCTCGCATTTTTGGAGCAATTTGTCAGAGAAGAATCCTCTTAATATATCTGCCTATACTAACTAGTTCCTAAAGTGTATGTAAAACAAGGGAACACACCTACACACCTGCAGGTTGATGAGCAAAGCTCACCACACCACCTCAGCTGAAAGACAGATGAGGGCAGCCAGGCTGTACAGTGTGGGTCATTCACCAACAGAGACAAACGGGCAGGTGACCTCTCTGACTTCCTGTGAGTCAAAGACACTTATCTGAAAAGAAAAAGATTAGTTTAGAAATGGCGGCTTGAGCCTTTATCCTTTAATCCTAGCACTCAGGAGGTGGACCTATAAGTTCAAAGTCACCCTGGTTGACAAGGGAATTCCAGGCCAGTCAAAGTACACAGGTGAGACCTTGTCTCAAAACCCCATACATACATACATAACACACATACATTAACAAGATTCAGGATAAAAAAGTTTAAATAATAAAGCCAGCAGTTTCCACACACTCACCTTAATCACCTTCAAGATAAGGTTTATCTGTGTAGTCTGACCTGGAACTCAAGAGATCTGCCTGCCTCTGCCTCCTGAGTGTTGGGATTAAAGGCATGCATCATAACACCTGGCTACTTTTTCTCCTGACAAATTGCTTTTTTTCCTGTTTCTCACAAACACAGCTATCAATAAGGCATATTTATTTGAAACAATATTTGAGTCAAAACAAAACATGGAAGGAAAGAAATTGCTATCTTTGGAAAGTGTATAGCTGAGATCAATTTATTTGGTACATGGAAAATTCTCAGAAAACAATTAAAATTAAAGGCCTAAGAGATAGTTCAGCAGGCAAAGGCTCCTACTTACCAAGCCTGATAGCCTGAGTTCTTTTTTGTCTTTTTTTTTTTCCAGAGATGAGGACCGAACCCAGGGCAAGCGCTCTGCCACTGAGCTAAATCCTCAACCCCTGAGTTCTATTGGCAAGACCCACACTGTACCAGACAACCGACTTCTCTAACCTGTGTCTGATCTCCACATACATGCCATGGCACACACAGGCCTACATATGCACAGATACACAAGATCAAAATAATGTAATAAAAAGAAATTTAAGGAAAATAATAAAAATGAGGTATCACCACATTTTTCTTTTTCTTCAAGTTTAGAATGAAAATGGGAAGAGGAAAAGAGACAGGGAAATAAACAAGTAAGCACATTTATAGCTGCTAAGTTGTTATTACTGTTCATGAAGTGTGATCTTGTGAGAAAATATTCTCAGAACAGCAGAGGGAAGAACCATCATGCCAAAAAAGATGAACATGTGAGCCACACAAACCACAGCAGCAGGGCAGAGTCACACCTGGCCTTCTCTGAGGACAGTCACAACTCTAAACATCTTTTCTACTGAGTATTACTTTTTTTTAAAATATTTATTTATTTATTATGTATACAATGTTGTGTTTGCATGTACATCTGCGCACCGGAAGAGGACACCAGATTTCATTGCTGGGAATTGAACTCAAGACCTCTGGAAGAGCAGCCAGTGCTCTTAAACTCTGAGCCATCTCTCCAGCCCTGTGTATTACTTTTTTGTATAAAAAAATAATTTCTAAACTTCTTAGTTTCTTAACGTAGCAATCACAGGAGCTGACTCAAATCTGGACAGAGATATTTACATTATAAGACAAAAAACTCAAGATCACAGTACACAGCAGTTATTTATTTAAACACTTGAAAAGGTCAATGATGGAAAAAATAGGTTTATTGTGATAGTTTATATCCATTAGATTTATTTTACCATTAAAAAAGTGTTGCCTCTAGATTATCCTGGCCAGATACAGAACACTTGACGACACATGCAGCTATGGCGATATGCTACGACAGACCATTACAGGACGGTTTCCCTTGGCGTGAGTCAGCAGTGGTCAGGGTGGCTTGTTTATTGTAACTAAAAACATTGATAATATACAAATTGTTCTCCCCATTTGATTGAAAGGGCTATAAAATCCCACACACTTGACAAAGAAGCAATGTAGTGACATAGGTAACACCTCTGCTACCTGCTTTCTGCCTCAGGTCCTCAGCCACACACTCAGGTACACAACTTTCTAGATTTCACAATGGCTTCGATGCTGGCCTACCATAAGTGATGGAAATGAAGCGGTTTTACAAAGCTGACCTTGATTTCTGTGTGATCTTAAAAATGGAGAGAAAAGGCTATGGAAGCCAAAGGATCGTTCTGAGTCAACATGAAGTAAATGTCATCCATGAGTGAACGTAATCTCTGGGGTGACTGAAACCTAGCAGAGTGAGCCAAGTGAACACTATAACACTAATGTAGAAATGTCTGGAAACACCGTTTCTAGAATTCAGCTTGGGAGACCACATCTTGCTTGAATATATACATTATTTACAAAATATTCCCTTTTGGCCTCTGAAATTTAGCCACTTAAGTTTGGCTACTAAGGTGTTTTCTTTCCACATGCTAGCAAATACTGCAGTCATTACTATCAGTAAAATACTCTTATGCATGAATTACAAATATTAATAAAGTAACTCTGCATGTATAAATATCTCAATTATTTCTAGCAGAATTTAAAGCATTCAGAATGTACATAAATGTATTTGTTTTTGGTAGGCCGGTTATTTTTTTTTAATCATCGCTGTTTCAACAATGCTTTGTACATAGCAAAGCCCAAAACTGCAAAAACAGTAGCACCAAAACTCGCTCGAAGCCAGAACGTGGAGCTCTTGAGGTCAGCTTGTGTCACGTGCCTGCAGTCAGAAAACAGAATATTTAAAACATTATTAGTAGGAAAATTTTACTGCACCACCTAACAGTCTACCTGGGGAAGTATTGGCACACTTGTCAGGCTAATTGCATACAGTAATGCTTACCCAAAGCAGTGACCAATATGGCTATCCACGAAGTAAAGACATCAGGGAAGACAAAGGTCTTTACAATCAGCTACTACTTGGAAGTTGCTATATAAAATTTTACACAATTTTGTCACATGGAAAATGAAGTTGGATAAATCAGCTGAATACTTTTTAATGTCACCATAGTCCTTCAGAATGAGAATTAGGCTAGAGCCTCACAATTTTGAGGGTCACATTCTTGGAATGTGAGTAAGAGAAAGTCTTCTGTCTTCAGAAATCAGAAGCTATCTTGTAAGCAGTTAATTGACAAGTGACAATACGGTCTCAAGAGCAATGCTTAGTATGAAAAATTGATATAAAATTTACCCCCTCTAAAAAACTCCAAAGAGGAAGTGAAGGTTGACCAGTTGGCATTAGTTTAGTTACTGCTAATTAAAGAGGAAAAACAAAAACAAAAAATCCAAAACTGAAACCAACAAACCTTGATGTTAGTTAGACAGGCAGTGATAATGACACCAAATAATGGCCATGATGTAATGTGATGTATTAAAAGGTAATGACACAAAAGAAGCTATATTATACACGACAAGAACAGGGACAGCCTGTGCCACAAACTGAGGTGGTGAGCATGCTCAGTTAATAATGCTGCTATGCACCCTCAGGCATCTCGAGTATGACAGCTTACCACGAAGAGGACAGAGCTTAAAGCAAAGGTCGGGACACTGTATTTAAGTGTCAGTGAAGAGAGTCAGGAGGCACTCTCAGTTAAGTGGGCACAACTGCGGTGCTATGAGAATTTCCCAGAATTAAGAGCTCAGTGAGTCAGTCTTGGCTGCTTTACAACTGGGCAGATTCAAAGCAAGAGTCAGATCATTAAAAGACCAAGACACTGTTATATGCAAAGGAGTTAAGAGCCAAAAGTTCAAATTGTACATAACTACTTTACCTTAGTCATAGATACAGAATGTTTAGATTAGTTCTCACAAGATGCGATCTGTTCTTCCCTAGAAGCCACTGTACCACAAGCCAGAGCTGCGTGCTTCTCAGCACACCAAACAACACATGCACCCCACACCTCATCCACAAGTCTCTTCTCACATAATTATGCTTCACAAAGCAAAGTGCTAACACGGGTTCATTCTAAATGGTAGGTTAGTTCTTCCAGCAGGCAGAGTTTTTATTTTTTAAAAAGTCAGGGAAGAGAATATTTAGGTCTCAGTTTTTTCTAGGTGGGAAGACTCTAACAAGGCCAGCCCACTGTGGTAGGAAATGTTACCTGTCTGCAAGAAAAAGCTGACCATGAGATGACTCCATGAAGATGGAATCTTCTATAAAGCTGACGGCGTGCACCTGGTGAGTAATACTGCCTTCGTCGTCTGCTAACAGCATGGCACCCCACTCAGCTACCCGGGCTTTCAACCTTTCATACACATGCACACAGTTGACAGTTCACAGCAGAGCTCACGAGAGAACAGAACTCAAAATAACATCTCTCAATTAAACATCCTACGTATATTTTGGGTTGCTTTTCTATCAAATTGAATCTTATGCTTTCTATATTTAAAATATGTGCATCACATAGATAATTGCCGGGTTAAAAATGATCTCTACATACTCTTAAAATATTCATGCACTGAGCAAGGAAACCTGAAGCTGCTACATGCATCCCCTACTTAACCCTAGGAGGATTGCCTAAACCAGTGCCATAGCATTGCTTGACAACAACTGATAACCACAGTATCACTCAAATGAGGTTAGCAATCACGAGTCATGAAGTTGATGTGCTTAGAATTTCAGAATGTTGAAAACTAAAAGTACTATCCATGAAAACAGAAAATGACTCCAACATTCCAAACAGATCAAGGAATCATACTGGGATGAACAGTCTGTATTTCCAATAGGCAAAGAGATGACTTAAAGCAGAGGGTCTCAACTTATGTGTCATGACTCTTTAGGGGTTGAATGACATTTTTACAGGAGTCACCTAAGACTATTGGAAAACCCAGATACTTACATTACAATTCAGAACAGCAGAAAAATTAGAGTTATGATGTAGCAACGAAACTAATTTTATGGTTAAGGGTGGCCAAAACATGAGGAACTGTATTTAACGGGAGACAACCTGAACATTAGGAAGGTTGAGAGCCACTGACTTTCAAATACCACAGGCTGAGCGTATTAGCCTATTAGAGATTTTGCTTTGTGATTACTGTGGGTACACCGGGAATAACATAGGGCCTTGCACAGTCCATCACCGAGCTGAGCTATATCCCCAGTTCTACTCATTTTACTTATTTTTTTTATTTCGAGGCAGAGATTTGTGATATTGCCTAGGCTGGCCTTAAACCTGTGATCCTTACACCTCTGCCTCCCAAGAATGGGATTATGGGCAGAAGCCACTACGCCCAGACAGCCTGCTTTTGTTTAATTTTTTCCTTTTTCCTTCATAATCACATTAGTGTATGTCAGCACTGTTTCTCATGAATTTCTCCTTAAGTGAATAGGTGCTTCACAAACTTCCCTTGTTGCTGTTGTTTTAAATTTGTATTACTTGGGGGAAGGGTGAGTGCCACTGCATGCATCATGGAATCATGTTGACCTCTGACCTCTCATCTCAGCATGATTCCATTAGGCGGATCTCAGGGACTGAACTCAGGTTATCATGCTTAGTGGCAAGTGACTTTATCCTTTGAGTCATCTTGCTGGCCCCTCGTTTCTCTTTGAGACAAAGTCTAATTCTGCCTTTGTCTTCTGAATTCTGGCATTTTACATGTGTGTCTCCACAGACGGCTTCCTTTTTGTTATGTTTGTTGTTGCTGTATTTTTAAACATTTTATTAGATTTTTTTTTTTTAAACGTGTTTTGCCAGGCTGGAGAGATGGCTCAGAGGTTATGAGGACCAGCTGCTCTTCCAGAGGTCCTGAGTTCAATTCTCAGCAACCATATGATGGCTCACAACCATCTATAAGGAGATCTGGTGCCCTCTTCTGGTGTGCAGGTGTACATGCAGATAGAACATAAAAAATCTAAACAATAAAACAATAAATAAAATATCCTTAATTAGCTAATTACGTGTTAATAAGTACTTAAATAGCTACGTGTTTTGCTTGCATGTGTGTGTGTGCACTCGGTGCATGCTCGTAGCCCTTAGAGGTCAGAAGAAGAGTATCAGGGCATTGGGCTGCTTGCAACTGGAGCTGGGAGTTGGGAGCTGTCACGTGGGTACTAGCAATCAAGCGCCTTTTACCACTAAGCCAGTGGTTAAAAACAATTTTTTCCAGCCCAGCTGTTACATTTTCAGTATTACTTTGATTAGTGTTCCCCTATTATAACTTCTTAGAAAAAAACCTGGCGTTTTAATTTTCATTCTTTTCATCTTTCCATTTATCCTTTATAATTATAACTCATAGGAAAGAAATGCACTAATATAGTGGCACTCTAATTTACAACTCCATTTATGTATCTCAGGGATAAACTTTTAAGAAAACACTCTTAGACAACTGTGATGCATGAGTTCTTTGAGTTATCAGGACACACAGGTATTATACATAGCTTTTCTTTTTTTCCAAATTAGATATCTATATCCAGGTTACCAAAACTATAATTAAGTTCCGTTTCTAAATACTCTATTACCAGTTTATATTATTATTAGTAGTAGTTTTTTGATGGACAGGTTTTCTGTGTGTAATTTTGCCTGTCCTGGAACCCACTCTGTAGACCACGAGGCTCGCCTCGAATGCACAGAGATCCACCTGTCTCTGCCTTCCAAGTGCTGGGACTAAAGGCGTGCACTAGCACCACCCAGCTGATACCAGCTTATTATTCTGATGCGTGCGTGCGTGCGTGCGTGCGTGCGCTTCCAGGGATCAAAGTCTGCCTCATGCATGTGAGGCAAGCTCTCTAATTGACCTACAGTCCTAGCTTGGCAAGTACAGTTCTCCTAATAGAGCTAGAAAGCCTGAACTATTTAAATATACTTAGTTTTATTTTATATGCATTGGTGTTTTGTCTGCATGTATGTCTTGTGAGGATGCCAAATCCTCACATAGTTACAGTTATGTGTGGGCTGCCATGAGGGAGCTGGGATTTGAACCTGGGTTCTCTGATAGAACAGTTAATGCTCTTACCCACTGAGCCATCTCTCCAGCCCCACATAAACTATTTTAACAAGAGTTTCTCCAGAGAGATTCAGAACGCAACGCACAGAACCCAGTAAAGAAAGACTGACAGAAATCACAAGTAAGCTGGTGGTTACTTAGTATTAGCAACAAACTTTGGAAAAGGGTGTGCACGTGGACCGATGTCAAGAAATGCTTTCTCTAGCAGGAAGAACACAAGTGATTCAGATATACAGGAAATGCTCTACAATCTCCATGTTGACTAGTGATGCTTAAAGAACAAATAAGGCAAAGTCCACCTCATTTAGTTCTTTAATATATGAACTAATGGAAAATAACCTGAAATCCTAATTAGTGGCAGCTGACTAAGAATCTGTAACACAAGTTTTTGCGTTTATCTTAAATTTTTTCTCTTTTCAAGACAGGGTTTCACTGTGTAACCTTAGCTTTCCTAGACTGGCTTTGTAGGCAAGGCTGGCCTACACTCACAGAGATCCACCTGCCTCTGCCTCCCAAGCATATGCCAGCACGCCCAACTGAGTTATTTTCAAGTCAACTGTAGTAGCTAGAAAGATGGCTCAGCAGCTACAAGTACTGGCTGCTATTCCAGATGAGCTGGCACCCACATGGTAGCTTACAGCCATCTCTGAGTACAGCTGCAGGGGATCTGACACTGTCTTTTGGCCTTCTGAGGCACACGAATGTATGTGGTGGTGCGCACGCACACGCAGGCAAAGGCCTCATAGGTACAAAGTGATATAAATCTGAAAAGAAAAAACCTATGTTATACAGACAGATTCAAAGAACTGTCCTTAGAGACATACAAAGGAAAGCAGATGAGGCATACCAGACACTAAAACAGGATTTCTTTGTACACATTACTTTACTACAGCATAGTATTCAAAAGTGCTTAGAGTCCTAGTAACTAACATCCTAAAACCCATCCTTTTCATCAGACAATTCTATGAAAGAGCAATTTATTTTGGTCTAACAGTAATGAAGTTCTTTCTTTAAAAAGGGTACCTAAATAAAGTAATGTGTATTCCCCCTACATAAGGGAAGAAGTTGGGTGATTATCAAAATAACACAGGCAAGCGAAGTAATCCATTAGTAAGTAGCTTAATATAAACCCCACATATAATCAGCTCTAAAATGTATTAAAAACACAACAGGGACAATGTCTATCCACAGCATCATTAAGTTAGCAAACGGTGTGAATTATGTGTCAAGTTACCAAAGTAAAATGCTGCTACTGAATTCAAGGAATAACATGAATAAATAATTCAAATACCTAATGCAAAAAAAAAAAAAAAAAAAAAAAAAAAGGAATTAAAAATTCCTAAAACCAAAATAAGCACTGAAGAAAATCACGGCAAAATACTGAATTGTAGCTGGCAGTAGTGGTAAACGCCTGTAATCTCAGCACTTGGGGAGGCAGAGGCAGGCGGATCTCTGAGTTCAAGGCCAGCATGGTCTACAAAGCAAGTCCAGGACAGCCAAGGCTACACAGAGAAACCCTGTTTTGGAAAACCAGAAATCAAAAACCAAAACGAATAAATAAATTAGTGAATTGTAAAATAAAAACAATTTTGGTTAAACTACAAGTTAGGAAAAATGGGAAGATTATATACAGATATCTTGCTTTGAAAGAGATCAAGAGAATTTAGAGAGGGAAAAAGGATATAACCAAAATATACTGTATGAAAACTTTAAAAAGATTAAAAATCACTAAGTAGCACAGATGGCTGAGGAAAAGCATACCTAAAGGACAGATGGACTCTGTAGCACTCTCCTATACGGATGATAACTTTATTATATAAAGTAGTTCTCAAGTCAGAATAACAAGTAATAAGAAAAAATTCTGGATAGGTCAAACCAACAATCAAGCTATATACTAGTTCATCACTTTCAGATTCAAAAAGTACTTAAGAAAATGTCAAAAGGTGTTTTTCTCCAGCAGTGTAATTTACACGATTGGAAAAATGACCTGACTACACATGAATCATCCTTCCTATGTGGTGGTCTGAATAGAAACGGCCCCCACTGACTCGTGTGTTTAAATGCTTGGCTTAGGGAGTGACACTGTTAGGAGGTGTGACCTTGTTGGGAAGGTGTGGCCTTGTTAGAGGAAGTGTGTCACTATGGAGGTGTGCTTTGAACTCTCACACGCTCAAGTCTGGCCAAGTGTGTGACACAGTTTCCTTTTGCTGCTTGCAGATCCAGATGTAAAACTCTCAGCTCCTCCAGCACCATGCCTGCCTGCTCTCTGCCATGTTTCCCGCCATGATGATAATGGACTAAACCTCTGAAACTGTAAGCCAGCCCCAACTAAATGTTTTCCTTTATAAGAGTTTGTCTTGGTCATGGTGTCTTTCCACAGCAATAAAACCCAAACTAAGACAAAATGTATATTCAAACAATTCTAGTTATTCATAATTGTTCTAAAGAAAAAAATGAAACTATTCAGATATGAAATATGTGTCTATGTAGCCATTGCTGCCCTAGAACTCACTACATAAGCCAGGCTTGTCTGGAACTTACACATCCTCCCGTCTCTCTGCCTCTAGAGTAGCAGATTGAAACCTTGCTGGCTTGTGTGCGTGTGTGTGTGCGCGCCTGTGCGCTGTGTATGAGTGTGCACGTGTGCGAGAATGCACGCACCACCATGCCCCACTATTTACATCAAACGCTTAGTAGAAAGTGGAAACCCTTCTCAAGGAACGAAGCTCAGCGAAAAGCCCTTCAGTGACTTTTAATAAAGTAACTGGTCTTTTTTTTCCTGCTTATATTAACAATATTAATTACGATATGTTTAGCATGGCAAACCAGTAATGACTAACCACCAAACACTGTCAAAACCTGAGAAAAAGGAGAAGTTTCCATTCTCACCCCACCGTCCAGATACTTTTTCTTGGGTGATTAGTAACTGTGGGATGACAACAGAGACACTGTCATTCCATGGGTGTCCTCTTTTTCTGCAGTACTTGTGACAGGATCTTGAACTTGTTGCAATCTCCTGCGTCAGGGCTACACCATGCTCTGTCTGCCTCCATTTTCAAGGGAGTTTACCTTAAAACTAAGAATGCAAATGGTGGCTTGTAAATATGCTTTGTGCTGGTAATTTCTAAAGTCTTTAATGCATATTTGTCAGTTACTGGGAAATTTCACATCAAATTGTTTTTTGTTTGATTGTTTTTTGAGAGGAGGTGTGTAGTCCTGGCTGGCCTGGAACTCTGTAGAACTCAAACTCAGATCCACCTGCTTCTGCTTGGAGGACTAAAGGCAGGTGCCAACATGGCCAATTTTGTTTGTTTGTTTGAGGCAGGGTCTTATTCTAGCCCAGTAGAACATACTCTGTGGTTTAAGCTGGTCCCAAACTCATAGTAATTCTCCTGCCTCAGCCTCCTAGTGCTGAGACTAGAGGCATGGATAATACCACATACCAAGCCATGTCAGATAAAAATCTTGATTTTTGTTTTTTAGAATCTCAAAGGCAGCCGACACCAGTTCCTACACAGCACAGAGATACAGCTGAAGAGCGAATGCCTCCAATGACAGGCCTGTTAGAGCCACCGTCTCTACTCCTTCGTGGGCACTGCCTCCATCTGTCCCCTCACCTAGAATTCTAGATCCTTTGGGAACCGAGCTGTGACTTCCCCCCACCTGTGCTGTTTCCTACACCCTTCTGTAACCTAGAAGAGATTTAGTACAGGACCCTGAAGTTCACTGCACTTCTATCCAATACACGCTCTAGTCGTAACTGAGGTAAGAAAGGAGTCCTCTGAGCTGGGCATGGGGCACACGCCTGTAATCCAGCACTTGAGGAGGCAGAGGCAGGAGGATCTCTGTGAGTTCAAGGCCATCCTGGTCCACAAATCAAGTCCAGGACAGCCAAGGCTACACAGAGAAAGCCTGTCTGGAAAAAAAAAACAACAATAACAAAATCAAACAAAAACGAAAGGAGTCCTCTGAAACATACATGGTTTTCCTCATCTTTCTATCTCCCCCATTTTTTTGAGACATGGTTTCTCTATGTAGCCTTGGCTGTCCTGGAACTCATTCTGTAGACCAGGGTGGTCTTGAACTCACAGAGGTCCCACTGCCTCTGCAATTTAACTTATTTTTATTTTATATACATTGGTGTTTTGATTGTATGTATGTCTGTGTGAGGGTGTCAGATCCCCTGCTACAGGAGTTACAGACAATTGTGAGCTCCTATGTGGGTGCTGGGAATTGAACCCGGGTACTCTGGAAGAGCAGCTAGTGCTCTTAACTGCTAAGCCATCTCTCCAGCCCCATCTTTCCACTCTTGATTACCAGATGTTAGTGAAAAGTGCTGACACTATTAAATTACTTCCCATTTTAACAGATGTGATAGAAAGGACTGACTTGTTTGAAGATTGCAATATAGAGCAAGCACATCAACTTAAAGTATCTCCAAACACCTGGAAACTGACTGACCCGACCTAGGGGCAAAATTGCTACCAATGTTATAGAAAATGAATGAGTATGCTATGATAGCAATTAAGAGTTTCCAGACAGATAATGAAATGGGTGGTTTGTAATCAGTAATTACTATAAGCCAAAGTGGGCTCACTAAGAATAAGACTTCAAACAGATATCACTTCCTATTTAGTAGATAAAACAATCCATTGGTAAGCAGGGCAATGTGATAAAAAGTTATAGACTGATTTCATAAAAACCCTCCCTGAAACTCCTGATGGATATGAAGATAAAATGTATACTAGGTAATAATATACAATGTACACTAGGTAATAATATACTAGATAATATGCAATGTATACTAGGCAAAATATACAATGTATATTAGATAATAATAAATGTATTTATTTTGTTTTTGTTTTTTTGAAGCTAGGTTCTCAGGATGGAGTTTAGCCAGACCTCAAACTTACTGTGCAAACCACCAGGCTGACTTTGAACTTGAGATCTTCTTGCCTCAGCTTCCTGAATACTGGGATTGCAGGTGTGTGCTACCACATCCGGCTTAATGATACACTAGTTTTTAAATTTTATTATTTACTATTGTTTTACATTGTTGTATTTTTTGAGCTAGGTTCTCAAACATCCTAGACTAGCTTCCAACTTGGTATGTAAGCAAATTCCTGATCCTCCTATCTCAGCATCCCGGTGCTGAGATTACAGGTGTATGCCCCCACACCTGGCTCAAGAATGTATGTTTTGCTAACTGAATTTTACATCTATCATTGGCAGACTTCCCTATGGCTTGTCTACTTCTCCCTCCTTTTAATATTATTTATCAGTAACATTTGCCTTAACAGTACTTCATGTGAAGAAAAGATCTGATTTCTATTAACCCCAGTTAATAATGTATGTCAACAGTGGGATGGGCTACTAGAAATTTTGGTCATGTATTAGCTGGGTGCTGAACATGTGTAGAACATGGCTGCTCACAGTACAGACTGGTCAGACAACACCTGGAGTCACTTTTGGTGGCACCTGCTAAGTTATGGGGATTTCAGATGATGCCAATCAGGAAAGATGAGGTCACTAAAATGACCTAATTCTGCCTGGAGAAGAGAATGTCAGAAGATTGCTCTGTTGGCGAGGAAGAGTGTGTATATGCTGTCCTAAAGGGCAGAGGGAAATCTTCAGGAAACTGTTTAGCAAAAGCAAAATCTCACTCCAAAAAGGAAAGCCGTAAGCAAATAGAAGCCTCTCTCAGGAAGCCATGCAGAGAGAGCCATTCTCCTGAGATTAGGCAGGTGAATTCCAGACTCTTTAACACCAGAGCTCCTAGGTTTGTTTGGTTTGAACTAGCCTTGCATTTCTGTCAGTCACCATGGTGAGTCTGGGTCTGGTTACTCCTTTACAAGATGCTGTTCAAGAACAGAAGAAGAACTTTACTACCAAGAGAGCAAGGTAATCCTTTCAAGGTAGTTCTTGAAGGGGCTACATTCTTATTCTGGAGCTGCTACTGCTCAAAGCACCATGGAGCAGTTACAGATGCCTTTAAAACTAGCCTCCAACTCTTGGCAAACAGCATTCTATAGGCTCAGCTACTACATTGGTGGTGGCCACATACCAGATATTTAATCCAACTGGAGTCTAGGTAGGATATAAATAGTAGCTAGAGTATTCAAGGATGGACCAAGTAGCAGAGCCATTTTAAACCAAATTTATTATTAGCTTCATCATCTATTTAATCAAGCTTAGCTCTTAATTGTATATAGATGATTTAAAAAACAAAATTCATCCTTTGGAATAAGATAAAAAAAACTAATATTACATAGGTTTTTTTTTAATTTTAAGAAACCACTGATTTACAAAAGGGTAGAATGATCAGAATAAGGAAAAGGTCATTGCTTTGAGAGAATGAATGCATACCTCCCGCCCTTCATTTTTGAAAGAACAGATTACTTTAAAGGGCTCTGTCAGAGCTTAGCTCACTAAGAGTGACTTCTAAAAGTCATTTATCTGTCTGTTTGGAATAAACAAGTTTAACAAACCTGGGGAAGAAGGGCTCAGAATCCAGCACTACAGCTTTCCCCACCCCTTTCCATATTCCTTAAAGCCTTTAAAGTTGATTATTACTCTCATTTCTAGAAACCATGTGCTTTCAAGTAAACTTTCCAGGTACTTCTTTTCCAAAAGGAATACTAGAATTATAAATGGTTTCAAGAATCGAGAATCTGGTTCATATTAATATGGTTTACATGCGATATATCATGGAACATGAACTAACTACAGTATAATGTTTCTCATTTTGGAGCGACACATCTTTTTTCCTTACTACAAAAGTCCTCTTGGTCTACAGCTCACACCCAAAAGATTTTAATATCCATCTACATATTATCTCCTAAAATGGAGCAGATAACTACTTTTGTAATGAAGAAGTCTCAAAATCTTGTTTTATGGTTACCCAAATAGACCTATTAATTAAAAAAAAAAAAAAAGCATTACCAATGATGCTTCCCAAACTAAACACTGTCACCACATTGAGCTTTTCAGTGGGAGTTAGTGGGGGTCAGTTGGCATGTTGCCTCTGAGGTGAATAGCTCTATAATAAATAGTTATCCACTTTTTCTTTTGTATTTTAACAGAATGCCTGGTACCCAGTAAATAAAGTTAAGAACCTGTTAAGAACTGCAGTGAAGATTTTGTTCTTTACAGATTGCAGCAAGTCTGAGTTGAGGAAGTTCTGACAGATGCAAAATGTACACCTGTTGCAGGTGCACATACAGCGTAACCGGGCATGGCTGTGAAAACACACAGAAGGACAGGGTTGAGTTCTTACTCGCAAATATGGCACAAGTCAAGGGTGCCAACTTAAAAAAGAAAGATTTAGGCATAAGCAACACTCTAGAAAGGAAAAGGGCAGTGTGGGGCATGCTAAAGTTGTGCAGAATTCCACATTTGCTGAAAACATAGTAAGAATAGTTCTCCTCCCTCCCTATAGAAAATCTGGGGGAATATTAGCTAACACTTTAAAAAATATTGGAGGGGGGATGGAATCATTATTGATGAGTCTTAGTGGAATAAATATG
Organism: Psammomys obesus; assembly: GCF_907164565.1. Lineage (NCBI taxonomy): Eukaryota > Metazoa > Chordata > Mammalia > Rodentia > Muridae > Psammomys > Psammomys obesus. The sequence goes on along the minus strand of NW_026595981.1, from coordinate 5,950,153 downwards.
CACAGCAATAGATGGCACCCTCATCTAAATTAATAAAATAAAACTTGAGTAAGCCACAGCACCAACTGAAAGGATAAGTTTGCTAACATTTGAATAAGCACTCCCTCCTCCTACTCCTCCCAAGCATACACACATGCCTGAAAACCAGGAAGGAAAAGGTGGCAAATGCACAAAAGCCAACCCAGAAAAGATATGAACAACATTATCTTTAATTCACCAAGCACCCTGGCTCCCAAAGGAAATCAGAGTGCTTCATAAATTTGTACTAGAAGAAATACAGGGTTAATTCCATCAGCAGCTCTAAGTATGATGGATGAGATTCTGGTAAGGATGTAAAAATCTACAGTAAGCCAATTGAATTAGTTATTAAATTGAAGGGCTTTCTGACTCCTTTCTGGTTGAGTGGAGTTTCACTGGTTACTGCAGGCACATGGGGTGACCCTCTTCCTCTAAGCCCTGACTCCAGTGCAGGGGCCTTTAATGACTGCTCAGTTGTCAGACAAACAAAGCCATCATATCACCCATGACGAGGTACGACTGGAGCAGAACCCACTGAGAAGAGGACCACTGGATGAATTAATGCCATCACTTCTTGTGACATCTGATCATTTTCAGAGGCTTCTCAGTCAAAGGACTGGCCCAGTTTGCTTTGGCTTAGCTCGTGAGAGCTGATGAGACCATAGCACACGGTGGCGTGGTTGTAGACACTAGCAGCATCTCAAAAGTGCCTAACTCTCAATATGAAGAAAAACAAGAATCAATTTTGAGAATTAGTGCTCAAGACATTTCTTTTAAAAACCTGGCTTGTGATGAGAAATTGTGTCACTGGTACCAAGACACTGCCAGCTGTCATACTGGAATCCATCCGTGATTTTATAAACTCAATCTGACTCTTCCACATCCACAAGGCTCCACCCACCAAAAAGGAGAGATGGAAAGTATGCTGAGCAACAGGGAGATGCTTCATGAGAAGTAGTTCGGTATCAACTGCATAAGAAGTGTCCATATATGTACATTTATCATATATACACACACAGTCAGCATAACGTGCTTTAGAGACACAGCTCTAGTCACACTTGCAGTTACCTATGCGGCTGAAGAGGTACACTGGCATAGCAGGGATGGCAATAGTTGACATAGTTACAGCTAGGCAGGGGTCTGACCAAGCAGTGCGTTTCTAGAGATTTCTACATATTAACAGCAAGGAAGGAGATTTGGCCACCCTATAAGAAAATGTCAACAAGATCCCACAGAATCATAAAGAAAAAATAACTTACAAAGCAGTTTTTAGAAAGACCCAGATTTTTCTCAAATTCTCTATTCTATCAGTGCTGCCCATGTCTCGGGAGAGGCTGCCTCTGTAATGATCCTCTCTGTAGATAACATATATGAGAGTTTTAAAGCAAAGGTAAAACAGAAATAAGGGTTTTAAATCTTATATTAATAGGAATGATTTGTCTTCCAATACAAATAGAAAGTCAAAGGCTTGCTGCTTTTATAAAAAAAAAAGTATTTAAGAGAACACCAGCATACTTCAGAAGTCTATACAAATTAACACCTTTTGGAAAGTGTCAATCTTTGCTTACAACAATGTTTAATTATTACTGTTGTATTTAAATATTTTGTTGATTATTCTCCATTCTAGTTTTCATAAGAAAAATGACTTAAAGACTAACAATAATAAACAGAATATTCTCTGAATTGAGAAACGCACTGCCTGAAAAGCTGTTTTGTTATAAAACAGGACTTACATAAACACACTACCTGAGTAGAATGTCATTAAGATCATGCAATTTTAAGGCAGTTAGTAAACTATGAAAATAACCATAGTAATATGCTGCACATATGCATGTATAAATATAATAAATGTACATGAAATTTATGTCTATAACACTGCAAAATATTTACATAGTGGACATTCCACTTGTAACTTTTTATAGTACTTCAAAAGTGACAAATCTTGAATTCAAACATAAAATGTAAGTTCAATGTAAATTCACAAAAGACTTTAGGATTCAGCACACACGAAAGGTCATTTAATCAACAGGAAAATTTAAAAATGAAATTGTGTTCATGTGGAAATGTCTTATAAGCATAGAGCAACATGATGTCAGCCCCAGTTTATCAGCAGGGTTACTGTTCAATGCTGGGTAGTAGCTGTGCTTTATCAGACCATTCTGTTAGGACAGCTTCAGCCTGCTCAAAAAGTACACAAGTACTCTAGAAGCACTGCTTCTATCATTTCTGCAAACCAAACCAAACTTGCAGTTGCTCAAATTTATCCCTTCTCATTACAAAGTTTCTTTCTGTTGCTGAACCATTTCTATGTGACAAAGAGCCCCATGGCTAATGGCATGCAATGTTACTGTGAACCAGGCGACAGGAAAATGAAGACAGAGCAAGTACTTACGGATACATGGCCATTGTTGTCAGTTTAACAAAGATATCCTTACTGGGTGCATCCGCAGTATTGCAAGTGAAGGCCTGAGGTGGAGGCATTTTGTGTTTCCTGCAGAAATCTGTCGGTGATACACTATGTTCCTGTTTGACTTCATGCAGGTCTGACTTTGCAGCTACAACTAGGCAGGGAATTCTGCTGTCCATAAAATGTTGCTATGGAATAAAAAAAAAAAAAAATGAAACCAAATATTGATGGCAAGTTTAAAGGTTAATATTTAAACACTCCCCTCGACAAGTAAAGCGACTGCATTTCCAACGGAAGAAAACAAAGTGTGGTTATGCATGACAAGGACTGCTTCTCTTGTATAGGTAACAAAACCTAATTTTCATGTGTCATTGTAATTTTTTTTTAAATTTTTATTTCTTTGAGACAGGGTTTCTCTGTGTAGCCTTTGCTGTCCTGGACTTGCTTTGTAGAACAGGCTGGCCTTGAACTCACAGAGATCTGCTTCTGCTTACCAGAGTGCTAAGATTACAGGCGTGTGCCTTGGTGCCAGGCTGAGTCACTGTAATTTTTAACATGTTAAAATATCTACCTATTTTCTATACTAAAAACTGTCATTTTCATTATGGTATCTCTAATCTTTTACCACATACATTTATATTTAGCAGCTGCAGTTAGCTCACTATGTAGACCAGGCTGGCCTCAAACTCACACAGATCCTCCTGCCTCTGCCTCCCAAGAGTGCTAGAATGAAAGGCATATGCTGCCATGGCCCAGCTATTTTACTAGATATTTATCTTTTTTTTTTTGTTTTTAATTTAATTAAAAAATATATTTATTTTTGCCTACAGACCAGAAGAGGATGCCAGATCTCATTATAGATGGTTGTGAGCCACCATGTGGTTGCTGGGAATTGAACTCAGGACCTCTGGAAGAACAGCCAGTGCTCTTAATCTCTGAGCCATCTCTCCAGGCCTTGATATTTATCTTCCTTAGAAAACCATTTGTCAACTGTTAAGATACCTGAGGTTTTTTTGACATTAAAAACAAAGCTAGAATAAATAGTTTTGTTCACATAGCTTTCTCCTCCTCTTGACTCTTGCTGACAATCTCAAAGTGAATGATACACCTTGCAAGCAGCCCTTGCTCTGGCTCTCATTCTTTGGGTGACCGGCAATATATATAATGCATCTGCCTTCCTAACAGCCAAGATCTTCCACTAATGCAAAAGTTCTCCATTAGGAACACGCATGACAGTCACATGTAGATAGAAACGTGTCACTACCTTTGATCAGGACTCTACTACTATAGAATGAAATGAGGATTTTTCAGGGATAGGGTACATAGATGCATATATTTTTAAAACAACTCTTCAGTCTATTCTGTTGCACTTTCTGACTAGAAAAACCATACTGCAGATCCTTAAAACCCTATATAAAGTTATAATTAGGTATGGGCCTAAGAACAAACCTTAAAAATCCTGGCACAGTATTCAAAGGACTTGGGATTGGTGACGTCATATACCAGGCATACAACATCACAAATGGTCTCAGCCTCAGTCAGAAATTCCGACTCTGAGAGGTCGTGCAGCTTGTAAAAGAAAAAGATAATGAGAAACTTAGAACCATAATACCAATATAAAAGTAACTTGACAAATTTCTAATAAAACATTATAAAAGCATGCATAGCCTGAAACACAAAATACGATTTACAAAGAACATGAGAATATTAATAGTCAGCAATGTCTAGTGAGTATGAATATTTAGCACTATGTGAGACAAACAAGATTAAATAACAAACTCACAAAACCCTTATCAGAAAGAGTAAAATATTATAACATCATAAAATGTATGATATTTGCTCAATGTGATTATCTGAGAAACTATTCTTTGAGAAAAAACAAAGTATAGATATTTTCCTTTTTGTTTTTGTTTTCCAAGACAGGGTTTCTCTGGATGGCACTGGCTGTTCTGGAACTTGCTCTGTACTGAACTCATATATCCATCTGCACCTGCCCTTCCGAGTGCTGGGATTAAAAGGTGTGTGCCACCACACCTGGCTGCATGCATGGGATTTATTAATACTTGGTTGTCAGGAGCATTCCATAAGGATCTAATCTGGTTAGAAATTTGACTTAGAAAAAGCAGCTTCCTGAAGTCACACAGCTAATTTATTATGAACCAAGTCTGAAACTGAAATCACAGCATCCAAGAAAAGCATAACCTTTCTACTGTATTTCACTGCTATTTTTTTCTTTTTTCATATACTTTATACTTCTATACAATCCCCTGATGAACACATAAACTTGATTCAAATTATAGATAAACTACCAAGCACCAACACTGGTTTCATGCTAATTTCTAGCCTATAACATTAGAGTTTAAAATTAATATTGAAGCAATTAGCTTTTTATTTATTCACATGGAAGGCACATCAATGTTGTATGTGAAGGTCAGAGAATAACTCTGTGAAGCTGTTTTTCCTCCTTCCATCTTTATGTAGGTTGCAGCGATCAAATCAGGCCATCAGGTTTTGTGGCAAGTACTGATGCCACCTCACCAATAGTGACTTTAAAGAAAAAAAAGTGCTCAAAAGGCAGAGGCCGGTGGATCCCTGAGCTTGAGGCTAGCCTGGTCTACACAGTGAGTTCTAGGCCGCCCAAGCCTACAAGCGCGCCCCCATATGACAAACAGATTTGTGTGGTAGCATGTATGTGTGCATTAATGCCAGTGTGTGTGAGCGTGAATGTTTGCGCCTGTGCATGAGGACCCAGAAGTGGACACTGGATCCCTTGGAGCTGGAGTTACTGGCGGTGTGAACCGCCTGGTGTAGGTGCAAGGAATCAAACTGGTATCCTCTGCAAGAGCAGCACGTGTTCTAAACTGCTGAGCCATCTCTCTAGCCCCCCACCAGTGGATTTCTACAATCAAAATGGCAGAATAAAAAGGGGAGGTTGGATTTGTTTTGTTTCCCTTCAGTCTGAGTTTCTTATTATGGGGTAGCTAACATACAATTAAGTTTACAAATTAATTCCTAACTTTATCTATAACCATCTAATCATCACAAGAATCAGTAGAATTAACATCCCAATGAGTAAAGCAAATGAAAAGTAACACACACACTTGACATACAGCCATTAAATGAAAGCTAGTTTGTGCCTCACTTTTTAACAATGTACCCAGTATCATAGACAATCTTACCAACAAGTATTTCTCTTGTCCATATACATAGACAGTGTTAATTGCATAATAGGACTTATGATCATCACGGATCTTCTTCTGCCTCTAAAAATAGAACCAAAAACCTCAATGTTTAGAATAACACATTAACAAACTTCTTTTCTTCAGCACACACCTTTGTTCATGTGTGGGTGGGTTACAAACAAAAACACATTCGTTCCGCTTTATATTGCTATTTATCAGCAAAAACAGGATACTGATTTTATACTTCTTAGTTCTGAGGTTCTTAGATTAAAACTACATTTAGTTTGCATAATGTAAAAGCAGTAGCTGTAGAATAAACAGGATTAGTGAGTGATTCTGGAGCCATCTGCTGGCAATTCTCATAGTGCAATATGGTCTCATGCAAAAACCATCTGTAAATAAAATCAGTGTTCTTAGTGAAGGGAATAGTCAGAACTAAGTATCAACACTCATTTGATACACAAACTTTATGCTACTCTGTACATTAGTGCTATACAATCTAAATAGTAGCAATAGTTACACTGAGGACTTGGAGTCTGAGCCTACAGCCTTGGGTATGTAACCAGTTTCAGGCCAGTGTAAGCTCCTTAGTGAGATTCTGTTTTAACAAACAAACAAAGTAACAATAAGTTTCTATCTTGCTTCTCTGGTGTTATCTTTTAGAAAATCCACAGGGATTAAATGACTGCATACCAATGACTTCTAATAATTACCTAAAGAGGATAATGCCTATGAAAACTTTTGTAAACCTATTACCATAAATGTTTGTTAGAATAAATTACATTCTGACAATCCTCACCATCAGGTTTCTTCCAAGGAGAGCCTGAAGAACTCCACTTTTCCCACAGCCTTTCACTCCGATTACATTACACCTGAACACATTTCTCTGAGTCTGTTTTTTCTGCAGGTCAATTTTTTTATCTCTTGTTACTAAAACAAAAAACACACAACATAAATATGTACCACTAAGGCTCAGTAAGCCTCCATTCCACTATCTATAAAACTAAAAAAGAAAAGAGGAAACAAAAGAAAACAAACAGAGCTGTAGAATCAGCACAATAAAACACCTATCTTTCTTTTGGAAGTGGGGTGGGGCGGAGAGAGTTTGAGGCAGGATTTCATGTGGACTACACTGGCCTCCAAATCTCTACTAGCTGAGAATGATTTCATCCTCACGTTCATCATTGGAGCACTGGTGAGGAGAATAAAAGCAAAAACCTTCTCCCCTTTGATAAACAACAACAACAACAAAAAAAACTGAATCCTTTTTAAGCATTTATATTAGCATATATCAATTATTACAGTCACAGGTCTCATCTTCCCACATGTATATAATGCACTGTGATGATATTCACCCCTCCCCACTACTCTACTCTCGTTTCTTTCCCACTCCTGCTGATCCTTTCCTGCCAGTCTTTCATATCATTTTTTAAAAATTAATTTATTTTTTATTTCATATGCATTGGTGTTTTGCCTGTATGTATGTCTGTGTCAGGGTATCAGATCCCCAGGAACTAAAATTACAGACAGTTGTGAGCTGCCATGTGGGTGCTGGGAATCAAACCCAGGTCCTCTGGAAGAGCAGCCAGTTCTCTTAACTGCTGAGCCATCTGTCCAGCCCCATTTTTTTATGTCTTTTTTACTGACCCATTAGGGTTGCTAATAGGAATATGAGGGGTTATTTACAGGGATAGGCATCACACCACTTACCAGTGGTTACACCACTCAAGAAAATGTCTTTTCTGGGCTGGAGAGATGGCTCAGAGGTTAAGAGCACTGGCTGCTCTTCCAGAGATCATGAGTTCAATTCCCAGCAACCACATGGTGTCTCACAACTATCTATAATGAGTTCTGGTGCCCTCTTCTGGCCTGCAGGTGTACAAGTAGGCAGAATACTGTATACATAATAAATAAATCTTAAAAAAAACAAAACCAAAAAAAGGTCTTTTCCATCCCCCATGACCTACCTCTACATTCTTGAGAGGGTGAGGCCCTGTAAGCCCCTGAAGTAGATGGTACCGACCACATGCAGGTCCTGTGTAAATAGCCACAGCTATTGTGCTCAAAAATGCTGCTTTTGTTTTTAATTTCAAAAGTTTGTGTATGAATGTTCTGCCTGTATATGTGCGTGTATGCCTGGTGCCCACTGGGGTCAGAAGAGAATGCTGGATCCCCAGGAACAGTTACAGACAGCTGTGAGCCACCATGTATGTGCTGAGGAACTAACAGGGGTCCTCTGCAACAGCCATCTGCCCAGTCTCGTTTTTGTTATGTTTTGGTCTCAGAACATGGCTGGCCTTAATCTGGACTTGAGAATGACCGTACACTTTGCCGGCATCATTGCAGGTGTGCACCACCACTCCCAGATTATGCAGGGATAAGACCCAGTCAGTGCCTTCCACAGTAAGCCTTCTACCAACTGAGCGACACTCCCTTCTCCTTAGAGTCATGAGCTGGATGGCATCCATGCGCTTACCTGTAATGGCTGAAGCTTGAGACTCTTGTTCCGTCAGTATGGAATATCCTAGATAGCCCAAATACTCCAGGCAACGCTGTACATCTAGGTAGGTTGTGAGCCTAAAACCAGGAAGTTTACAAGGCTTATGTCTTAAGTGAACACTCACAGAAAAAAAAATTTCCACTAACTCGAAAAATTACCCACCAGGCCAGATAATATTTGTCACACTGCTTTGCTTTCATAGTTTTTTATGACTGCATGAGTCTGTATGTATATAAGTGTAAAGGTGAGTGAGCACATGAGTGCAGACTAGAGGACAATCTGTAGTATCTATTATTCCTCAGGAGCTGCTTACCTTGTATTCAAGAGAGTTTCTCACTAGCCTAGAATTCTCCATTGGTCCTCATTGAGGAACAATGAGGTTCAGGGATCCATCCGTCTGTCCCCACCTTCCCCGAGGTAATGATAAGTGCATGCCCTATCTGTACTTTTTGACATGAGCACCTTACCAACTGAGCCATTTCCCCAGCCTCTCCAGCCATAGTACAGGATATGGGTGAGTTCTAGTCTACCTGCCACAGAAAGCAAGCTGAATGCTGGGACAACGGAAAACCTGCGTCCCAGGCTAATACAACGTCCCACAGACACTGACCAGACAAAAACTACGCTGATTTGAAAAGAGTTGACAGAAAAGCAAAAACTACCCACTGAATGTACCCGAACTAGGTCCTTCTTATATACTTAGGGGGTTGAAAGACTTTTGAATGTAGCTTAGTTGGTAGAATCCTTAGCATGATCCCTATCAGCACATAAAACAAGCGTGAAATTCCAATTATTTATGAGGATTAGGAGTTCAAGGTCAATCTCAGCTACAGAGTAAGCTCTAGGACAGCTTAGGAAGGTAAGACCTGGACTCAGAAAAAAGGAGATAGGGCTGGAGAGATGGCTCAGCTGTTAAAGTAAGAAAAGGGAGCTAGTGGGGAGGGAGGATAGATAGAGAAAAAGAGGGAGAGGGGAAAAGGGAGAAGAGAGGGCAAGGAAAAAGGAGAAGGTGGGGCTGGGGAGAGGTAGTGGAGAGAGATGAGAAAGAGAAAATGTTTAAAGTCTGCTTCAGGGACCTTTCCTTGGGGTGGAGCCTGGTTTTCTTTAAAACAACTACAACCTCTGGAAAAACAAAACAAAACAACAACAAAAAAAACCAACAAATTTTTCTCAGAGCTGCTAAAATATTGATGACATCATGTGAGAACAGAGAATTCCCTTAATGTTCTTGGTACAATGCCAACCATGCTCAAAGTAGATTTTAGACACACCCTCATTAATTTTTACAGAGAACTGAGTAAAAATCATTTAAAAGATGTAGGACTGTGAAACAGTAATAAAAGTTTCAATTTCTTAATCAAACAAAAAGTAAAAAATTTAGTTTCATTTTGATATAATGCTATGTCCTACAACATCTCAAGAAGAAAACAGCCCTTCTTGACAAACAGTTCATCTGAGACATGCTGCTTAGAGGAAGTCAGGATTGAAAGCTTTCTTACATTTGACAGACACAAAATGATACAGGCAACACCACCATAACTTAAAAGTAACTGACTCTCGAGCAAAGAGGTGAGCGCTGTACTCACGTCCACTGGGAAAGGAATCCCTGGTAGGTTATCCAGCCTCTTTCATTTGTGCAAACTGTGTTATTTACATCTGGTCCCCAAGGTATGTAAGGGAAAACTTTAAATAAATCTTTAAGTTCATCGGGCGACAAAGCACAGTCTCTGTCCTGAAGACACACAAGGAAGTGACATAACATTCAGATGCCTGAGAGAAAAGACCCCAAACACAACAGCTCCCCAGTCCAGTAAAGCATGCTTTGAGAAACTCATTAAAAAAAAAAAAAATTCTGCTGAGTGTGGTGGCGCAAGCATTTAATCCCAGCACTTGGGAGGCAGAAGTAGGCGACTCTCTGAGTTCAGGCCTAGCCTGGTCTACAGAGCTAGTTCCAAAACATCGAGGGTTGCACAGAAAAAAAGCCTGCCTCAAGATAAATGGATGGATAGAAAAATATGGACTTTGTTTATTTGTTTTTTGAGACAGTGCTGGTATTAAAGGTATGTACCACAATCACCCATCATAAAATAAGAACTTTTACATATTTTATTAAGACATTTTTCAGATTATGAAAGTCTACTGGAAAACCAGACTTTTTATCCTAAGAAAATAATAAAATCATATGATTAAAAAGCTTGACGTTAGGCAATATAAACACTGGACAACTCAAAGGATAAAAGAAAACTATTCATAAAAAATACTTGACTATGTACTCTGGAAAATTTTGGGCAAAGGCTTACCAAATCATGTTTGTCAAAGGTGCTTTGGAGAAACAAATATGCATGATGATTTAATTCAGTAGTACAATCAGGAGGTATTTTTAGCCTGTTGATGAAAAAAAAGTAAAAATAAATCATTAATCAAATGTTAAATTTTGAGAAATGAATAAAAAAAAATACAAGTATTTCTGTGGGGTGACAGCATGAACAAAAATACTTTCTCTGAAGTCTTATAGACAGTCTCAGGGAAAAGCCTCTGGGATGGTTATTGCATTCCTCAGAAGAATTATTAGTAATGTTCATTCCAAAGACACATATACATATTTTTCCTAAATATTATTAGGGCAGGTTGAAATAACAACTTTACAAATAATTCTAATTATGGGATGGAATGTGACTCAGCTTGTAAAATGCTTGTCTATGCACAAAGTTCTCAGCTTACTTTGCAGAACAACATAAACTGGGGACAGGGATGGGGGTGTGATAGCTTATATCTATAATCCAAGCACTCAAGATGTGGAGGCAGGAGGATCAGGCATTCATGGGTATCTTCAGCCAGCCTGCACAACATCAGACCGTAGCTCAAAAATAAAAGAAAAATTTAAAAGGAGCCAGGAGATGACTGAGCAGCTAAAAGCACTTGCTGAGCAAGCCTGACAACCTAAGTGTGAATCCATGAAATAACGTTTAAAGTAACAGAGGCCAGCCAAGTAGTGGTCACCATTAGTCCCAGAATTTAGGAAGCAGACACAATGGATTTCTGAGTTTGAGGCCACCCTGGTCTACAGAGCATTCCAGGACAGGCAGGGTTATACAGACAAAGCCTGTCTTGAAAAACAAAACAAAAGAAAACAAAAAACAAGGGACAAAAGATGTTGCAAGCGTCTATAACCCTCTGCTCACACTAGATATAGATTACGACATACACACACAGTAAGTAACTATTAAAGGTAGGGACTGGGGGAAGCTGCATTAAGTAAAGTGCTTTCCAAAATGCATGAGAACCTGAGCTCAACCTCCAGCACACAGATGGAAAGACAGGCGTGTGCTCATAATCACAGCCCTGAAGAGGCAGGCAGAGAGAGGCAGATCCCTGACACTGTAAGAGCAGCCCATCTAATTTAACCGTGAACTGTGATCTCAGGGAGATCCTTCCTCAAAAACAAAGCAAGTCGATGGCTTGAAGAATACTACTTAATGGTAACTGTATTGTTTTTACTATACACAAAATGTCATACTTTTTTGTTAAAACTTTATTATAAAGAATTTTGTAAATAAAACACATCATATAACCAAGTGTGGTGGCACACACCTTTAATTCTAGCATGAGGGAGGCAGTGTCAGGCAAATCTCTGTTAGTTCAAGGCCAGCCTAGTCTGCATTGCAAGTTCTAGGCCAGGCAGGGTTACAAGGTAAGAGCCTGTCTCAAAAAACAAAACAGAAGCTAAAGAGATGGCTCAGAGGTTATGGGCACTTGCTGTTTTTGCAGAGGACCTGGGTTTGGTTCCAAGCACCCATACAGCAGATCATAGCTGCCTGTAACTCTAGTCCCAGAAGATCCACTGCCCTCTTCCAGCCTCCACAGTCACTAGGTACACATATATACACACAGGCAAACATTCATATACATGAAATAAAAACAATTTAAAAAAGCACCACACTGTGAAATTAGCCAAATCCAAAATCTATACTGCTCAGTCAATTTCTATACAGTTAAAACAGCCATTCTGGTAGTAGCACAAAGGAGGCAGAGGGCAGAGGGTCTATCTCTGTGAGTTCTAAGCTAGCCTGCTCTACAGAGCTAGTTCCATGACAGCCAAGGCTACACATAGAAACCCTGTGTCGAGAAAAACAAAACAAAAACAGAACAAGGGCTGGAAAGCTGGCTCAGTGGTTAAGAGCACTGGCTGTTCTTCCAGATGACCTGGGTACAATTCCCAGCACCTATATGGCAGCTCACAACCATCTGTAACTCCAGTTCCAGAGGACCTGACACCCTCACACAGATATTCATACAGGCAAAAAACAATGCCTATAAAATCATTAGAAAACAAAACAAAAGCAGCCATTCTGTAGCTGTTGAACTTCATATTATATTTACACTTTTATTATTGAATTCTTAGCCTATCACATATATATATGTATATGTGTATATATATATATATGCAAATATACATGTGAGTTCAATGTAGCATACAGAAAGAAGTACAAGAAATGGTCAGTATTAGGGGATGAAAAAGGACTGAATGCAAGTAATGAACATAAAGCTAATTGTTTTTCTAGTTCTAACTCTGTCTGGAGTTTTCATTTTTTGGTGGTACATAAGTATATAAAAATACACTCAATGAGCCAGGCTGTGGTGGTGCACAGAAGCAGAAGGATCTCATGAGTTCGAGGCCAACCTGCTCCACAGAGTGAGTTTCAGGACACCCAGAGATACACAGAGAAACCGTGTCTTGAAAAACAAACAAATAAGATATAGATATAGATATAGATATATACTCAATGGTGTAAGTCACAACTATGGGCTCAATATTAATGGCAGCATTGTAATGAGTTGAAAATAATATGGAGATATTACTTAACAAATGTCAAATGCAGTAAGCTAGGTGCTAGAAAGACAAAGCCAAAAATATGTGTCCTACATCAGAATTTTAAAAATTTATTTTATTTATGTACTGCTTTGGAGTGTTGTGGATGTAAATGTTTTTGTTTTGATCCCCGCTATAGGATACAGGACTGATTCAGACTGTCCACAGCAGCAAAATATTTGCCTTGTGTGGGCTCTGAAAGGGACTCCTTCCCACCTGAAGCAAGTCAATTCTAAGGACTCTGAGAGGGAATAAAGGCCAGAGCCCAGACAGTGTTGAGGGAGCTCCAAGAGAGAAGAGAGCAGCTGGTGCTCCCCAATCGCTGTTGACGCAGTGTGAGAAGTCAGAGAGACCCTAAAATGAAGACTGGACTTTCCACAAGGAACTCAACGACCCTAACCAGCAGGAAGTAGCTAAAGAACATTATGCCCTTCTCCCCACAAACCTTTCTCTCCTATCTGTTGTTGGGGGTATTAGAAGGTATTGCAGTGGAGAAGGGAGAAAAAGATATAAGAAATGGAAATAAAATAGTTAAAAATTATGCCAATATTGGAGTTTGTCTATTCATTTGTTTTTCTGACAGGAAGTCACTATTAAGACAAGGCTGGCCTGGAACTACACAGCCCAAATTGACCCTGGACTCTGAATTCTGTCTCAGTCTCCCAACTGCTGAGATGATAGGCATGTACCATCAAACCTGACTCATTTTAATTTTTAGATATGCTGGCTAGTTCATGTCAATTTGACATAATAGAGCCACTGGAGAAGAGAGAGCCTCAACTGGAAAACTGCCTCCAGAAATCAGGCTATAAGCAAGCCTGATTCTTTGGATCCCTTGGTGGGGACTTTTCTTAATTAGTGGCTGATGGAGGTCATGCCACCCCTGAGTGGTTCCAGGGCCTATAAGAAAGCGGGTTGAGCAAGGCAGAAAGGGCAAGCCAGTAAGCAACACCCCCTATGGCCTAAGCATAAGGTTCCTGCCTGAGTTCCTGTCCTGACTTCTGTTGATGATGAACTGTGATGTGGAAGTGTAAGCCAAATAAATAAACTCTGTCCTCCCCAAGTTGCTTTGGCCATGGTGTATCATCACAGCAATAGTAACCCCGACTATGACAACTGGCATGTAATATTTGTGTTTGTTTATAGAATACAGGATTATAAATTCATATCTGATGGTAAATGTAGTGGCACACACTTTTAATCCCAGCAAAAGTAGGCAGAGACAGGCAGATCTTTGTAAATTCAAGGCCAGACTGGTCTACAAAGTGAGTTTCAGGCTAGTAGTAAGGAAAAAAAAAAATCTTACCTAGATAGGATATATACTGATAAAATCACAGTAACTGAGTCTTGTATACCCTCAAATACCATCACGTCTATGTGTAGACACCTTTAGACATCTTTCACCAGTGACTCGTTATACTACTCTGCTATATAGAATACCAGACTTTCTTTCTTATAGCAGTCTGTGTCGGTGCACATGAACACCCTCTCCCTATTCACTCTCCTCTACTTGCTTATTTGTGATCAAATATTTAAGCAACTATGAATGAGTAAGGACATGCGTGTGTCTTCCACATCTGCTATTTCACTAACCACAGTTTAGTGTTCTTAAACTCAAGTTCCTCAAGTTCCAGTCACCTTGCCACAGGTAACAAGATGTCATCCATCCTTCTGGGGCTAAAGAGAAGGCTCAAAAGTTAATAACAGTAGCTGTTCTTTTCAGAGACAAGGTTTCTCTGTTTAGCCCTGGCTGTCCTGAACTCCCTAGACTAGGCTGGCCTAAAACTCACAGAGATCCATCTGTTTCTACCTCCCTGAGTGCTGGGATTACAAGTGTGTACCACTACGCCTGGCTGGCTGTTCTCTTCTATGACCTGGGTTCAGTTCTCAGCACCGACATGAATTATCTGTAACTCTAGTTCCAAGGGATCCAACACTCTCCTTTGCCCTCCATGGGCAACAGGCACACTCGTGATGTACATAACAGACAGGCAAATGTTCATGCACATGAAAGAAAACTTTTAAAAATATTTCATCCTTTTATGGTTGAATAAACATTCCATTAAGGAATATTTATATAGCACTTTAATTTTTATTTATTTATTGTGTGCGTGTGTTGAATGTGGGTACAGATGTAGTGGGGGTCAGAAGACAAGTGTGTGGAATCAGTTCTAGCCTTCCAACTTCATGTGGATTCTGATGTTGGAGTTCAGGTAACCAGCTTTCGTGAGAAGCACCTTTATTACCTGAGCTACCCAGCCCCAACTTTTTTTTTTTAAATCATTTATTTATTTAGTTAATGTACATTAGTGTTTTGTCTACAAGTACATCTGTATGAGGGTGTTGGATCCTCTGCAACTAGAGTTACAGACAGTTGTGAGCTGCCATGTGGGTGCTGGGAATTGAACCCGTGTTCTCTGGAACAGCAGCCACTGCTCTTAACCGCTAAGCCATCTCTCCACCCCCACAGCCCCAACTTTTAAAAACAACTCATTCACCCATAAGTCACTCTATGTTGTGGCTCTTATGACCAGTGCTGGAGTAAACAAGTAAATGCAGTTATCTCTCCGATGATTCCATTTCTGTTACTCATGAAATCAGTAGTGGGAATGCTGGGTCACACAGGTCATACAAAACTCTATTTTAGGTCTCTGAGGGACCTTCACACTGTTTTCACAATGGATGTACTCATTTGTGTTGCTACCAACACTGCGTCAGAATTCCCACTCCTCCGCATTCTTCACTATTTGTTTTTTTGGTTGGTTGGTTGGTTTTATTATACTTACCACTCCCTAATTCTAAGAAATCATGCAAGTGAGACATGAACCACAAAGGTCCTTTACAGGTTCGAATCCCCAGCACCCACATGAAAGTTGGATGTGGCAACATAGGCACCTGTAAGCCCAGTGCCTGGGTGGGAGTGGGTGGAGACAGCAGTATCAAGGGGCTTGCTAGCTTGCCAGACTGGCTCTAGGTTCAGTAAGAAACCATGTTTCAAATGAATAGGAGGGTGATGAAGCAGTGCATCCAAACTCTGCCTGTGGACTCACGCTCATGCGTACCCATAGTCCCCTACAGTAATAATAATCTGCAGAATGTATCACCCACATAAATGACATAGGAAAAAAACAAAACAAAACAAAACCTTTGTGGAAGATCCTAGGATAAACTTATTCACTCAGTATGTACGTATTCAAAAACCTTGTTGAATTTTAGCCAACATTCAGTTCCTTACGTTTCAAACTAGAACACATCAATGGACCAAGAATCTGGTTAGAAAAATACTCTGGCCCCTTGACAACTGAAAAGGTTAGAACAACTTTTTTTCTGAATCAGTACACAGACAGTTGGAGGTGTAATTCTTAAACAGGTAATATTACGACTGAAAGGTAAGGAAGAAAGGCCAGAAGATGCCAAGGCCCAATTATGGCGGGCCACAACTCCCAAAAGAAGAGAAGAAGTGCCCAAGACCAGCAGTCTCTCCTGGGAGGGCATCACTGAGCCCACATTTAAACACATAAGACTCAAACAGCACTACCAAAGGAAAATAACAACAAATATATCAGTTGTTTAGGAAAAAAAAAAAAAAAAAAAAAACTTAATGTGAACTAAACACAAGCCATAAAAGTAAAGGGGAAGAAAGAACAGGAGGGAAATGTTAAGTAACAGTTTTCCCATCTTTTGACTCTAAACCTGGTATCTTTTTTTCCTCTATCATCAATAAAAGTTTTTAAAAAGATTTGTAAGGTTGGATACGGTGACACAAATCTGTAATCTTAATACTTGAAAAACAGAGGCAGGCAGATCTCTGTGAGTTCAAGGCCAGCCTAGTCTACACAGCGAGAACCTGACTTAAAGCAACAAAAAAAATTTCAATTAAGTAAATAGATAAATAAAGCATTTACGCTATGTTAAGTACTGGTCACCAACTGTGAACAATGCTTAGGAGAGGACATTTTTGCTTGTCACAACTGGAAGAAGAGGTACTGCTGTCATTTAAGGGTCCGCTCACCATCGTATATTAGGGAGGGCAGGACAATACACACAGTAAGTAATTTTCTGGCTGGGCGGTGGTGGCGCACACCTTCAATCCCAGCACTTGGTAGGCAGAGGCAGGCAGATCTCTGAGCTCCAGGCAAGCATGGTATACAGAATGAGTGCCAGGACAGCCAGAGATACGTAATAGAGAGACTCAAAAAATTCTCTGTTCTAAAATGTTCAGAGAGCCAAAGTTGAGAAACTGCCTATAATTCTAAATCAGTCACAAGACACTTAAAAAGTATGCATATACTAAGTAAAACTTAAAAAACACTTGGCAAGTGAAATAAATGAGAAAGCTAAGGTACATACAGGGGGAATAAATACTCAGGCGTCAGATCCAGATCATCATCATAACCAAATCGCCGAAGTACAGTCCAAGTAGTCTCATGCCTCCCCCTCTGGATAAAAAGTGTATGTAAAAAGAGAAAACCTGAAATAAAGTAAATCAGTAAATACAGTTGATGTGAACACTGTGGCTGTGCCAGCGAGAAAAGCATACAATGTGAGTTAGGTTTGTGAGAACTCCTGGACTAGTTTTGCGGTGAGGAACAGTCTCCGGCTGTTCAACCCATTTTCCATAAACACCCAGCTTGGCAAGAGCAAGCCATGGACAAAAGGGACAAAGTTACATCCCAAGGAGCACACTGGCGGCCAGGGTTACTTGATGAAAACAAACAAGAACGATGTACAGGTCTCCTGGCTTACTTCTATAATAGAAAATTCTAGTTTTAATTTCATTTTTTTATTATACCACGGCTTAGCAATATACTCAACAATGAACACTATAATTGGTAAATCTGACTCATATACACAGCCCCTAGAAGTAATTTTCTCCAAAAGATTGCTTATGAGTAATAAGATGTTTGCTACATGTATCTTGCCTTCATGTAGATCTCTGTATGTCTGATCTAACTAGTTTCCCTGCCTCTAATTTATAGTGATGGTGAAGATAATAATCTCTCACTAATACTGACATTTCCTTAATGTATAAATAATTCTATTTGAAAATATTAAATTTAAAGGGGTGGGAAATGAGCTAGAAATACAATTAAGTGGCAGAATGTTCACTTTGCGTGAGTAAGGCCCTGGCTTAGCCCAGCACTTGGGGAGAAGGTGATGAAAAACACCATTTCCTACCTCTTAGCGTCAACCCACTGTCAGCCACACCATCGCTTAAGTGCTTTCTAACCACATTCTTGACATCCTCCAGGGCTTGGGGAGCTAAAGGAGTGTTGAAACAAATTCTCTAGCAAAAACATAAAATAAAATACATTTTAAAACAAACCAGAATGTAAATTCACAAAAAGTGTAACACAAAATCAAAGAGCTAGAACTACCAAAAGAAACAAGTTAGTGCCATCTATATTTCCTATTATTTAAGTGAAATGTGTTATACTTGAAGAGAAAAACTGGCAGTACTCCTCACTCTGTTTTAGAAACACAAAGCTCTTTGTGTGGTCACAACACAAAACCCAGAAAGCAAAGTTATTTACAGTTCATCATCCTTCATACACCCACTGAATACCAAGACAGCAAATTACCAAAAAGTCTCCAGTCGTAGGAATAAGAGGCTTTTTATATCTTAAGATTTACTAGTGCGGCTCTTGTTGTTTAAGCTGTAGTAAGACAGCTACCTGAAAGAAGTTGAGTTCAGCATCATTCAGAGTGCCATCGTTATCTTGATCAGATATTTTAAATATACGAGTGAGGGCTTTTATACACGCTGGTTTCATCTATACAACAGGAAGGAAAGAAACAAAATAAATTTTTAATATACAAATTTCACACACAACACCAAGAAAGCTTCTGATAGTTTTCATTTAACATCAAAAAACTGGTAACATGAAGAAATGAACTAAAGTGTAAAAGCATTTACTTTTTTTTTTTTTTTTTTTGTACAGAGGACTGAACCTATAACTTGCTGGGCAAAACATTCTATACTATGCCATCTCCTCAATTCTTTTTAACTTTAAAAACCAATTCTTGTGTGTGTGCCATGGTGCTAACACATGGAAGTCAGAGGACAACTTTGGTTGTCAGGCCTCGTCTTTTAACTTGTTTGAGACAGGGTCTATTGTCTGCTTATGGAAATCCTCCTTCTTAGATTCCCATCTTGACAGAACAAGCAAAGCACAGGTGAAGACAGAACAAGCCAGAGAATGAGAAGACGCCAGAAGATTAGAACATATTGCTGAAGTTAGAATGAGGCCAGGCAGAACAATTCAGTCAGAGGCCAAGAGAAAAGACAGTTTGAATCAGTCATGTTAGAGAGGAGTTTGACCCAGGACAGGACAGCTGCGTTGAACCAGCCAGCAAGAGTCAGAAAGAACTAGAAGGTATGAGCTTATTCAGCACTAAGTCTCAGAGGCTGAAAACATTCTAAGTCTAGATTAGATTGTGTGAAGGCTAGAAGATTCCATGAGGAGGCCTAGGTTAGCAGATACGGCAGTAAGAAACAATTAAGACAGGTGACTAAAAGATACTGTTCCATCAGGACTAACATGGTAAAAGAACCAACTCCCAAAAGTTATCCTGTGACCTACAGACACACACACACTCATGTGCATATATACAAACAAATAGGAAAAAAGAAAAACTACTTTGAATAAAGTTTTATTACTTTTTAATTGTATGTATTTGTATGTAGTGGAAGCACATGAGTGTAGGTATTGGCTGCCCCTACAGCAGCTGTGAGACACTACATGTGAGTACCAGGAACTGAGCTATAGCTCTTAGCTAGCTCTCTAGCCCCCCAAAAGAGAAATTCTTAATAATAAAGAAAAGAGAGAGAGAGAATTTTCTTACAATAATCTTATGTTGTTTTACATGATCTCTCTGGGAGAGTTACTTGATATAGTGAGAACAATTTAAAAAGATTAGAAAGATGAGAAAAATACTTCAACTAGAGAGCACTGGCTAGGGCTTCTTTCATAAGGATATAAAATGGACTATAAAGATTACATTGTTATATTTTGTTGTCCTTCTGTGAAAGCACAAGGACCTGAGTTCAATGCCCAGCACGCATGTAAAAGCCAGGCACTGTGGCTGGAGCTATAATTCCAGTGCTGGGAAGGTAGAGACAGGAGGAACCTGGGGGATTGCTGGCCAGCCAGCACAGCCGAATTGGCAAGCTTAGGCTTCAGGGAGAAACTGTTTCAAAAACTACTGTGGAGCACAACTGAGGAAACCACCCAATGTCTCCCCCCGTCCAGGCTCCATACATATGTCCACACACATACGCACATACTAGCACTGTAACTCACTATACTACCCTACAAACTGACACACACACACACAGAATCATTCAATAATCTAAATATTTCCAAAAAATAGCAGTAGCTAGAATGACATACAAAACAGAATTTCCAGCCTTGGATACAAAGTAAGACCTTGCCCCGCTCCAAAGGAAAAAAATCCTATTAGAGCACTTTAGTTTCTGAAGCATTTCAGACTGATGAAAAAGCATATCATTACTTATATTCCATCTGATTACTATTATTACCTTTCATTTGTTTTATTTACTTTTTTTTATAGGGTTTCTCTGTGTAGCCCTGGTTGTCCTGAAACTCACTCACTGTGAGTTGTAGAGCAACTCACACAGATTCAACTGCCTCTTTTGTCTGGGACAAAAGTCAAGGGCATGGTACTGTTACTACATTTTTTAAGGCGAGCTCACAACACTCAGAATTTCAAGGTCATAAAATCCTTTCTGTATCACTGGAAAAAATTCTGGTATAAGCTTAGACTTCAAGCCTGTACACATATAAAACAACACAGTGTCAAAGCTGAAATTTTATGTTACGTTATTACTTAGATGTACCTGAGAACTGAGTAGCAGATGGTGTCTTGTCGAGGCTTTACTCAGGGAAGGGGGGAAGGGCAAGGGATCAGCGGATTAGCAGAATTAATAATAGGCCTAAGAACAGAGCAACAGTTAAAGAATTCAGAATAAACTAATAGGGAATATCACTGGGGTAAAGGCCTCACAGAGAAGTTCCTATAATTGAAATATTTTCTAAACCAGGAAAAAAGAAGAGAAACCACAGTCAGATTAAGGAACAAGTCAAGACTAATTAGCTTTACCAGGGGTCTGAACACATCAAGTATTTTAAGCTTTGGAGCCAACTATGCGAAATTACAGATGGCATATGGGTTTTATTTACATAGCGTGCATTCCCTTTTTACTGCCAGCATTTAAGAAGTTGATATAGTAACAAGTGAGTGTAATTTCACAGGTCACTAAAGAAAATATAATTTGTCAAGGGGTAGTAGTGGCAGATGCATCTCTGAGTTGAGGCCAGCCTGGTCAACAGAGCAAGTTCCAGTAAAATTAGAATTCTACAGAGGGGCTTGAATTTTACTACACTGGGACTCAAAGTCATGTTCTCCACAGGAAGATGAGCTATTACTGCTGATCTGCAATGATCAGCAATATGTCCTCTTTTGAAAGGTTTTTTTTTTTTTTGGTACCGATCTATCCTGCCAAATACTGACATATACCCACAACATGTTTTTGTTTTACTTATATTTTTGTTTTGTTTTGTTTCACAAACTCTACATAGTCCTGTTTTATCCTAGAACTTGCTCTGTAGACCAGGCTGTCCTCCAACTCAAGCGATCCTATCTCTGCCTCCCTAGTCCTGGAACTGAAAGTCTGTGCCACCACACCTGGCTGCACAAATGTTTTTGTTTTTATATTATCTTTCTTTCTTTACTGGGGGACGGGACGCCTGACTGTGCCACAGCCCATGCATGGAGGTCAGAGGACACGCCTCAAAGGCTGGTTCTCTTTTTCCACCATGCGGGTCCCAGGGACTGAATTCAGGCAGTCAGGCTTAGTGGCAAGGTCTTTATGCAATGAAACATCACACTAGCCTACAAACAAGATTTTAATTGGGAAATCCATCCCCTGGAAGGCATCTTTAGAGATGCTTTAGACTCAACTTTGGTGTCTGTCTGCATTTTAGGATGTGACGACACCACAGACTCATCAGGTCCAGCTACAGGTTTGTGAGGAAACCAACTACAGAACTATGAACTATGAAAATTTCCTTGGACTTGCATCAAAGCCTAAAGAACAAAGCTACAACTGTAGCTTAGGGTTAGGAACTGTGAGTGCTAATGGCGATCTCCCTGTGCTTGTCTTGTACAATGGGGTGTGGCACTGTGCACTAGACAGCAGGTGAGCTGGACAGTACCAAACAGCAGTAATGCTCAGACTGCTCATAGCTGCCACAGCTGTAAACAGATACGGATGGCTGATACGCAATTTGAATATAACATGGTTTTCATATATCACAAATACAATTCTTTTTGATGTTTTCAATTATCAAAAACACATAAAATGTACTTACAGCTCACAGGTTGTACAAAAATTAAGTGTAGGTCAAGTTTGGCTAATGGGTCTCAACTTGCCAATTACTCAATAATATCATAAACTGCAAATTTTTATTAAATTACTTTTAAATTTATTTATGTGTGCCTGTCTGTCTACATGCCATGCACATGTGAGTGCCTGAAAAGGCCAAAGACTAAGGACTTCTGAAAGCCAGGGAAGTACTCTTAACTGCTGAGCCAACTTTCTCGTCCTCTAAAATGTTTATTTTTTAAATAAAAAATCCTGACTGCTAAGATTACAGGCATGCATGACTGCACCCAGCTGTAATCCCGGCACTTAGGAGGCAGAGGCTGGCAGATCTCTGTGAGTTCAAGGCCAGACTGGTCTACAAAGTGAGTCGGGGACAGCCAAGGTTAGACAAGAGAAACCCTGTCTTGAGGGGGTGGGGAAGAGCACCTCAGGCTGGGCATAGTGGCACACACCTTTAATCCTAGCACTTGGGAGGCAGAGGCTGGCAAACTGTGAGTTCTAGGCCAGCCTGGTCTTTAAAGTGAGTTTAAGACAGACAGGTCTGTTACACAGAGAAACTCTGTCTCAAAAAACAAAGAAGAAAAAAACTTGCAGTGAACAAGCTAACAACAACAGCCAGCAGCCCATTTTGAACAGCAGGAAACTATGTCAGCAGACATCAGAAGATAAAGAAATGAGAGTGGTTACTTCCATATGATGAAACTAGAACTACTTAACTAGAAGAAACAGTTTGACTAGAAGTGGGACAAAGAGGGAGGGAGTGAAGCTGATGGCTACAGGGTTTCCCTGGGGGATGATATGACAGTGGAGTTAGGTAAGAGGTGCATAACTTTCTGAGCATATTAAACATCATTTAATTGTATGCCTGAAAGACAAGAGCTTTTGTGTTATACATCTAAAAAATCAGTTTTAAATCTACACCAAAATTTTGTTAAATCCTGAGTATTTCTCAACAGGATTTCTTAGTTATGAAAAAGAGTACGTTCGAGTTGCATTACATGTACCCAGGACAAAAAACTACAAGAGGCCTGAGAATGTAATAGCACACTTGTACTATGTACAAGACCCTGAGACTAATTACTGACATAAAACAAAGCAAACAAAACTACTGAAGTTTTTGTTTTGGTTCATAGATTTTCAGTGCTGGTGAGATAAATTAGTGGGTAAAGATACTTGCTATCACGCCTGACAACTTCAGTTTGACCCCCAGGACCCAAATAGTGAGGCTAAAAAAGAAATAATTCTCACAAGCTGTTCTCTGACCCCTCCAGGCATGCCATGGCACACACCTACCTCACAAAATAAACAAATGGAAGTTAAGAAAAAAGTTCATAAAATTAACAGCTGCAAAGTAAGTAAACCATGAATGGAGTCTTGGTTGTTTTGTTAGAACTGCACATCTGTGTCAGTCACTACCTGAATGAATACTTAAATCAGGAAACTCTATGAAGACACAATGTCAGTGTCACTGAACCAGAACACTCAATTTCACAATCTAATAAGCTACACAATTCAACTTCACTAGCCTCCTCTTTATAAAAACTTAAACATTACTAAAATCCACTACCGTACCGGAATGCCTATATCATTCAGTCCCAAAGAACACAGCCTAGGGTTACCTCTTTCTCCTCTGGGCAGTACAGAGGCCCTGTAGGATGAAGAACAGCTTTCTGTGCATAATAAAACAGCTCTGATATATTCTTCAGGTTTTTTGCTGAACACTAAACAAACAAAACAAAAAAGTTTTAAATTGTATATTCTGAAATCAATTATGATAGATAAAAACAATTTTAAAATGTTAACATAGGTCTGAGACTGATTCTCCAACCAGGGACCATGTATAGATATAACCTAGAACCCCTTCTTGGATGAAGCCCATGGCAGCTCAGTATCCAAGAGGCTTCCCTAGTAAGGGGTACAGGGACTGTCTCTGGTATGAACTCTGTGGCTAGCTAGCTCTTTGACCTCCCCATCCCCCGTGAGAGGAGCAGCATAGCTAGCCCACAGAGGAGGACACTGCAGCCAGTCCTGGTGAGACCTGATAAGCTAGGGTCAGATGGAAGGGGAGGAGGACTTCCCCTATCAGTGGACTTAAAGAGGGGCAGGGAGGAGATGAGGGAGGGAGGGTGGGATTGGGAGGAAATGAGGGAGCGGGATAGAGCTGGGATACAAAGTAAATAAACTGTAATTAATATAAAAAAAATAAAATTAAAAATATAAAAAAAGAAAAGTAGATGGCATGACAGTTGTCTAAAACTAAAAATAATTTAAAATTCCCCAATCATTTTTGAAAAGAAAATGAACAAATCCTATATTGTAAATAAGCATTTAAAGTGTGAATGATGACACTGTTTCATAATAAAGTTGTATTCACTTGGAAAAAAAATGTTAACATAGGATATTCCTCTCTTGGAACCTCTCCCACTCTCAAAAGGTTTTCTTACTTTTTCCTACTACATCTACATCCACTGCCTAGAAGGGGGGTAGGGGCGTGGCAGGGAAAAAAGCCAATTTAAGGTAAGAATAAGATGCCTTGGAGAAACTGAAAAACACATTTTCCCTTGTAGATAGTACCAAGGTCTCCATAGAGTGTTAGAAGAAAACTCTTTAAGTTCTCTGTTTTATTTGGTTTATATGACTTCACAAAGAACAGAAAATGGATTCCATCCCCCATAATCTCCCCTCCCATTCAAAGTCTCAAATGTTGAAGCATTCACCAACAACATATTTCCAAATTAAAGCATGAAGCATACCTCCACACAGGTTTCTATTTCTGTGTATTGGTTCATAATAGGAAGAATGGTCTCCATGCTACTGTACTCCACCAGATCAGATTTGTTCCCAACTAATATCAAAGGCAGCCTGAAATAAATACGGCATGAATGCAATAAAGAAAACAAAAAATGTCAGATTTCTATTTTACCTTATATCATCACCTGATCTAATTAAAGTTTTTATCTAATCTTCCCAGTGTAACTTTTCTACTACAGTCAAGCCAAGGACTCCAGATAGTAGGTTCATGCATTCAGTCAACACCCATTCATAGACTGTTTTAAGCTACACACTCTTCTAAGAATTACAGGCATTAAAAAGAAGAAGAAGAAAGGTTCCTTAGGGCCTGGAGAGAAGAGCACTGGCTGCTCTTCCAAAGGACCCAGGTTAATTCCCAACACCCACATGGTAGCTCCCAACTGTCTGTAACTCCAGTTCCAGGGGATCTTACAAGTTCATACAGACAAAACACCAATGCACATAAAAAATGAATAAATAAATCATTCAAAATGTTTTAAGTCAGACAATGGTGGCGCACACCTTTAATCTCAGTACTCAGGAGGCAGAAGCAGGCAAACTGTGAGTATGAGGTCAGTGTGGTCTTCAAAGTGAGCTCTAAGACAGCCAAAGTTACACACAAAGAAAATTCTACCTCAAAAAAAATAAAAGGGTTAAAGCCAGATGGTAGTGGCTCATGCCTTTAATCTCAGCACTTGGAGGCAGAGGCAGACATATAATAAATAATAAGAATAATTTTTATCCAATTAAACATTAGAAGAAAAATATTTTCATTTGACTTAAAACTGAAAACATTTATTCAGAGAACTATCATTCTACTTAGAAAATTAATGGGTTCTCTTGCTTTTTTTTCCCTATCACGCTTGTATTTTCCAAAGGAGTGCACAGAACCTCCTTACATGAATTTCTAACTGAAGATTTACAGAGTATTTAGAGAAGTTATATATAAGCTACTTAATTTAATTCTCGGATACACCCATATGCATCTAGGATAAATATTACCTTTATCCCTGTTACAGATGAGGAAACTAGAGTCCTATGAAGTCAGAGGCTACAGTTTCTAAGTGGCCAAACCAGATCTCAAAGGTTGCTCAACATTTTCCAAGTCTTTGCTCTGCCTAGTGTGCATTATGAGCAATCAGCATTTCCACACCTCATTAAAGCAGCAGCTCAGGAGAGGGCACACAAAACATGCAAAGACAGACTCCCAAACAGACTCCAGTAGCAATTCTTGAACAATATGTAAAATTACTAAACTATTTTATCTGTCAGTAACCATTATAGCACCAGAGACATTTCCTGATTTGCTCTCAAATATATTTATTGTTTCTAATCACTCCTGCCCCACAAAAGGTATGTGGTGATATATGAAGGTAAGTGAACAGAAAGGAACTGGTAAGTCCATTATAAACATGGCTCAGCAGGGAAAAGCACTTCCTGGCAAACCTCAATTCCATCCTGGAACCAACATAATAAAAGGAGGGAACTAAATCTTATTATTAATATTATTTGTTTAAATTTGGTTGGTTGGTTGGTTGTTTTTTTGTTTTGTTTTGTTTTTTTGTTTTTTGTTTTTTTCAAGACAGGAGTTTTCTGTATACCCCTGGCTGTTCTTGAACTGACTTTGTAGACCAGACCAGGCTGGCCTCTAACTCACAGACACCACCCTGCCTCTGCCTCCCAAGTGCTGGGCTTAAAGACATGAGCTTCTGCCATCACCACTGGTTCGATTTGTTTTTCATTATTTTACGTTGTGAGTGTTTGGCCTGCATGTATGTCTATGTACCACACTCATGCCTGGTGCCTGAGGTAGTGAGCCTCCATGTGGACGATGGGAATACAACCTGAGTCTTTTCAAACAACAAGTGCTCTTCACTACTTCAGCCCTAAATCCTGCAAGTGACCCTTTGAGATGTGTGTGCGCATATATATACACACACAGACACACAGACACACACACACAAATAAGTAAATAAATATTTGAAAGAAAAAACAAATGTGAGACATTAATAACTAATGTGGGTCTAAGTAAGGCTTTACAGCTATGTCTGTTACTGTTTCTTACATCTTTCTCCAAGTTTGAAGTTTTCAATAGAGGTTACAAAGAAAAAAAAAATACCTGCTGTCTTTGTCTGTTCTTTCATTTATGAGAGGAATCCATCGGCTTGTTACCTAAAATAAAAGTAAGTAGGAGTGAAGCAATGATGCAGATAGTCTTTCAAAAGCTGCATACCTTTAATTCCAGCACTCTGGAGGCAAAGGCAGGGAGGTTTCTGATTTCAAGGCCATCCTGGTCTATATACTGAGTTCCAGGTCAGCCAGGGCTACCTAGTGAGATTCCGCCTATAAAATTAAATAGAGATAGATAGATAGATAGATAGATAGATAGATAGATAGATAGATAGA
>NW_026595981.1:5894123-5922561 GCF_907164565.1 Psammomys obesus | reverse complement strand
AGATAGATAGATAGATAGATAGATAGATAGATAGATAGATAGATAGATAGATAGATAGATAAGATAAGATAAAAGTGGGAGACACAAAAAGTAAAAAGCATTCTTTTATTTTTAAGTTTTTATTATTTTATGATTATGCATGTTCTGTCTGCACATGTATCTGTACCCCAGGAGCATCCCTGGTGCCAAGGCCAGAGGAGGGCGTCAGATCCCTAGAACTGAAATGGAGTTATAGATGAAGAGTGGCTTCTGGACATCTGGCCCTCTGAGCCATCTCTCTTCTCTATTTTATTAAGAATCCCTTAACTCTCAATGGAGGATCAGCTTTGATAAGATTTGCCCCATAAAGCTAGGCATGATGGCACATATTTGGAATCCCAGGCTGAGGCAGGATCTCTGGGCCAGGCTAGGATACAGAGCAAGACCCTACCTTAAAAACAAAAACAAAAGCCAGGCAATAATGGTCTTTAATACCAGCACTTGGGAGGCAGAGGCAGATGGATCTATGAATTTGAGGCTAGACTGTACTACAGAGTGAATTCCAGGACAGCCAGGGCTACACAGTGAGACCCTTCATCAGGAAAAAAAAAAAAAAAAAAGTAAATAAATAGTATCACATTGAAGTTAAATATAGAGAAAATGTAAACATACCTTATCAATAGAATGTTTGTTGTTAACAGCATAAACTATGCAGATGACATTAGCCTAAAAAAATTAAAAATTAGTGACATTTTGAAATAAAATATACACAATAGCACTTGACTTTCAACTACCTAAGATTTTGAGCCAAAGGGGGAAAGGTTTTGGAAGGAAAAAAAAAAAATCCTACCTATAAGAAAAAAGTATCCCTAAAGAACTAGAGCAAAAATACATATTCAAACACCAATGACAACAACAAAGAGTTGAGAAACTCCTGGTAAACACCTACAGAGCACTCAAGAAATGGAGGCATGGGAATCAAGACAAGCCTCAACTACACTGGGAATTCAAGGCCAGTCTGGGCTACAAGAAACTGTCTCAATCCACAACTGTCCTTCGAAAAAACCATATTCTTGGTAAGAGAACTAAAAAGATAGATTCATAGGACCATCAGTGCTCATGCGCACGCACACACACAATTTTTTAATGCATACCTGTGATATTTCTTGGTGAAGTTGTTCATCGCTCTGTTCTGCTTCTACAAATGACAAAAGTCAGTGTTTTATATTTCAAAAACTTCCATAACTAACAGACAAGATAAAAACAGAACGAAAACTATGCAACATCTGCCTTACAAAATTGACATAGATGGTTCTGTAGTTAAGAGAACTTGTTGCTCTTTCAGAGGACCCTGGTTTGGGTCCCAGCACCTACACAGCACATTATCTGCAAGCACAGTTTCAGGAAACCCTACACCTTCTTCTGGCCTCCACGGGCACTAGGCATGAACACATTTACACTTACATACCTACAGGCACAATAAATTTTCAGCATGACATAGTGTAGTACCAGGCAAGGAAGCAAACTGAGGGTGACCCAGAGAAAGAAAAAGCCTGAAGTAAGATAAGGAACTGTTCAGCACGGAAGAAGGAATCAAGAGAACAATTCCAGCAGAGAAGGGCAGAGGCCTTGTGTCAAAGATCTAGGCCAGGATCTGATCCAGCTGAAAAAGGGCCAGGCAAAAGAGATCAGCAAGTCAAGAAAGAAGACTGAGTGCTTCAGACACAGAGCCCAAGACCAGAGAATCTGGACACTATCAGCACAGTGGGCAGGAGTAATAACAAGAAAGCCCCAGAGGCAAAACTGTAGCCTGACAATGAAGAATTCCCTTTCTGCGGTGGTAGTATTGCTCAGTGGATAAGGGCTCTTGCTGCCAGGCCTGATGACCTAAGGGCAATTCCCAGAACCCACATAGTGGAAGGAGAGAATCAAATCCAACAAGGTATCCTCGACCTCCACACATAATGGGACACACTGATGTTCACACAGATAATAAATGAATAAAGTCAGTAATATGTATAGTGTAACGACTATCACAAACAGATGAACTCTGTGTTCACATGTGTGTGTACACATGTGTGGAAGACAGCTATGGTGTCAGGTCTCTTCCTCTATCAGTCTCCCAAACTGGCTGGACTGACCAGTGAGCTCTGGATGTGCCCGGCTCCGCTCCTGCCCAGTGCTGCCATTACAACCACAGTGCCCAGCCTTTTACTTGGGTACCAGGGATCTGGCTCCAGGTCCTTATGTTTGCTCAGCAAGTACTTTAACTACAAAGCAATTTCCTCAGCTCCCAAAGTGAGCGTTTTAATAAATTTTTTGTAACCAAGGTAGAGAATTTAAAAACACACATAGAGTTTAACAAATCATTGTAATATATGCGTCCATGTGTATGATCCTGGAGATCAAATCAGGGCTGGGCAAGCACTAGGTAAATGAGCGACATCCCCATCCTCTTAACAAATTTTACAATTCAGAACTTTCTTCCTCTTCCTTTAAGTTTGTGTGTATAGTATACATACATGTATGTACACATATTCACATTTGTGTGATCACAAGTGTATGGGTGTACATGCTACATGTGTCTGTAGTGGCTACAGGCCCTGGATAACCCTGAAGCTGGAGTTACATGAGGTTCTGAACCATCTGATGTAGATGCTGGGGACTGGACTCAGGTCCACTGCAAGAGCAGTATATGATCTTTTTTTATTTTTTATTTTTTGTTTTTTCAAGACAGGGTTTCTCTGTGCAGCCTTGGTTATCTGGACTCGCTTTGTAGACCAGGCTGGGGCTGGCCTCGAACTCACAGAGATCCACCTGCCTCAGCCTCCCAGAGTGCTGGGATTATAGGCATGTGCCACCACACCCAGCTCTAGCATGTGAGCTCAAACACTGAACTTGTGAACATTTTTAAAAGCTCAGCGAGGTTATGCTCAGCGAGGTCAACTGCAGAGCCTCACCCACAAGAGGCCACTCATTACCTGAGTAATCGACAATGTGTGTTGGAACTCTCTCAGGGGTGACATCAGCTGGAATGGTGATTTCTTCTGCCCGAGGAGGAACCTTTATTTGAAAAAAATATATAAAAAAGAATAAATGTGGTGAAATTATTCATCAAACTTAGTAATAGACCAATAGATTTATCTATATCAGGTCCTTCTTTTCAGAGCTATCCTTGTAGATATTCACTGCATTTTAAAATGCTTTCATTGGGGCACTTCATCAGATTAGCAAAACTACAATAAAAACATTTTTTAAGGGCCAGCAAGACGGGTCAGTAGGTAAGGGTGCTTGTGAAGTCTGAGTTTGATCCCCCAAACCCTCATGTGTTCTGTGGGCATATATGCATAGAGAAAGATAACAAATAAAAATGCAATAAAAATTTAACAATAAAATAAAAATAAAAGGAAAAAACAACTTTTCAGCTGGGGTATAGTTCAATGGCAGAGCACTTGGCTAGCAAATGTCCGGCCCTAGGTAGTCAGAGGCCATATTATGGATATCTCAAGTTTTTTAACAAACTTAAGACAATTCTCTGTTTGGTCTTCAAACATTAGATTTTTAAAAATAAATTGTTTTCATTGTATTGTGTTAAGAATTTAAGATACTTTACAAATAAGGAGCTATGCTAATCTGAGGTTATCTTGATGGGTGTAACTCAAGTAGGAGAACTTATCTGGGTTTAATCTTCAGCCTTGCAAAACCCACAAAAACACAAACAAAATGACAACTGTCAAGGTAACCAATAAATATTAATTTTGTCTAGGCTAAATGATAACTGGTTGGCTCCATAGGCCTTGTGTTTAGTAATTTCACATTTTAGAAAGACTGAATATTTTTAAATTTATTTTATTTATATATTTATTATAATGAATTTACTTTGTATCCCCGTTGTAGCCCCCTCTTTCATTCCCTCCCAATCCCGCCCTCTCCCTCCCTCTTCTTCCTCTATGCTCCTCCCCTAGTCCACTGATAGGGCGAGGTCCTCTTCCCTTTCTATCTGACCCTAGCTTATCAGGTCTCATCAGAGCTGGCTGTATCACCTTCCTCTGTGGCCTGGCAAGGCTGCACTCCCCAGAGGGAGGTGATCAGAGAGCTGGCCACTGAGTTCATGTCTGAGATAGCCCCTGTACCCCTTACTAGGGTACTCACTTGGAAACTAAGCAGCCAATGGGCTTCCTTAGAACAGAGGGTCTAGGTCCTCTCCATGCATGGTCCTTGGTTGGAGTATCCATCCCTGCAGGCCCCCCTGAAGACTGCATATTTTCAACAAAACTGTGAAATGTGGTGGCTCATTCTTTTACTCTAATTAATTTATTTTTATGCATATGGATTTTGCTTGCATGTTTATCTGTGAAACTCATGCATACCTGGTGCCCTTGGAGGCCAGAAAAGGGAACTGGATTCCCTAGAACAGGGTTAGCAGACAGTTGTGAGCCACCATCTGGGTACTGGGATTCAAACCCAGTCCTCTAGAAGAGCACCTAGTGCTCTTAACTGCTGAGCATCTCTCTGGCTTCAACTGTATGACTTTTATCCCCACTCAAGAGAAATACCCTAAAACAACTCTATCTTCATTTCAGTTAAACATTTAAAACTTCCTTATTCCTTGAGACAGGGTCTCAGTCTATAGTCCTGGCTGGATGGGAACTCACTGTGATTCCTTAACTTTGTTTATTTATTGTGTGCACGAGCATCAGAGCACACAATGGAGTTCAGTGTGTTGTCAGTTTTGTACTTCCACTATGTGGGTCCTGGGAATAAAAATCAGGTTGTCAGTGTTGGAAGGAGGCACCTTTTCTCACTGAGCCATCTTGTTAGCTCCTCAGTTAAACCTCTGTTGAGAACTTTAGGTATTATACCCTAAGTAATTCTAAAGTAATGTTAATGATTCCACAATATACTTTCAAAATTAACAAATTACTGTTTGACTCTTCTTTTCTGTTTTGTTTTCATTTTTGAGACTGGGTTTCTCTGTGTAGCCTTCGCTGTCGTGGAACTGTATAGACCAGGCTGGCCTCAAACTCAGAGATCTGCCTGTCTCTGCCTCCCAAATGTTGGGATTAAAGGGGGCTACTACCACCACCACTTCCCAGCAATTTAATTCTTCAATGCAAAAGAGAAAAGAAAGCACAGAATTGTAAATGCTGAAAACAAATTTACAATGGGTTTACATTTAAAATGGGAGATATTGCTCAGCAGGAAAGCCCTTGCTGGTACACACAGACCCTGGACTCAATCCCAGCCACCACAAAAATCCAGAAAAACAGAGACACTGTTGTGACACATCAAATTCCTCGGCAATAAAACTGTAAGATTATTTCTTTCTAAACAAGAGTAAAGAAAGGATAAATGAGCCAGGGGAGGTGGTGCACGCCTTCGATCTCCGCATTCAGGGAGGCAGAGGTAGGCAAACCTCTGTGAGTTCAAGGACAGCCTGGTCTGCAAAACCAGGACAGCCAAGGCTTCACAAAAAACAAACAAGCAAACAACAAAAAAACCCACAACCCTGTACCAATGCCCCCCCCCCCCCCAAAAAAAAGGGAAATGCACGAACGCATGTACTTTTGTGTGTGTTGGGGGTAGGGGTAGGTGGGGAGATACATACCAGAAGAATGTGGATGCCCTAGAGCCAAAGTTAGGGAAGCTATGAGTCACCTAAGGTGTGCTGGGAATCGAACATGGGCTCTCTGGAAGAACAGCACGTGCTCTTAGGTAATAAGCTGTCTCTCCAGCCCCAAACTCTGACATTCACAACACTTAGGAAGAAATAAAAAACAAGTCAGGCCTGTAAACCCAGCATTTGGGAGACAGAAGTGGAAGGATCAGAAAAAAATTCAAGACCAGCCATGGCTACATAGTAAGTTTGAGACCAACCTGTACTATATAGGCTATGCCTCAAAACAAACAAACAAACAAACAAACAAACAAACCATCACCAACAAAGTCCAAATTTTTGCTATGCTGTTGCACTGATGCTGTTTTCGATACCAATACCCTAA
This sequence comes from Psammomys obesus, assembly GCF_907164565.1. Taxonomy (NCBI): domain Eukaryota; kingdom Metazoa; phylum Chordata; class Mammalia; order Rodentia; family Muridae; genus Psammomys; species Psammomys obesus. Next base: position 5,916,580 of record NW_026595981.1, on the reverse strand, counting down.
CATTACAAGAGCCAGCATCTCCTCACTCAGGGATTTTAAAATGTAAGTAAGCTTAGCCCAGTGTGGTGGTGCATACCTATAATCCCAGCAACAAGGAAGCAGAGACATGAGGATCAAGGGTTTAAAGTCATCCTGAGCTACGTAATAAGTTTGAAACTAGCCTAGGGTACATGAGACCCTGTCTCAAAATACCAGTAACGGTAAACATAGTAACAAAACTAAAACTACCTGGTTTCTGGTGGCACTTCATTATTACAATTTAATGTCATACACAACAATTCTTTGGATCTGTAGACAAAACAGAATGAACTCACTTCTAATTTGTAAAATGAAACAGGCAGGTAATAGCTGCATCAGAATTCTAATATTTCTGACAAAAACATCTCAGGGACAGGCAGAAGGCAAGAGGTACCTACACCATAATCTGGTTTCAAGCCACACAATACTCTGCATCTCTTTCTGGAAAACATTTTACCTCTAAGAACAGGTTACATGGCTGATATGATCCCTGGATCTTTTCTGCCACCATCTAAGATCCAGGGATCACAAATGACAATGCCATTGGCTGGTGAAAAGGCTTGGTGACTTGCCACCAGACTGACAGTCGAGGTGGAACCTCAGGACTCACATGGAAGGAGCAGAGAACTGACTCACACAAGCTGCCCTCTGACCTCCACGCTGTGCTGCGGCAAGCACGGGCAGTGCAAACACAAACATACAATGTACAGAAAATTAAAAGCAAAGTCAAAGGCACAAAATGAGAACTTAGGCTGTTTCATAAGGTGATGTCCTCTACAAACTAACAAGAGCTTTTTAAAACCCAACTGGTGAAGAAACACACGAAGGTGGCACTGATATAATTTTAACTTATTTTTTTATAAATCGAAAACCAAAACTAAACATGATAAGGAAATTAAATGTTTACCTCTTCTGGAAATTCTTCACTGACCAGAGACATAATCAGTGATGTCTTCCCAACTCTGGCTGTTAAGAGAAAAATCGTCACTTTAATAAACCACTTCAGTTCTACAGGAACTCAAATCCAGGAACGACAAAGTTTATTAGTTGTCTCACACGCGACCATTTGAGAATAATTGTATCTTAGTGTATATTTCCTAAAAGTTCATTCTTCTATGTAGAGAAAGTATCATGTCAGAGGTATGAAATTAACTATAAATACAGTACTATTATCCAGCTTACTAACTTTATTCACTACTATCCTTTATACCTTTATAGAAAATGGAAAAAATCGGTTGCCAAGTCTCTTTAGTCTAATGTATACTGGAAGCATTGTTTGAGTCAGAGGTTCATGTAGCCTAGGCTGGACTTGAACTCAAAATGTATATGTAGCTTAGAATGACCTTGAGATTTTCTTCTCTCTCTTTCTGAGAAAGGGTCTTACTATCTATCTATCTCTGGCTGTCCTGGAAGTCACTGTATCAGGTTGGCCTTAAACTCAGAAATTCCCTTGTTCTGCCTCGTGAGCCCTGCTTAAGACTTCCAATTTTCTAAAATTGAAATTATGTTACTAAAAAATGCCAGTAAGTACTATTTTAAGTTATTTTAGTGGTAAAAATTAATCTAAATATTGACAAGTGAAATATATTCTCTTATGTCTTCAACAAATATATACTTTTTATGTGTATGGACTTTGTGTGTGTTGAGCTCAAACACTGGGCCTCTCAAATGCTAGGCAAGTGTAGTGCCCCTGGGCTCCACCCTAGGCCCAACAGATATTTCAGGAGCACTTCTATATATCTTAAGATGTGTGGGACAGTTCTGCATGAGGCCATTGTGTGTCCTTTTATAAAAATTACATCCTAACAGGCTTTAGGGGTATCATCAAAAAGTGAACACCGGGCTGGAGAGATAGCTCAGAGGTTCAGAGTACTGTCTTAACAGTACTCTTAACAGTACTGTTCTTCCTAAGGTCCTGAGTTCAATTCCCAACAACATGGGGCTCACAACCATCTATGATGAGATCTGGTGCCCTCTTCTGGTGTGCAGATACATATGCAGGCAGAATACTGTATACATAATAAATAAATCATTTTTTAAAAGTCAACAGCATTTCTAAACAGGAGGATAAACTGCCATCCCTAACTCAGGTTTCTTATTTTGCATTAGAATTCTGTTAATTTTTCTCATTACTATTAGGGGAGACCTACTACCCTGCCCAAGTTAGTCTGGAACTCCTGGAGAGTCCTCCAAACAGTCCTCCCACCTCCTGAGTGCTAGAAACACTGGCACCTGCCATAATGGACTTAGCCTGAGGTTTTAAGTTTGCCTTTGCTTGCCCTTTTGCCTGATTCTGGTATTTTCATTTAAACATTTCCCAGTTCCCAACTTTCCACCCTCATTAATCTACCAACAATATACATTTCTTACACACCCTTCATTTTCTAATTCAACCTTTTAAACTCTCAGCATACTGAACTACCACATCACATTGAAATCGTTCTCAAGAAAAGTACCATCTACCTGCAGCTCACCTACCTAATCTCATTTTCCACTGTTGTCCACTAAGGCACTTTGCACAAATAAGGCCACTCTATGCTTCACACAGCACAAGCACTGACTTTGTACCACACATGCTAATGTATGTATATATGGTTTTTATTTGTGGTGTTTTTTTGTTGTTGTTGCTGCTGTTGTTTGTTTGTTTTTTGAGACAGGGTTTCTCTGTGTAGCCCTGGCTGTCCTGGAACTCACTCTGCAGGTAAGGCTGGCCCTGAATTCTGCCTCTGTCTCTTGAGTGCTGGGATTTTAGGTGTGCACCACCATGGCTTAATCATCTCTTCGGGGCACTTTAGTCCCACCTCAACCTAACGACCCCCAAAGCTACCATAGCTCTCACTGCCTCCACTCCTTCCACTAAACCACTTCTGTGGGGTGACATATAAGCTGCTATGAATGTAACATACATACCATGTATGCATCTCCATGAACACAATAACCAGATATGTGTAAACAAGTGGCTGATACGTCAGATCCTCTAATTTTCCATGAATGGAGGCTCTGCAGCACTGTCTGGCTGGACGTCTCTGCGCCCAGGCACAGCTGCACTGCCAGGGAAACAATTCCTACAATTCCTACCTCCCAACGCTTCTCAAACTCTTGTTCAAAGCTTTCTTTTCTTTTCTTTCATTTTCTTTATTTTCGTCCTTTTTTGTTGTCGTTGTTGTTATTGTTGTTTGTCAAGACAAGGTTTCTTTGTGTAGGCTTGGCTGTTCTGGATTCACTCTGTAGACCAGGCTGGCCTCGAACCCACATGCCTTCAAACTTAGCACTCAGGAGGCAGAGGCAGGTAGATTTCTGTGAGTTAGAAGCTAGCCTGGTCTGTAGAGTAAGTTCCAGGACAGCCAGAGAAATCCTGTCTCAAAAAAAAAAAAAAAAAAAAAAAAAACAAACCCTAAATTCATTGTATCCAGGGGCTGGAGTGATGTCTCAGCAATTAAAAGCACTGGTGCTCTTCCAGAGGTCTCAAGTTCAATTCCCTGCAACCATTTGGTGGCTCACGACCATCTATAACATGATCTGACGCCCTCTTCTGGCATGCATATGTACACGCAAATAAAGCATTCAATAAATTTAATTAATTAATTAATTAATTTTAAAAATCATTGTATCCAATATGTTCTTAGTAAAAAGCGAAGGTTGAAATTCCATATAGCAAAATTGAATATGGAACTATGATAAGCAGCTTCAAAATCTCATGCAATTTCCTAACAACAGCTAGTCTATTCCTATAAATAACTATATAAGTTCATCTTCTTGAGAGAACTCATTTTAGGAGATACAGACTAGACAGCTTCAGAATAAGGGTTGGTCACCAGAAAAATCTAACCTCATGAGCAGAAGGTTGGAACCTTCAGCCTCATCGTAAAACCTAAAAAGAGACTGAAAAGGAGGACTGGCACTTGAGTCCAACCATATGATAATGGGTTAATCATTACTGAAAAAACGACCCCATATATAAATCCTCTAGGCATCACATCTCAGGAGAACGTCCAGGTTAGTGAACATACCAGCAAGGTGGTACACTAGCTCCATGCAAAGTACCTGATCCCGCCAACCTTTCCTTGTGCATCTCTCCACTTAGCTGCTCATCTGCGAGATGGTAAGTGTACCATTTTCTAGGAAATCAGTAAACCTGAGAGGGGTGGCGAGAAGCCTCTTTTCAAGTGTTTGACTACAAACCCTACTTGTACCTAACATCCAAAGTGAGAACAATCTTGGACCCTTGCCTTTCAGGTTGTAAGAGTGGATACTTACTCGAGGTAGCATTAGAACTAAGGAGAATTCTAGGACACCAAGCTGATGGCAAAGAACTGGTGTCAGAATGCAGAGGACAGGAAAGTCTCATGTTTATCAAAGTAAATCATTTCTCAAAAATAAAACAAAACAAAAACCTGAGAACATAACATCCTCTATCCAAGCAGATCCACACAAACACGTGTCTCCTCAAACTAAGAAACACACATGTAGTGAGATTTTTAGTTTCTTTAAAATCATAGAAATGAAGGCTAGAGAGATGGCTCAGAGGTTAAGAGCACTGGCTGCTCTTTCAGCGGTCCAGAGTTCAATTTCCAGAAATGACATGGTGGCTCACAACCATCTATAATGAGATCTGGTGCCTTCTTCTGGCATGTAGGTGCACATGCAGGCAGAATACTGTATATATAATAAATAAATAAATAAATCTTAAAAAAAAAAAAAAAAAAAAAACAGAAATGGCCAAGCACGTGGCACATACTCAGGGAGGTTGAGGAAGGCAGATCTCTGTGAGTTCAAGGCCAGCCTGGTCTACAAACTGAGTCCAAGACAGACTACATAGAGAAACCCTATCTCCAAACAAACAAACAAACATACAAATATATTATGTTTTTATTTTAATCCTAGGTGTGGGATATAGGGCTGCTTCAAACTGACCACAGCAGTTAACTACAATCGTCTCATGCTCTGGCTGGGACATGGTTTTGCCATCTGGACAGTTTACGTATGGAATTCTGGGGACTCTTGAGAGGATATAAATTCAATGGTCCCCCTGCTGTTGTTGCTGGTTAAAGCTATCCTGAAATATAATGATCAAACTTGCCCCAAGGAACTCAATGTCCCTAATCAGCAGGAAGTAGTCTGCCAATATCCATGGCCCCTTTCCCCTCTTTTTTCCTATCTAGTGTTGGGGGTTTGAATGGGATAGGGATGGTGTAGGGAGGTAGGAAAAAGATCCCAATAAAATAGCCAAAAATCCAGTTACACATAAAAATCTGAACTTCTGCTTTCCAAGATTTATCTCTTTGTACAGATCCCTTTAGTTCATTTGATATTTACATAACTGTCTACATACAAACTTTAGTCTTACGTACTACATGGAGATAATATGAAAAACATTTTAAATAAGACAACCAAACTGTCATAGAAGGGGCCAAGTACTATGTTGAATCCTTCTACTTAAAACAAAGGATCATAGGGAGCAGAGAGGAAAGGAGAAAAGAAAGCGACCCACTTCTTAAGTCTGTAAACAAAATGTCAGAAAAGCCAACCGGGGCAGTGGTACAGGTCTGTGGCAGATCACTGGCTTATCATATACAAGATGCTGGGAGGGGAAGGGGGAAGGGTCATTTGAGAAGAACAAAACTAGCTGGCATGCCTTTATTCCCAGAGGAGACAGGCATACTGCCTTTTTCCCCCCAGACAGTGTCTCCTCTATAACCCCGGCTGTACTGGAACTATGTAGACGAAGCCAGTCTCAAACCCACACTCACTTGCCTTTGCCATCCAAGGGCTGCAATTAAAGGTGTGCACCTTGTCAAGATTTATTTCTATGTGTATCGGCAGTCTGCCAGTGGGGATGCTTGTGCACCACATGTATACAGTACCAGCGGAGGCCAGAGGAGAACATAAGACCCCCTACACCTGGAGTTCCTATCTACCTATCACCCATCAATTTATCTGTAATATTTATTCTTTTACATTGGCTCACTATATATCTAACTCACTCATTCACAACCCAACTTATGGCATTTGTAAATCATTCTCTAGACTGTACAGAACATATCCTTAGCCACATGTGCTCCTAAATCAGTGGTTCTCAACCTGTGGGTCACGACACGGGAGTCACATATCAGATATCCTGCATATGAGATATTTACATTAAAATTCATAACAGTAACAAAATTACAGTTATGAAGTAGCAACAAAAATAATTTTATGGTTGGGGGTCACCACAACATGTGGAACTATAATGAAGGGTGCAAGAATTAGGAAGGTTGAGAACCACTGTTCTAGATAATGGGTATAAACACTATTAATATATCTAGAGCAATTTAATCTTTAATATTTTTTAAATGGAAAGCAACAGGCTTTAAAGTGGCCTTAGGAAGTTTTCTAAAATATATGTTGGTTTATACTCAAAGTCTCTTAGATTTATGCCAGTTTATACCTGAAGAACCATTCTTCATCCTCATCAATTCTCTAAAGCCTCTAGTGTTTTGAGACATTAATTTCATTGAGAAGACAAGCAAGACATGAAATAAACATGTTACTGCCACAGTAACTCCCTTATCTAATTTACAGCCGAACACAGACCTCTCCCAGACCTCGAAGGGCAAGAGGATGAGAGAATGGATAAATGTTGTCCCTTCTGATCCTGACATAACCGTATCCATTGGATTTAAGGCAAGAGGTCAAACCTGTGGGCAGTCCATGCCTGCAATCCTTGAGGCGTATAAATCTGAGGACAACCTACACTATCTAACAAATCCCAGGCAGTAAGTAAGAGCACCAATGAATGAAGTTGCCACCGCCTGGTTCAGGGACAGACACTAGCAGGAATACAAAGTAACAGAGTAACACAAAAGAATGCACTTGAAATCCACAATACCAGAAAGGATAGATACTCCTTTATCTTTGCCGCCCCTAACCCCAACCATCTCAAAGCAACTGAAAATTAGATACATTTAACAAGCATATTAAAAACTCAAATCACAGTCACTTTTCTCTAAAGGAATAAATAATAAATGTGTCAGGTCTATATTAAAATAGTCTCTGACACACATTTACCTATCATTTGATCATTTCATATTTAAATCCTGTCGGTGTGTGCACGTGTGTGTAAGACAGTATCTCACTATGTATCCTAGACTTGCCTAGAACTCACTAGATAAGCCAGGTTTGGCCTTGAACCTGTGGTGACCTCCCTCCTGAGTGCTAGGATAACAAGTGTATGCCCTAAATCTAGGGTTTAAAATGCTACAACTAGGCCAAAGGCTGACAATAATTTACATCAACTCTCAAAAAGCAGGCCCTGTGAGATTGATCAGCAGATAAGGGCACCGGCCTCAAAGCCTGACTACCAAAGTTCAGTCCTCAGAACCCACACGGTAGAAGGAGGAACAAACTCCCACGAGTTGTCCTCAGATCTACACACACACACAAATAAACAAATCTAAGAAATAAATTTAAAAAGTAAAAGCTTACGCTGGGTGGTTTCTAGTCAGAACACTGGGGAGGCAATTAGAGGCCAGCCTGGTCTACACAGGACAGCCAAGGCTATACAGAGTATAGAACCTGACACCACCACCACCACCCCCAAAAAGAAAGAAAACGTATGTATACACGGGCTGAGGAGCTCACTTGGTAGAGCTCTAGCTTCCCTAGCAAGAACCAAGCCTTAGGTTTGGTACCAAGCACATAACAGACTAAGCAGGGCGACACAAACCTGTAATCCCAGCCCTCGGGAGGTACAGCTAGAGGATCAAAAACTCAAGGTCACTATTGGCTACACAGCCAGCTCATGGGCAGCCTAACAAAACAAATTTAATACTTTCTCCCAAATGAGAAAAAGGGTAGAAAAGGGAAGGAAGAGAGGGAAAATACATACATATGTTGTTGTTTTTTCCTTTTGGTTGGTTGGGTTATTTTCTTTTGGTTTTTCAAGACAGGATTTCTTTGTGTAGCCTGGCTGTCCTGGAACTCACTCTGTAGACCAAGCTAAACTGCAACTTATAGAGATCCACCTGCCTCTCTGCCTTCCAAGTGCTGGGATTAAAGGATGTGCACCACCACCCAGCTTGTTGGTTTTTTCTTTTTTTCCTTTTTTTCTTTCTTTCTTTTTTTTTTTTTTTTTGAAGTAGGAAGATTCACTTCTTTTTTTTCTTGTTTTTGTTTATTTGCCTGTTTTGGGTTTTTGAGACAGGTTTTCTCTGTGTAGCCTTGGCTGTCCTGAACTCACTCTGTAGACCAGGCTGTCCTTGAACTCATAAATACCCACCTGGCCTCTGCCTCCTGAGTGCTGGAATTAGAGGCATGTGCCACCACTGCCTGGCTGAAGTTTGTTTTCTTAATAGCGAGTGGCCTAAAGCTTTGGCGCCGACCTTCCCTATTTGTGCTATTAGAGACTAAACTCAAGTCCTCATGGGTGTCAAGCAATAGACTACTCAGCCATATACCCTAGCCCTTTTAAATTGTGATTTTTATTTGCCATCCTCCTGCTTCAGACTCTAGAGTAATGGATTACAGATGTGTGCCATCAGCATGGTCGGTACCACCCTTTTAGTAAGAAAGCAGTGTCTCCTCTCTCCCTATGATCAGAAAACTCACATACAGAGGGACCAATTTTCATTTGCTTTCATTGCCATATGACACACTTTTTCTAACGAATTTTAAGCTTCTGCATATTCCTAAAAAATACTGTCAAAGTTGAATGTAAATATCCTAAAGGTTGACACTGAATCTTACATATGTATGGCATTTCTATTAAGACAATTTATACACTAATGACATGTAACTGATTTCTATATTGAACACCAAATCCAAAATACCTATTTAAAAAAAAAAACTATTAAAAAAAGTATCGGACCTTTATACAGTCAAGGGGTCACCTGCTCACTTTCCCTAATTTTGCTCCAAACATATTAGCATCAACCATACCTTAAATAATGCTTTTACTGTTGGAGAATTTGATGCAAAACACAGATTAAGATATCATTATAAAAAATTTAAAAATTGGGCTGGAAAGATGGCTCAGAGGTTAAGAGCACTGGCTGCTCTTCCAGAGGTCGTGAGTTCAATTCCCAGCAACCACATGGTGGCTCACAACCATCTAAAATGAAATCTGGTGCCCTCTTCTGGTGTGCAGGTATTCACGCAAACACACATTATATACATAATAAATAAATAAATCTTTAAAAAAATAAAAAAAATTAAAATTTTATCATTATAAATAAAATCTAAAATTCAAATCTCAAACCAGAAAGCAAACTATGTTTAGCAAAGCTTAGTTCCAAATTCTGACTAAATAGTTCTCAAAAAAATCTGCTACAGTTACATGGGTAAACAGTTACATGGGTAAACTGTCCATCGTGGTTATCATTGTCCCCAACTCCCACCCCTTTTTGAGGCCCGCAGACTTGGGGCTGGAGAGGTTAAAAGCAGAAGACCCAAAGCCCGTTCTCAGTACCCAGGTGGTTCAAACCACCTGTATGTAACTCTAGCTCCAAAGGGACCTGACTCCCTCTATCTGGGTCCCAAGAGCACACCCTACCCTAATCAAGACGAGTGGGATCTCTGTGAGGCCAGCCTGCGCTACAGGGCAAGTTCCAGGACAGCCAAGGATACACAGAAAAAATTTTGTCTTGAAAAAAAAAAAAAAAAAAAACAAAAAACAAAAAACAAAAATTAACAACAACTATAATAATGCGTGCACTTTCCTCTTTGGGAATGTATCACAGTGACCTACAGAAGTTTCTCAAAACACAATGTGGTTTAGAATAAAGCGCTTCAAATCAGCAATAGCAAGACATTAACTAATGAACTTATAAATAAATTCAAGTCCTCTTTAGCCCTCTTTTTAATTTTAGTACCCATGACTGAGTCATGTAACTTGTAGTAAGATAAGGAATCCTTGCTACACTGTCTTCATGTCAGCCAGCAAAAGCATTGTTTTTGTTGTTGTCTGTTTCCTTTACCCCAAAAAAAGTGAAACCTAGCAATCTCTAGGGAGTCTTGGGGACTTGTGTATGCTACGGTCTTATATGCCTGCTCTTACTCATAAAATAACTACCACATAACGATGGAATGGCTAACAAGGAGCGAAAAGTCAGACTTGTAGGATAATAATTGCCTCAACTAAAAGGTCCCTCACTAGTTAAGTATCGTCCACTGAGTACTTGTATTATTTCAAGGCGATAGTTCAACAGAAAGGCCAAGTATGTCAAAAAAAGAAAAAGAAAGAAAGCAAAGCAAAAAAGAAATTAAAAAAAAAAAAAACCCTCTATCTTAACTCCCTGGTGCTGGAAACTGAGCCCAGATCTTTATACATACTGCTGAGCTACACAGGCAACCCAAGGCTTCCTCTTAATGCCCATGCACAGTAGCAGCGAAGACAGAAAGTGGGAAAAAAAAAAAAAATCCAGAAGCCTGACCTTGCCCACAAGTCTACTAGTTCACTCCTCCCCCTAGCGTCCCCCACGAGCCGGTTCCCACAGTCCCAAGTCCTCAGTCGGCCTGTTCCAACATCTGCCTGGCAGTGACTGACAGGCGACCAGAGGGTCCGACAGGAGGTGGCCGGAGAAACGCCGAGGCCCAAGAGGAAAGGACTCCAAGTGGCGAAGGCGACAGCCCTGGCAGCGACAGGGTCGGGCGATGGGGACTAGAGGGGACAAGGCCTGCGAGGAGCACTGGGGGACAGGGCAGAACCCTGCGAAGGGACGAGCGGAGGGACTGGGAGGGGGCGGCCGGGCTGCCAGGCCGGGCAGGGCGCGGACTCACGTTCTCCCACCAGCAGGATCCGCACGTCTTTCTTCATGTCGGAGGCTCGCGGGGGCCGCGCTCGGCCCGCACGCATGGAGCGCACGCCTCACGCCGGGAGCGCCCCGCCCGTGGCGCCGCTCTCTCCGCGCTACCGCCGCCCCCTGCCAGCCTCCCGGGCCTCCGCGCCCGAGCCTGGGCCGCCCGGACCAGCCGCACCGTCTCCTCCGCAGCCGCTCCGCTCTGGAGCCGGGGCAAGCCAGCTCCGCCTCCTCCGGCTCCGCGGAACCGGGCGGCGCTCGCCGCGGCGGCGCGGACGACGGCGGGCGGCGAGGGACACGCGCTTTCGGAACGCAGACGCTCTCGTGGCCGGAACAGCGCCCCTGCAGGCAGGCCGGCTGTAGCACAGAACCCGGGAGGTTCGCCGGCCTCACTCCGGATACTGCCAGAGAAGAAAGTGGCAGATTTCCTTGTCGGAACCCACTTGTTTTACAGAGTAAGAAGAGAAGGCATTCCTTTTCCAGGGTCACAGAGCAGGAGCTTGCTCATGTCGCAGAGCAGGGGTCTTCTCACTAAACGATAAGATCCAGGAGGGAAAGTGACCTCCCTACTTGGTTTTCAGCTGTGTACACACTTGGATTTACTGGTCAAAAATGCTTTGTTAAACAAGGTGACTAGTTCCCAGGGTGTGTACACTCCCCAGAGCCCATCATCCTGTTTTTGTTTTCTTCTTCTCCTTCTCCTTCTCCTACTTCTTCTTCTTCTAACTGTATTGTTATGTGTATTTGTGTATGAGGTGTGCGAATTAGGAAGTTGACCAGTTACTAATAGGGAATATGTTAGAAGCCTCCAAATTTTACGAGAAACATCATGTTAATAGGAAACGTTTAAAGAAGAAAAATTTCTATCACTTGCCAACAAGCAAAAGCGGGGGGGAAAAGTCCTACATGTTCTCCATATAACCAAATACCTTTACCTTCTGGTAGTAACCTTAGGGGTACCAAAAGAAATGAAATCTGTCAGGTGGATGTTTTTCATTTTGCAGAATTTGAAAGACAAAGATATATACACCATACCATGGACACATACTTAGGGTTTAATGGACAACTGCTTTAAGTTCTGAAAAGACTGGTTGTGTAATTACACACTTGTTAAAAATAATGGCAATTATGGGGATACCTGCACAAGTTAAGACTGATAATGCACCCCCACAGGCATCCAGTAAGATGAAGCAATTCTTTGCATATTACAATATAAAGCAGATTATGGGCACAATCCTACAGGACAAGCAGTTGCAGAAAGAGCCAAACCTCCATTAAAAGAGATGCTTGCTAAACAAAAAGGAAGAGCAAAGCCCCCAGGGACAGACTAAATAATGCTTTGTTAACTCTAAATTTTCTTAATGTCAGTAAAAATGGAACGACAGCAGCTGAGAGACACTGGGTTATAGAAAAAAAAAACGAAGAACTAGGTCAACCAATATACTATAAGGATGTGTTGACACTAGAATGGACAACTGCAATAGTTTTGAGAGGGGATATGGTTATGCTTATGTATCAACAGGGAATGAGGAAATATGGTTACCAACAAAACTTATAGAGATTAGATCTGACCAGGGAAAACCTCTTATTACCTGAGATGTGAATGTCCTCACAAAGCAAATAGCCCAGATGATTGACTCTCACAGACTGCCTCAGTTACTGATTTTCCCAAAATGGGCATGCAAATCATCTTCAAAAAATGCTAGCCCAAATGACAGACAACACAGAGACTGGACAAGCAACACAGAGAGTGGACAGTAAAAGATACAGCTCACTTTCCTGGGTCTTGGCCAATATCCCAATTTTCACAGGGAACACAAAAGATACCTAATTCTGCGGCCCTCCTACAGGAGTTAAAGAGAGGGACTTTCAGGGAGTGTAGCTGTATCCTGGCTAAAAGCTCTGACACTTTTATCAAGGGAAAGAGTCTTCAGGGCAGGGGTCTAGGGAGAAAGCTGATTGGGGAGGACGTCGGAGATGCTGTCCTGGAGGAGCACTTTGCGAATAGCACTCGCTTCACAGTGCAAGAAGAGGGTCTGCAGAGCCGGTGCTCAGCAGTTAAGAGCAGCGGCTGTTCTTCAGTGACCCAAGTTTGATTCCCAGCATCCATATGGTGGCTCACAGCTGTCTGTAACTCTTCTGGCCTCTGAAGGTACTCAGCAACCATGCACTACATGCAGGCAAAACGACACACACACATTAAATAAATATAATAATCCAAGCTGAATGTGGTGCAACTACAACACTCAAGGGGCTGAAACAGGAGGACTGTGAGTTTAAGGTCAGCCTGGGATCCATATTGTCTCAAACAAAAAAGCAAAAATCTAGACTGTTGGTACAATGTTCTTTCAGAACATATACAATTTACCCTTTCTCATTCAAATACTGATTTCTCTCCCCCACTATCTGGTTTCAATCTGGACATTGCATTGTGGTGCTTATTCTAAGCATCACCTGTCTCAAGTTTGTGTAAACATGCCACCATTTGTTCTCTATATTGTCAATTAAAACAACCAGCCACAATGCTGAGCAATGGAGCTGATAGGGTGGGACATCCTGGTCTGGGGTGGAAAGAAGAGGAAGGAGGCAGGGAAGAGGAGAATTGGCAGGAGAGGTCTTGGAACTACGTGGAGAAATAAACTGGACCAAAGATATGACTAAAAGCAAGTATATTCTGGGAGGGTGAAATCTGAATGGTAGGAAACTATGCGGGCTTGGAGGTTTAGGATGGAGTAACTATTGCCCAGCATTGTGTTCTAGGTTAATTAAATAAATCCCGTCTCTGTGTGGTGATTTGGTTATACAGCTATTTAGGAATAATTGCTGCTAAACTAAAAGATAAATCAATAGTAAATATTAATATACCACAACACTAGACCCACAGGAAGGAGGCATCACCCAGCTATTTCACCGATAATATTGATGGATGAATATAAATCAAGGCCCTCAGTTTATTAAAGGGGAGGGAGGGGAGTTGAACATGCTGGAGTTTCCTTCACCTGCAGTGTAAGTTTTTTTGTACTTTGCCCCTTCTCTCTCCCTGTCCTTGAGCTGATCTGGCCCCCATGGCTTGCCTTGAGCACCATGTCCTTCTCATGTTGGTAACAAATATCCACCAGGAGTCAGTCAGAATTCTTCCTAAAGATAGCATGGATCATGATTAAGAGCAGAGAATTTGGAATGCCCCTGATTGGTTTTGAACGTCCACTCTGACAATTACTAGTCATTTGCATTATTAGTCAAATTATTTAACCTCTCTGTTGCCTCCAGATGCCAAAGAAATTGCAATAGGACAAATTATGTGAAATTGGTATAAAAATTAAACTATCCTATATAATGAAAAATCCCTAAGAATACTGCCTAGTGCCTGGTATATAAAATACGGAATATAAAATATATACTGAGGGAAGTAAGTGATTTCTTGGTTTGGTTTGGTTTGATTTTTCGAGACAGGGTTTCTCTGTGTAGCCCTGGCTGTCCTGGAAGTCACTCTGTAGACCAGGCTGGCCTTGAACTCACAGAGATCCGCCTGCCTCTGCCTTCCAAGTGCTGGAACTAAAGGTGTACATCACCACAGCCCAGTTGTTTTATTTTGTTTTTGAGACAGGGTTTCTCTGTGTAGCCCTGGAAGTCCTGGAACTCAATATATAGACTAGGCTGGCCTTGAATTCAAAGCTCTGTCTGCCTCTCACCTCACCCCACAGCTCCCAGAGCCGTGTGACAGCGTACCCAGTTCGAGGGAAGTTACTTGTGTCTACCTCTCAGAGTTTGATATGATAAAACGCACAGCAAAGCAAGGCAGAAGCCGTAGATGGCGGCGAAACCTACTGTGGGGATAGTGCAGAGCTACTACAGGGTGTTAAATAGATCGGGTGCGTGTTGGCAGGCAGAAGGCCCTGGTGGAACTTGACTCAGTGTGCTAAGGGAGCTTTCCTTTCACAAGGCAGCCTTTACGCCCTTGAGGCAGGCCATTGAGAAGGGAGAGCAGAGTGCTTCTGCCTAGAGATAAGAGGATCTATCTTTTCTGCCTATCAAAGGGAGCACTTGCAACACAACCTCTCTCTCGAGTCCCAGGAGGGTGCAACATCCCAGGCTAGTAGGCAGGTCTGCTGGGCAGAAGAGACGGTCTGTCAGAAGGTGACTGGCCTAGGGAGGGACGAGGCTTCATCTCTGATTCTTAAGTTCCTCCCTGACCTGGGCAAGAGGCCAAAGAGAACTTGGTTGGCTTCAGTCCCACCCTTCAAACCCATCTACCTCTGGCTCTCATGCTAATCCAAAGAAGTATCCCTCTCCTGATCTGCCTTTGCTTTTTTCTCTTTCTCCGTGCAAGAGATTGACAGGGCCTCACACAAGACAAGTGTTCTAACCCTGAGTGACAGCCTTTTTCACCTTCCCTGTTTTGTTTCTGTTTTTTGTTTGTCTGTCTGTTTGTTTGTTTGGGTTTTTTAATATTTTCAAAACAGGGTTTCTCTGTGTAGCCTTGGCTGTCCTGGACTCACTCTGTAGACCAGGCTGGCCTCAAACTCACAGCCATCTGGCTGTCTCTGCTTCCCCGAGGGCTGGGATTACAGAGGTGTGCCTCCGAGCCCAGCTCACCTTCCCTATTTTGCATCAGAGCTTCATCACATTGCCCAGGCTAGCCCTGAACTCGCTCTGTAACCTAAATGGGTGCTGTTTTGCAGTCCTCCTGCCTCAGTCTCTCAAATAGTGGGAACTGTAATCCTCTTCTTCATTTTTGTTCTTTAAGAAGGCTGTCTGCGGGGCTGGAGAGATGGCTCAGTGGTTAAGAGCACTGTCTGCTCTGCTCTTCCAAAGGTCATGAGTTCAATTCCTGGCAACCACCATGGTGGCTCACAACCATCTATAATGTGAACTAATTGCCTCTTCTGGCAGGTGTAAATGCAGATAGAACACTCATATACATAAAAATAAATAAATAAATAAGTGTGAAAAAAGAAACACAAAGTAAGAAACTGGAGCTGGAGAGATGGCTCAAAGGTTAAGAGCACTGGCTGCTCTTCCAGAGATCCTGAGTTCAGTTCCCAGCAACTACATGGTGGCTCACAACTGTCTAAAATGAAATCTGGTACCCTCTTCTGGTGTACAGGTGTACCTGCAAACACACATTGTATATATAATAAATACATAAATCTTAAGAAAAAAAATAAAAAGAAGGCTGTCTGCTTTTCCTACTGTGCCTGTTCTGGTGAAGCATAAAAATCCAATGTCTTGGTAACTGGTAAATATTCTCTAAGCTTCCAGCAAAGTTGATCTTGGTTCAATGTTAAACATCCATGTCCTCTACGTGACACTGTGAAGGGAAACTCCTGAAAGGAGTCTGTGTCTGCAGTAGCTGGTTAGCTGCCTAGAATTTCAGTCCTGTGAACAGACTGGAATGTGGCAGGTACAGAGGCTAATTACCTTACTCTGGGTTCAGTTCTGGCCCTTGGAATAGCCATTCTTTGCCCTGCTTTGTCAAAACTAACATTTTGTGCCAAAAGATTAAAAACTTTTTAGAGCCGGGTTGTGCTGGCGCATGGCTTTAGTCCTTGCACTCAGGAAGCAGAGGCAGGTGGATCTCCATGAGTTTGAGGCCAGCCTGGTCTACAGAGTAAGTTCCAGGAGAGCCAGGGCTACACAGAGAGACCCTGTCTCAAAAAGCTAAAACAAGCAAGCAAACAAACAAATTTTTAGAATCAATTGCCTTAGCAGACAACTAGCTTCTACCAACCCAAAAAACTAAGAATGCCACCAGATAGTACCTTGAGCCTACATAAAGCTTTCCTCATCGCTATGTACCTGTGTCTCCGTATATACACACTCATGTATTTTAAACTTGCTTGATTTATGACTTTCTCTTCCTGTAACACTCTGTAAACTTTGTGAAGCTGCTTCCACGTTGGAATATGGAATTTGGGGTAACCTAAATCTGTTTTCCTGGGCCATGGCCACTCAAAATCGCTCCTAAATAAACTATCTTTTATTCCCCTTAAGATTGAAAGATTCCCCGGAGGATATCTTTCGTCTGAGAGACCCCTGCCCAAGGATCAACGAGTCCAGGCGTTCAGATGCAAACAGCAAGAGGTTTTTATTGAATACTCGGGTACCCGGGGCGAAAAGTCATTCGGGAGACTTCCGCGCCCCCCAGGTAGGAAGCTGGGGTTTTTACAGGGTTTTAGAGCAGAAGCACTGGTACAGAAGCGAGAAGCATGGTTACAGGGGGCTGATTGGTACATTTTCATGAGACCACGATTTGCGTCAAAGTTTGGCAGGGGCACCAAGATTCCAGGAACTGGGTGGTCAAGGGGGTTATGATGACCCCTTGACGTGGCCCGCCACCTGTTATTTTGTTTTTCCCTATCTCAGTTGGAGCAGTCTCTGACAGATATCTCATGAGGGTGGTCATAACAAGTTGTTTTTAGCTCAATTGGGGTGGCCTGACCGCAGATATCCCAAGTGGGTGACACAGCTGGGTGTTCTTAGTAATTTTCCAGTTTTCCATTAGCCTTCAGAGTTTTACAAAACAGTGGTGTCTCACAAAATGGCGTTAGCTATGCTTAACTCAGGGTGAGGCTGGATCTTTCAAGATGAGAGCTGTGAGCTGGGCATGGTGGCACACACCTTTAGTCCCAACACTTGGGAGGCAGAGGCAGGTAGATCTCTGTGAGTTTGAGGACAGCCTGGTCTACAGATTAAGTCGAGGACAGCCAAGCCTACACAGAAAAACCCTGTCTCAAACAACAGCAACAACAAAAGATGAGAGCTGTGTTTTTATGTCCCAATGGCCAACATGTAGAGGACAAAGTCTCTGATTGCTTGATTTGGCTTGAAGGTATATTGCTCACCACAACTACTTATTAAAAGGGACATGTTCATAGTTATATTGGGAGAAACTTTTCAGACAAAACCTCATCTGTTGATTGGGGCAAATCCAGTTTTCTTCTGAGTTTTCTCAAGCTCCTTCAAGTATGGTGAAATAAAAGTACTCTAGATTAAGAGATAATTAATATGGGAAACCTATTTGACCACCTCCCTGCAAATGGCCTGAATTCCCTTATGAGGCAGTTAAAGGCTGTAGAGAAATTTTAATCCAGCAACATGGTAACTCTGGCTGAATACAGACATGCCTTCAATCTCAGGAGACAGAGGCAAGCAGATCTCTGAGTTCAAGGCCAGCGAGTTCCAGGTAAAGAAAAGCTTAGGTCCAGTAGTAGCGGTGCATGCCTTTAATCCCAGCTCTCAGGAGATAGAGGTATGCAGATTTCTGAGTTCTAGTCAGTTCTGTTCAGTCCTTGAGCTGAGTCAGTACAGTGGCATTGAGTTCCTGGCAGTTCAGTTTGTGGAATTCAGGGGCAGTTTTTACTGGGAGAATTTTACAGAGAGAGGTTAAAGAGAGAATAAGCTAGACACAGTTGAAGACAGAATGAGCCAAACAATGAAAAGAAGCCAGAAGATTGGAACAGATTCTTAGAGTTAGTTTGAGGCCAAGTAGAGCAATTCTGCGAGAAACAGAGAGAAGCCACATTGAATCTTGGACAGGAGTTTGAGCCAGAACAGTTGAGTTGAACCAGCCAGCTAGAGTTCAGAGAGGACTAGAAAGGGTGAGCTTATTCAGCAGTAAGTCTCAGAGTCTGAAAACATTCTAGGCCTAGAGTAGATTGTATAGAGGCTAGAAACTTCCAGGACTATGCCTAGGTTATCGATGGAGGCAGTAAGCCTCCAAGACAATTACCTCAGGCGAATAAAAGTTACATCTACAAAAGACATAGATTCTAAGTTCTGTATTTCTTCTCCAGCTATTCAGCACTAGGCAAGTAGCATAATGTCTCTGAAGGGCATAAACCTCACCTATAAAACAGCGCTATCTCATGGGCTCTCTTTGAGAAGGAAACAATGCTGGGAATAAATAAACCTAAAAAAAAAAAAAGCAAAACAAAACAAAAAGAAAGTGCAGGCAGTCGTGGCATGCATCTTTAATCCCAAAATTCAGGAGGCAGAGGCAGGTGGATCTCTATGGGTTAGAGGCCAGTCTGGTCTACAGAGTGAGTTCCAGGACAGAGAAACCCTATCTTGGGAAGGAAGGAAGGAAGGAAGGAAGGAAGGAAGGAAGGAAGGAAGGAAGGAAGGAAGGAAGGAAACCATGGAAAGGGAAATTTTGTAACTCTAACTTTAATTTTTTTGAGAAAAATAAAAAGTTTCACCAAGATTCAGCCAATTAGGCTTCATTTCCATAGGAGACACCCTAACTCACAACCAGCCAACAGTTCCATTCCCATATCAGAGAATATGCCTTGGGTGCCTGTCTTTAATCTCAGCACTCTTGAGGTAGAACCAGGATCAGAAGCCAGCCTGATCTCCATAGCAAGTTCCAGGACAGCCAGGGCTACAGAAAGACTGTCTCAAAAAAAAAAACAAAACAAGGGCTGGAGAGATGGCTCAGAGAGTAAGAGCCCTGGCTGCTGCTCTTCTACAGGTCCTGAAAACAATTCCCAGCAACCACCAAGGATATCTGGTGCCCTCTTCTGGCGGACAGGCACAAATGCAGGCAGAATACTGTCAAATAAATGAATAAATCCAAAAGAAAACCAAGAATTAAGGTGATGGCGCTGGGTCATAGCCATCACTGATTAAGTACAGGTCCTGGTTCTGGTATCAAGAAAGGTGGAGGGCAGAACACAGGGCTTTGTACAAGCAAAGTAAATCCTCTACCACAGGTTACACCCCAGCCTGTGCAGTATTTTAAAGCACTATTCCACAGCAATTGCTAGGTGCCATTTGTCCCTTCTGGCTGTGGACCCTTCAGGTCATTATCTGCTTCAAAGATCACTTCAGGGACTCACTGGACTCGGCTCAGCTGTGACACTCCTGATTGCAGTTTATTACACGGAAAGGGCACAGAATCAAAGGAACAATAGAGAAAGGCACCCAGCTAGGGTCCGGGAGGGGTCCCTCTCACTCGTCATGGGACAATACCCCACGCTTCCAACAGTGGTACGTGGGGACATTTATAGAGTGTGGTAGCTAGTGATGTTCATGCAGCCTTGCCGTGGGGCTAAGCTTTTAACTGGGTGCTCAGTCCTGGAAGTATGACTCGCTGGCCACAGGCTGATTGAACCAACAATCCCAGATGAGGCCAAAGTGACAGAGCATGGTCCAAAGTCCTCCTTCTTAGGCAGGCTATTCTGAGGCCTTAGAAGTCACCTTCAGGAGACACTGCAGGCCAGCTCTTTCTCTGAAATGCCCAAGGTTCAAAGAATATTTAGTTAATCCTGTCTCCTGCCCACCCCCCCCCCAAAAAAAAAAAACGTAACTTTAAAAGTGGGCAGAGTCGTACTATGTAGGCCAGTCTGGCTTTCAACTCTCTTTGTCGACCATGCTTTCCTCAAACTTGCAGTGATCCCCCTGCCTCTACTTCCCAAGTGTGGGAGGTAACACTCACGTACCTCTATATCCAGTTTCCCTAAGTGGAATTCTCTAGTTGCCCCTAAACAGAGGAACTATGAAGCCAGTGTTTTAACCCCAGGGGAAGCCTCATGAGTCTACCTGCTTTATTTCCAGGTAGTTTCCAGGACTTAAGCCATGCAGTCAGAAGGCAGGATGCGGAGGGGAGGAGGCAGAGACCACACGCTCACACAGAAGCCTCTTCTGGTCAGCCACTGAGCAAAAGGCAAGCTTCCCCAGCTCAATGTCCAGCCACAGGCCCACCACCTCAGGGCTGCCCAAGTGAAGGTCGGTTTTCTTCACCATGGCCCCAGCAGAGAACTGGCCAGGCCCTTTCCACTCTATACACCAAGAGTCCAAGTTCTGTCCCAGCATCTGGTCCTGCTTCATGCCCCAGGAAGCCGCCCCAACAGCCCAGTGGTTGCAGTTCCTAACGTCCACTTCCCAGTGCTTCTGCCCAGAAGAGAGAGCCTGGGAACATAGACCTGGCTAGTTAAAAATCTCTTGGGACTCCAGAGATAGGGCCATGGACATCTAGACACCATCACCACGCGGCAATTGTTTGAAACCTCCAGGTTCCAGGAGATGCTCCTCAGGTCAAAGGTTAGACTGATGGCAGAAATAAACACCACAGTCAGTTATGCTTTTCATTTTTTAAATTTGTGCGTACAGGTGTTTTGCCTGCATGAATGTCTGTGCCCCACACACATGTGGTGCTCACAGAGTGAAGAAGAGTCCCTGGGATTGGCATTCCAGACCACTGGGACACAGGAAGAGGGTGCCAGAGATCAAACTTGGGTCCCCTGGAAGAGCAGCCACTGCTCTAGCCACTGAGCCATTTCTCCAATCACTGATAGTTTTTGACCATCCATGCTGGAAGACATTCATGAAATAGCAGAAAGTAGCATTTTACCCTTCTGGTGTGATGTTTAACATTAAATTGATACATAAACTTCCACACAACCTCATGCTGTATTATAAACACCTATTCCTGCTTTTCTTCTTTACCTCTGAGCAGGAAGCCATCTCTGAATTCCACAAAGCTGTCATTCTTGCTTTTCTCAATACCTTCGTATGACCATGGCTTTCTATGCCCGCTCTAAGTATTATTCATTTGTGTACAATTTTCTCCCCCTCTCTTCCTTCCTTCCTTTCTTCTTTTCTCTCTGGGATGCCTTCTGGAGTATTTCAGAGTCCTATGCCCAGTGCCCACTCTAAGAGCTTCTAAGTTTACACACCTCTGCAAACAAACTTAGCGTCAATACTCCTTAGACAACAGATCAAAAATGGGACCTTTTTAGTTGCTGCTAGTGATCAAGTAAATGGAAGGTGGTTCCCTATGCTCAAGCTTTTTCTCTTCTTCACTCCCAACCTTCCCCTTCACCATATAATCCAGACATTTTAGTGCTCTTGCTTTTTTCTTTCTTTCTCTGTCTCTCTCTCTCTCTCTCTCTCTCTCTCTCCCTCTTGCATGGTGGCCAAGGGCTGCTTCCGATGAACCTACATTTATGTACTTTAACTTGCCTTGCATGAGAAGCAGTCCTGTTTTGCCATCCCTCCCTAGCTCCTCATATTTTGACGTTATAGGAAAATGGAGGAATGTTAGTTCACAAGCCAATGTACTAGCCCACTCCTAGGTTACCTAGCAACCTGACATCGTCACCTGCCACCTTCAGGTGTTTGCCAAACACGCTTCAGCTGCATCCCAGATATAAAGGACCGACTAGTCATTGCATGCTCTCTCTGTCTCAGTTTCTCTCCCCCTCTATCACTAGCTCTCTCAGGGTGCCTCACCCATCCCCCTCTCTCATCTCCTATGCTCTCCCATTGTTTCTCTCGGTGCCTCTCTGTCTCTCTCTCTCTGACCTCATGGCTCAGTAAACTTCCTTCTACCACACCTGTCTAATATTTATATTATTGCATGAACTCTTAAGGGCCATTTTAGCCTGCGATAACGCAGAACATGTGTAGGTTGGGGAGCAAACAGGCAGCTGTAACTGATGACGGCAGCATGGATGTGCTTGGATCTAAGTCGTCAGGGACCTGGCTGAGTCTGTAGTTTAGGCCTCTGAACCCTCTTTGCCTTTGTATGAAGGTCTGCGTATGAAGGGACCTAGTCTAGAAGGAAAAAAAAAAAATCCAAGAACAGAAAGTCAAAGGCATCCAGGGAGGCAGTGATGGTGCAGTCATTTAGCCCCAGTGCTGCGGGGGGGGGGGGGGGGG